>NC_049904.1:5465934-5813977 GCF_001411555.2 Juglans regia
TGACTGATCATTGCTGAGTCAAAAGTAACTGTCCAAGAGTGTGTCAACTGGTTTGCCTTGTCCATATTTAACCTGCTAAGTACCTTTTTCACATACTCAGCCTGCGAGAGTCTCAACATGTCTCTGACTCTGTCTCTAACAATTCTCTTGCCAAGGATTTGTTTTACAGCTCCCAAATTCTTCATTCCAAAGTGCTATGATATCTACCTCTTCAGATTATTGATCTCATCAATATTATCTTCTGTAATAAGCATGTCATCCACATACAACAACAAAATAATATAAGAATTTTCAAAGTGCCTGACATAGAAGCAGTGATCTGCCTGACATCTGATGTACCCTACATTGCACATAAAGCTGTCAAATTTCTTGTACCATTGTCTAGAAGCTTGCTTCAGGCCATACAAGCTCTTCTTCAGTCTGCAAATTGAACTTTCCTTTTCCTGTACAATAAACCCCTCAGGTTGGTGCAAGTAGATGTCTTTTTCAAGGTTTCCATGAAGTAAAGTTGTCCTTACATCTAACTGCTCAAGAAATAAATCTTTAGTAGCAACCATAACCAATACTAACCTGATGATTGTGATCTTCACCATAGTAGAAAAAATCTCAAAGTAATCAATACTCTACTTCTGCTGAAAGCCTTTTACAACAAGCCTGGCCTTGTACCTCTTACTGCCATCATACTCAGTCTTCACCCGGTACACCCACTTGTTGTGCAATGCCTTCTTCCTTGATGGAAGTTCTGTCAACTTTCATATCTGATTTCCTAACAAGGTTTTTTCATAACTTTGCGGTTCTCCACCATCAGTCAACAGAATAAAATTCAAAGTGGATGAAAAACGTTGTGGGGGAAAAATAGTCCTAACTGACCTGCGAACTACAGCTACAGGATTAGACGGCTCTAAATCTAACTACGGAATAATAGGAATGGGTACACCGGACCAACTCTCTCCGTCACTCACATCTCTGCAATGCACTATGGCCTTTGGTAGGTCATCTAAACTCATGAACTCAGATTCCTAAGGAGCTGCTTCAGTAATTGTACTAGACTTGTCCTTGTACATAATCTTCTCATTGAATATTACATTCCTGCTTCTTATAATCTTTCGACCCTAATCATACTAGAAATGATAGCCAAATGCCTCATATCCATAGCCAATGAAATAACATTTCTTTGACTTAACCTCAAATTTACTATGAGCATCAAAATCAACAAGAACATAAGAAAGACAGCCAAAAGTTTTAAGGTGAGAAAATTTCACCTCTTTCCCACTCCAAGCATCCTCAGGCAATCCACAATCCAACGGAACTGATGACCCTCTATTTATCAAGTAGACGACAGTGTTGATTGCGTCTGCCCAGAAAGTAGGTGGTAATCCAACGTGCAGCCTTATGCTTCTAGCACGCTCATTTATGATTCTGTTCATACGTTCAGCAACTCCATTTTGCTATTGTGTCCCAGGAATGGTCTTTTCCATTCTGATACCCAGAGCTGCACAGTACTCTTTGAACCCTCCATCAATGTATACACCACTATTATCAGACCTCAAGCATTTCAGTTTCAAGTTTGTCTCTGTCTCAACCATGGCCTTTCAAATTTTGAACACATTAAATACATCATATTTATGCTTCAAAAAATAAACTCATACCTTCCTGCTGTGGTCATCAATTCCAAGAGATGCCACTAGGGAAGGTCCCCACACGTCTATGTGCACAAGATCCAATTTTCTTGTCTTCAATGTTCTGCCACTCTTCAAGAAACTGACATTCTTCTGTTTCCCATAATGCAACTCTCACACATACTGAGATCAACTGACTTCAGTTCTGGTAGCTTGCCTCTAGACAGTAGTTCTTTCATACCCTTCTGACTCATATGGTCAAGCCTACAATGCCACAAATATGATATGCTCTTTGCAACAGTAGTAGCAGTAGTATTATTCAAACTAGTAGTCATATAGAGTGTACCAGTTTTCTTACCTCGAGCCAATACCAATGCCCCTTTAGTGACCTTCCAGGTGCTATCTGAGAACACTTATAAATGGCGACAATCATCAAGCTGCCTAAAAGAAATGAGATTCTTCTTCAACTCAAGAATGTGTCTAACCTTTTACAAGGTCCATTTGTTCTTGTTAAGGAGTGCAATATCAATGTCTCTTATTCCTACCGCATTCAACGTCTTTCCATCAGCCAGGCACACCTTCCCAAAATCACATGCAACATAGCTCTGCATTATCTTCCAATGGGAAGATGTGTGGAAGGAAGCTCCCGAATTCAGTATCCAGTCATCAATTGGACTATGAACTGTAAGTAATAGTGCATCTTGTACCTTTTTAATTACCATATTAGCACTATCATTCGCCGTCTTATTAGGATTTTTACAGTTCTTTTTTATGTGACCAGTTTTTCCACAATTCTAGTAAGTTGTCTACTACACAGGCCTTGACTTGCTCTTACACCTGTTCTTTGATTTTGATCTGCCTCTGTTTGAGTTCCTATCTTGTGATCTCCCACAAGAATCAACATTGAGTGTTGAACTCGAACCCAAACTCTAGCATGAATCCCTCATGCGCACCTCCTCAGCCAAAATCAAGTCACGAGTATCATCATATTTCAACTTTAATTTTACAAGCATAATTACTGACAGTCATTCTCATGGCTGCCCAACTATTTGGCAGTAAGACCAATAGTATTAATGCACGTATCTCATCATCAAACTCAATGTCAACAGACAACAATTGATTTGTGATAGTATTAAAATCATTTAGATGTTGTGCAACAGACGTACCATCTGTCATCTTCAAATTGAATAGCTTTTTCATCAAGTGTACCTTGTTATTCGCTGATGGCTTTTCATACATACCTGACAAAGCCGCTATGAGATCCGTAGTCATCTTCTCCTTGACTCCTTGATGACTTTGTGTGCAACGGATCTCAACGAGATTAGCCAAATAACCCCTAGAACTTGTCGATCTAATAGATTCCAATTAGTAACTGCCATGATGTCTGACTTCTTCCCCAATAGTGGAGGATGGAGTCTCTTCCCATAGAGGTAGTCATCTATCTGCATCCTCCAGTATTCATAATCCGTGCCATTGAACTTCTTGATCCCGTTACCTTCACATCTTCTCCAGCCATCGTTTTTCCTCCGACCCGAACATTGGCTCTTGATACCAATTATTGTGAAAAAAATGACACTAAATGAAAGTAAGCATGAAAGAGACAGTCAAACAATCACACACAACACAAGATTTACGTGGTTCAAAAAATTGCCTACGTCCATGGGAGTTGCAGAGGATTTTTATTACTTGAGGAATCACAATACACTTTTGGGGCATCTATTGTTCACGCACTCTATGTCATAAATCAGAACATGAAGTATTTATACTTCAAACGGCAAAAACCCTAAAAATTTCACTATAGCGATGTTCGTTCGAGCGGCGTGTCTAGCACCCATCAAGCGAACCTGTTTCCAATTGCTCGAGCCATGTGTCGAGCGGTTCTTCGGAGCGAACTCTTAACTTGCCTCCTCTCGAGTAAGGTTAAGTGCCTTTAACTCTGGACTTGCACTGCTCCTCGGGCTCACTATCGAGCAGTCTTGGAGCAAACTCTTTGATTTGCCTCCGCTCGAGTGGTGGACCAGACTCCACACTCAACAACCTGTCCTTTTCAATTTGAAAGAAACAGATAGAATAAAAATAATTAGAATACTTAAAATATTCAATTATTGTTTCATTGCCATTCCTGTAGAAATCCAGTTATAACTTGTTTTGATTGTTAACACCAGTTGATTGCATTGATGTAATTTGGAAATAAGAACTCGTACTAGGACTCATTAGTACAATGATAACTTGTTTTAACACAAAGATTTGTGAAATTAACTTCACTAATGATTTTATTTCTGATTGCTGAATACTCAATTAATTACAATGATAACTTCCTTCTATTACATAGGAAGTGGTAATTAGCATTAGAAACACAAGATAATTAAACATCATCGAAAACTAATACACACTCTAATTTCCTTATCTTAAACACTAGACAGACATTTGAGACTCTATTCTTCTATTTGCCTACTTATCTCTCTTACGTTTATGAGAATTGTTAGCTCTACACACAGATCTTATATAAAAAAAAATTCACATATCGAGCGTAGTTTAATGTAATACGTCATATATACTTTATAATAAAAAGAGTTTTATAATTTGATGGATTACATTAAATACGATAGTGTGTAAACTTTTTTATGTAAGAAGATGTAAGCAAAACCATGCTGCCACGTCTATATTCCATGCATGAATGTAGAATGTGAACAAATTTTAACCTTTGTCTTCATCCTAGGGTTCTTCCTTAGATACATATCTTGCACATAGTCAAAACAAAAACCATTTGGCATTTACTATACACTCTTGAAGCTTGTTAGACTCAACTATGTCTTTACCTTTTATTTGGAATATATATATATATATATAAATATATATCATGGCTTACATATCTACGCCACGTGTTAAATTTTGATTGATTGTAATTGTGCAAGTTTATATCATGTGATAGTTTATTACAAGAAACTAATCGAAGATGAACCAAGTTGAAATGAGAGTTGCTTAATCCAAACTTACACTACAGAAAAATTATTTATTTGTTGCAAGTTATTTTCTATCAAAATAATTATTACTTGCCAAAATGAGTTTATTCTCGTTATAAATAACCATCATAAATGCTTATTTTTCTTGTAGTGTTAGAAATGTAACATGAGAAAAGTGAAAACTCATAAACAGATTCGTATAATAAAAAAGACAATATAACAACATAGAATTAGCAAATGAGCTCTTGATCGATTCTCCAAATGTCAATATTAAAAGGACAGGTTGTTGAGCATTGTGGAGTCTGGTCCACACCGCTCGAGCGGAGGCAAATCAAAGAGTTTGCTCAAGACTGCTCGATAGTGAGCTTGAGCAGATGCAAGTCAGAGAGTTCGCTCGACACTGCTCAACATACCACTCGAGAGGAGGCAAGTTAGAGAGTTCGCTCGAAGAGCCGCTCGACACATGGCTCGAGCAATTAGAGGAAACAGGTTCGCTTGATGGGTGCTAGACACGCCGCTCGAACGAACATCGCTATAGTGAAATTTTTAGGGTTTTTGCCGTTTGAAGTATAAATACTTCATGTTCTGATTTATGACATAGAGTGCGTGAACAATAGATGCCCCAAAAGTGTATTGTGATTCCTCAAGTAATAAAAATCCTCTGCAACTCCCATGGACGTAGGCAATTTTTTGAACCACGTAAATCTTGTGTTGTGTGTGATTGTTTGACTGTCTCTTTCATGCTTACTTTCATTTAGTGTCATTTTTTTCACAATAATTGGTATCAAGAGCCAATGTTCGGGTCGGAGGAAAAACGATGGCTGGAGAAGATGTGAAGGTAACGGGATCAAGAAGTTCAATGGCACGGATTATGAATACTGGAGGATGCAGATAGATGACTACCTCTATGGGAAGAGACTCCATCCTCCACTATTGGGGAAGAAGTCAGACATCATGGCAGTTACTAATTGGAATCTATTAGATCGACAAGTTCTAGGGGTTATTTGGCTAATCTCGTTGAGATCCGTTGCACACAAAGTCATCAAGGAGTCAAGGAGAAGATGACTACGGATCTCATAGCGGCTTTGTCAGGTATGTATGAAAAGCCATCAGCGAATAACAAGGTACACTTGATGAAAAAGCTATTCAATTTGAAGATGACAGATGGTACGTCTGTTGCACAACATCTAAATGATTTTAATACTATCACAAATCAATTGTTGTCTGTTGACATTGAGTTTGATGATGAGATACGTGCATTAATACTATTGGTCTTACTGCCAAATAGTTGGGCAGCCATGAGAATGACTGTCAGTAATTATGCTTGTAAAATTAAAGTTGAAATATGATGATACTCGTGACTTGATTTTGGCTGAGGAGGTGCGCATGAGGGATTCATGCTAGAGTTTGGGTTCGAGTTCAACACTCAATGTTGATTCTTGTGGGAGATCACAAGATAGGAACTCAAACAGAGGCAGATCAAAATCAAAGAACAGGTGTAAGAGCAAGTCAAGGCCTGTGTAGTAGACAACTTACTAGAATTGTGGAAAAACTGGTCACATAAAAAAGAACTGTAAAAATCCTAATAAGACGGCGAATGATAGTGCTAATATGGTAATTAAAAAGGTACAAGATGCACTATTACTTACAGTTCATAGTCCAATTGATGACTGGATACTGAATTCGGGAGCTTCCTTCCACACATCTTCCCATTGGAAGATAATGCAGAGCTATGTTGCATGTGATTTTGGGAAGGTGTGCCTGGCTGATGGAAAGACGTTGAATGCGGTAGGAATAAGAGACATTGATATTGCACTCCTTAACAAGAACAAATGGACCTTGTAAAAGGTTAGACACATTCTTGAGTTGAAGAAGAATCTCATTTCTTTTAGGCAGCTTGATGATTGTCGCCATTTATAAGTGTTCTCAGATAGCACCTGGAAGGTCACTAAAGGGGCATTGGTATTGGCTCGAGGTAAGAAAACTGGTACACTCTATATGACTACTAGTTTGAATAATACTACTGCTACTACTGTTGCAAAGAGCATATCATATTTGTGGCATTGTAGGCTTGACCATATGAGTCAGAAGGGTATGAAAGAACTACTGTCTAGAGGCAAGCTACCAGAACTGAAGTCAGTTGATCTCAGTATGTGTGAGAGTTGCATTATGGGAAACAGAAGAATGTCAGTTTCTTGAAGAGTGGCAGAACATTGAAGACAAGAAAATTGGATCTTGTGCACATAGACGTGTGGGGACCTTCCCTAGTGGCATCTCTTGGAATTGATGACCACAGCAGGAAGGTATGAGTTTATTTTTTGAAGCATAAATATGATGTATTTAATGTGTTCAAAATTTGAAAGGCCATGGTTGAGACAGAGACAAACTTGAAACTGAAATGCTTGAGGTCTGATAATAGTGGTGTATACATTGATGGAGGGTTCAAAGAGTACTGTGCAGCTCTGGGTATCAGAATGGAAAAGACCATTCCTGGGACACAATAGCAAAATGGAGTTGCTGAACGTATGAACAGAATCATAAATGAGCGTGCTAGAAGCATAAGGCTGCACGTTGGATTACCACCTACTTTCTGGGCAGACGCAATCAACACTGTCGTCTACTTGATAAATAGAGGGTCATCAGTTCCGTTGGATTGTGGATTGCCTGAGGATGCTTGGAGTGGGAAAGAGGTGAAATTTTCTCACCTTAAAACTTTTGGCTGTCTTTCTTATGTTCTTGTTGATTTTGATGCTCATAGTAAATTTGAGGTTAAGTCAAAGAAATGTTATTTCATTGGCTATGGATATGAGGCATTTGGCTATCATTTCTAGTATGATTAGGGTCGAAAGATTATAAGAAGCAGGAATGTAATATTCAATGAGAAGATTATGTACAAGGACAAGTCTAGTACAATTACTGAAGCAGCTCCTTAGGAATCTGAGTTCATGAGTTTAGATGACCTACCAAAGGCCATAGTGCATTGCAGAGATGTGAGTGACGGAGAGAGTTGGTCCGGTGTACCCATTCCTATTATTCCGTAGTTAGATTTAGAGCCGTCTAATCCTGTAGCTGTAGTTCGCAGGTCAGTTAGGACTATTTTTCCCCCACAACGTTTTTCATCCACTTTGAATTTTATTCTGTTGACTGATGGTGGAGAACCGCAAAGTTATGAAAAAACCTTGTTAGGAAATCAGATATGAAAGTTGACAGAACTTCCATCAAGGAAGAAGGCATTGCACAACAAGTGGGTGTACCGGGTGAAGACTGAGTATGATGGCAGTAAGAGGTACAAGGCCAGGCTTGTTGTAAAAGGCTTTCAGCAGAAGTAGAGTATTGATTACTTTGAGATTTTTTCTACTATGGTGAAGATCACAATCATCAGGTTAGTATTGGTTATGGTTGCTACTAAAGATTTATTTCTTGAGCAGTTAGATGTAAGGACAACTTTACTTCATGGAAACCTTGAAAAAGACATCTACTTGCACCAACCTGAGGGGTTTATTGTACAGGAAAAGGAAAGTTCAATTTGCAGACTGAAGAAGAGCTTGTATGGCCTGAAGCAAGCTTCTAGACAATGGTACAAGAAATTTGACAGCTTTATGTGCAATGTAGGGTACATCAGATGTCAGGCAGATCACTGCTTCTATGTCAGGCACTTTGAAAATTCTTATATTATTTTGTTGTTGTATGTGGATGACATGCTTATTACAGAAGATAATATTGATGAGATCAATAATCTGAAGAGGTAGATATCATAGCACTTTGGAATGAAGAATTTGGGAGCTGTAAAACAAATCCTTGGCAAGAGAATTGTTAGAGACAGAGTCAGAGACATGTTGAGACTCTCGCAGGCTGAGTATGTGAAAAAGGTACTTAGCAGGTTAAATATGGACAAGGCAAACCAGTTGACACACTCTTGGACAGTCACTTTTGACTCAGCAATGATCAGTCACCAAAGTCGGAGGAGGAAAAAAATTACATGAGTAAGGTTGCTTATGCCTCAGCTAATGGTTCACTTATGTATGATATGGTTTGCAGAAGACCAGATATTGCCCATGCAGTGGGAATTGTAAGTAGATGAATAAATAATCCAGGAAAACAATATTGGGAAGCTGTGAAGTGGATTTTGAGGTACCTAAAAAGCTCCTAAAAGATGTGCTTATATTTCTCAGGAGAGAGTTTAGAGGTGCAGAACTATATTGATGCTGATTTAGCTGGAAATACTGGTAGAAGAAAGAGTACCACAGGTTTTGTTTACACTCTGGGTGGTACTGCAGTTTCATGAGGTTTTAATTTATAGAAATTAGTTTCTTTCTCTACTACAGAAGTTGAGTACATTGTAGTGTCAAAAACTGCGAAGGAGATGATTTGGCTACAGGGTTTCTTGGAGGAATTGGGTAAAAAGAATCAGAAGGGCACTCTTTACAGCGATAGAGTGCCATATTCCTTGCCAAAAATCCAACATTTCATTCCAGGACTAAACACATTTAGATCAGGTATCACTTTATACAATCATTGTTAGACGATAGACAATTGTTACTTGAGAAAATTTGTGGAAGTAAGAACCCTGCTGATATGTTCACAAATGGTGTTTACACTTGAGAAACTGAAGTTTGCGCAACTTCAGTTGCTCTTCTAGCATGAAGATAGGGGCAGTGAGTTGCATAGGTGGAGGATATCATATTTGAGGTAGAGGGCGATACAATGGGTGTACCAATTTCCAAGTGGGAGAATTGTTAAGTATTGTGGAGTCTGGTCCACACCGCTTGAGTGGAGTCTTTAGCCGCTCGAGTAGAGGCAAGTCAGATAGTTCGCTCAAGACTGCTCGACAGTAAGCTCGAGTAGATGCAAGTCAGAGAGTTCGCTCGACACCGCTCGAGTAGAGGCAAGTCAGAGAGTTCACTCGAAAATCGGCTTGACACATGACTCGAGTAGTTGTGGGAAACAGGTTCACTCGATATGCGCTTGATATGCCGCTCGAGCGAACATCGCTATTAGTGAATTTTTCGGGTTTCAGCCATTTGAAATATAAATACTTCATGTTCTGCTTTGTGACATAGAGTGCGTGAACAGTAGATGCCCTAAAAGTGTATTGTGATTCCTCAAGTAATAAAAATCATGTGCAGCTCTCGTAAACGTAGGCAATTTGCCAAACCACGTAAATTTATTGTCGTGTGTGATTGTTTAATTGTCTTTTTCGTGTCTACTTTCATTTAGTGTCATCGTTTTTAACAACATAGGTTTCATTTCCAAGTGAGTGTTAGGACAATCTAGGAGGCATTGTATTGTCTATCATGTTCATCAGCACATTATATATCTTGAAGTACATAATCAAATTCAAAATTCCCAAAAAAAAAACCAATTAATTTTATAATATTTTAAACTAAATTTAGGATTTCACATTGTCTTGAAGAAAGAAGTTTTTGCAATCGATTTCAAGGGACTTCACTTTTGAACTATTATTATATATACTGGCCATTATATATGCGTTGGAGTGGACCCAAATCCAAATGTTAATAATCAACATGGAAGTTTGGCAGTTCTTTGTTTAATATTAGAAATATTGATTTTTATTTTCTTTATAATTTTGCACCATAAAGTCAAGTGATTGTTTCACTCGGTTGTTTTTATAGATGAGATGAGATGAGATAATTAGAGATAAAAGTTAAAAATTAAATAAAATATTGTTAGAATATATTTTTTTTAATACTATTATTGTTTTAAGATTTTAAAAAAGTTAAATTTTTTTATTTTATTTTGTATAAAAATTTAAGAAAATTATAATGGTTAAATGAGAAAAAATGAGATGTGTTGTGAAAACAAACGAGGCTATAAGGCAGCCACTACACTGAAAAATCTACCCCACAAATAATATGGTCAATATAATACCGATGAGAGCCACTAAAAACTCTAAAAACCTAATTGCACGCCAAGTTCCATTTACATAAAGATTTTATAAAAATAAATTTTCACACTAATATAGTTTAATGCGATATATTAAATTTATTTTATAATAAAAAATATTTTATAATCTAACGTACCACATCATCAACTTTAATTTTAATAAAACATTTTTTTTTCTTTTTCTTTTTATTCTTTGACCTTTTCCTCCTACTTGATAATCTGACTTCGACTTTACTTATAAGTGGGATTTCAAATGGGTGGTTTTTGTTTTCTACGTTATTTTAATGGGATGCTGTGATCTATTATTTTAGAATAATATTACCTATAAATTTGAAGTCCGCAAGCGTCATGTAATCGTTTTAAAAAAAATAGAGATTATTATTAAAAAATTAATTTTTTCATGTAGATCTCATATTTATTATTTTTTTAAAAATGATTGGACGTCATTTATGCATTCTGACCACGACTGCAAATATCATTTCTCGAGTTCTACAATTCAAACACGAACTACTAATATTCGCAACTTTCTATCCACTAATTCTTTGGTTCTATCCAAAATTAATTACTACTAAATACACTGATACACGACCTAGTCCATGCATAGGCTCCACATGTGAGCACAATTAAGAGTGCTAGCTACCAAATGGCCTTTCAATATATTCTCTGTTTATAGCAATAGAAATTTGTGCCACACAACTTCTCCACTCGTGACAACACAAAATAGACTATATCAAAGCCATCCTGAAAGAATGTGCAAACCTAATTCTGTGTTACAGCTATCCAGCAGCAAGGATGATGCACTGAAGGTGACCTATCAGCAATGAAAGCTATTCTACTTGCTTCTCGGAGTTCATTTTTGTGTTGGAGCAATAACTGGCATGTAACCAGATACAATTAAAACTACTCAATCAAGGAAAAAGCGACCCCAACTCTAATTCCCAACCACCACTACACCGCCATGATGAGAGCCAAGACCCAGAAGATGAAGACTTGAAACAATCTTTGACACTGACTTGCTGCAAGTAATGCCCACCAAACAAATTTACAAGTACCAATTAAAAGTTAGAAAAACTAGCAAATAAAAATACCTCCGTACCCGAAACTCAGAAGAACAACATAAACCCATCAAAATATAAGTCAGAACAACAATCCCCCGCGAATTAAACTCAGAAGAGATCAAACCCCAATAATAAGGGCAATAGAAGTGGAGATGGTAACTGTGAAGGAAGTTATCCCCTGGGCCAAACCAGGAGAAAGGCCCGAGTCGAAGCCCAGACGTGAGGATTAGGCAGCTGAGCATGTTAGGAGGGCTCGGGTCGGAACCCGGACATGAGATCTGGGCTGAGCCGAGCATACATCAGAAGCCCAACTAGAAGATATGGGAGAGACTTACGGAAGAAGGCATGCAACATTAAATGCAACCAAGGAATGTGCAGAGCGGTGCATCCCTGCATTAATGAGGCGCCGAGAGACTTAAGGAAGAAGACATGCCACATTCAATACAACCCAAAAATGTGCTGGGCGGTGCATCCCTGCATTAATGAGGCACCGAGAGACTTAAGGAAGAAGGCATGCCACATTCAATGCAACCCAAGAATGTGCAGGGCGGTGCACTCCTCCATTAATGAGGCGTCGAGAGACTTAAGGAATAAGGCATGCCACATTCAAGGCAACCCAGGAATATGCAGGGTGGTACATACCCTGCATTAATGTGACATGAGACACTTAGGGAAGAAGGCATGCCGTATTCAACGCAGCCTGGGCCTCCGTACGATCAACAAAAGGTCCTGTGTCAGGAACAGTCGCCATCGGACCAAAGTCCCTGTAGCACAACAAGTGGGCATCATGAATATCCGAACTTCTACGGAGCAACACCCCACTACCATGAAGGCTAGACCATCATGTATAAATAGACGTCTCATGCGATCAATAAAGAGGTGAACTTCTACACATACTCCTGAGATAACTCTCCTTAAGATATATTCTCTTCATCTCCTACATCAATTTTGACTTGAGCGTCGGAGGTACCACAGACCCTGAGCTCCCCATTCTCTTTCTTGCAAGGAAGAGTTTGAGTGCTGCCAGTGTGGAGTTATCCAGGCCCGTGAAACACGACATCAATAGTAACAAACCATGTAAACCACAATATTCCTATAAACAAAATCCAGGAACTCAAAGTTTACCGAACAATTACAAAAAGAATAAGTAGCAACATAAATAAAAGAGAATCACAGGAAGGACAAGAATCAGTAAAAGCTCCTTCTGTGACTTCACCTTGGTTATTCATACGAGTCTGATCAAAAACTTCATGTAAATATGTCAAAGGAAGTTTCCATAATCAAATAGCTAGGGTTTTTTCATTGATTTAACATTAGGGTGAATAAATTGAATAAAAGAGGTAAAGAAATTAGCATACCTTGGGGAGAAGAGTAATATGTGTTTAGCCAAGCTGAAGTTAGGGTTTCAACAAGGGATGCATAGTGAAGACTAGTCTCATTGGAAATTTATCGGAGATAAATACTTTAGATCGATTGCATCCCTAGTGTGCAATCCAAAACTTCAGAGCATTCTCTACAGTTCTATGATTTCATGAGGGTGAAACAAAGAAAAAAAGAAGAGAGGTGAAAGTGGCGAAAACATTTAGAGAGAGAAACAGACGGCAGTTTCTTAGAAAAAATCAAAAAGAAGAGAGAAAAAACAATAAAGTAAAAATTTGCTCTATCTTCAGTATCAATCAAATATGACTTTACTTTTAGAGCATTGCTACACAACCTCCACCACACTCCACACTCCACACTTTTTTAAATTTTTAATAATTTTTTTAAATTTTTTTTTGAGTTTATTGTTTTTAAATTATTTCAAATTTTTTTATTCATTATTCATATAATAAATATTTAATAAAAGAAAAAAATAATAAAAATTAAAAATAATGTGAAGTGTGGAGTGTTAGAAGGTTGTGAAGATTTTTTGTTACTTTTAGGGTTACTGTTTGTAAAAACTTGGTTTGAGTGACTTTGTCTAATCCACTGCAGCCGGTTTTTCTTATGTAATAGCTAAATGTGGGATATTTTTTGGTTTTGCCTATTCCGTTGAGAATGCTCTTAAAGGGTTCTGATTAATTGTGTGTTGGGGCTTAGAGCATTGACATTGATGTCAATGCATCTTCATACTTTGGTTAAGCATGAGTAAAATTCTCTACATTGAACTAGTCAAACCATTAAAGCTCAACATATGAGCTATAGTAAATTAAGCTCCCTAGTCATATTTAGCTAGACACTATTCACTCACAAAAATAATATTTTAATTATTTCCAACAACCATTATATTTTAATGTCTATATTATCTAATTACTTTAAAGCCTATATTATTTATTTCAATTTTGATAAATAATTCGTTATTTTCTATATTATTATATTTTATTAATAATAATTAAAATTAAATTATTAATTAATATATGAAGTGTACTTTTAAAATATTACAATTCTTTTCTATAAAATATTATTAAAATTTATAATTTTATATTATAATTATAATTTTAAAATAATTAATATAATATAAATTCACCTAACCAAAAATTAATACTTCAAAACTTAAAGTTAGTCAAATTTTGCTAGCCATCGAAGACTAGTGGTGGGACCTCAGAGTAGCGAGGGAATCTGTGTCCCTACACTACTAAATTCGATGCAGACAAGAGCAACTAGACCTCCTCTCATGTGTATAATGTCTCCCTGAAACCACTAACAGCGGCTGGAACCAGTCCAGTTCAAGCTAAGATCCATTACTACTCACAACTCAAAAGGACCTCTCTCTCTCTCTCTCTCTCTCTCTCTCTCTCTCCACCGTTCTCTACAAAACGTGTCTTTACCAACTTTCAACTCAGTCACTTGCTCAAACTCATGGAGCAGCACCTACACAGCCACACTCCCTTTCTGTTCTATTTTTAAAATAAAAGAGAGAGAACCAGTTCTGTTCTATTTGTTTTGGATTATTTTAGTTATTTGGTTAGTGACAATGCAACTTTATGTCTGCAGCACGGAGTGATGTTTGGCCTCTCTCTTCTTCTTTTCTTTGTTTGCACCATTTTCATGGTATCGTATTCTCTTCGAATTAATTCCTCTCTCTCAGTTTAGCTTCTCGTACCCATAATGGAGATTAGGCTTTCCCTCTTCTCTCTCTCGTTCTTCCTTCTGTTTCTCTTGGATGCCTCCTCAGCCCAGATGCCAGGTTCTCTCTCTCTCTCTCTCTCTCTCTCTCTAGCAAAATACGTAACTTTTTGTATGGTTTCTATGCCACATCTTGTTAAATATACACTCTTTTCTTTTGGGCTTAAAAAGCTATGTTATTTTGCGTTGCTCTGTAAATAAATTCCTAATTTTGCTTCTATTATCATTTTTACTTCTTTCATTTGCTTTCTAAATTGGCACTCTAAACAAGAGAACGGGAAGGTAGCCGGTTGTTAAAATTAACTGAAAAATCGAAAAATCGGTCTAGTCTGGCCCGAACTGGTGGAATGGGTTTGGTTTTGGATCGGACCAGTTCGGGACCTGTTTCCTTAGCTTCAAAACTGGCCGGTACTGATCAGATTCCTGTTCTATGCTTTTTAAGATTGAATGGTACTGATTCACTATATTATATATTTTAAATTAATTTTTTTAATATTATATATAATAAAATAAATTATAATTATATATAAGATAATATTATTATAATTTATAATATAAAATTTTAATCTTAAACATAAAAATTTATTTGATCACATGCTTTAAACATAAAATATATATATTAATAACATTTATGACATAATAAATTCTCCACATATTCTTTTTAATAAATACATAATATATTAGTAATACTAATATATATTAGTATATTAATTACATTTTACTTTAATTAATTAGCATACATTAGTATATTAATTATATTTTAGATCTTAACACTAATACTACTAAAATTGAACCGAATCGGACTGAAATCGAAGATACCGGTTTAGGAGGATAATCGGTACTTAATCAGTTTTTAAAAATGCGAAATCGGTACATACTGATTCCATCCTAAATTTTATCAAAAGGACCTGACCGGTTACACCTAGCCATCTCCACATTCCTGCTCCCCAGAACCAACAGCCAAACGAGACATTTGAAGAAGTGGAAACAATCGAAGTAACGGGTACAAGGTTTTCTTTGTTTCGGCTTTTGGGGATCGAGTATGAAACTGAGGGTGATCCGATCATTTTCATCAGTATAAGAATTTATGAGAGAAAAAGAAAAGAAAAAAAGGATTACAAGCCGTTAATTGAAATGCAAATCTTAAACCCTGTGCTTACAACTCGGTTTCTCAGACCCTCAAAGATCAGGAACATTTCTACTGACTGATACAAGTTACATTAATTATAATTATGTTTTCTTTAATGCAACTACTCAAAACTTCAATCTTTTTACGTAGTCTATTAAGATTTGTGAAGTGTAAAGTGTTCCTCCTACGGTTTGATTTTTTAAAATAAGTTTCTTACTTTGATATTAATGAAGTTAACAATGAACTAGATTTACTTTCAGTGATCTTCTACTAGATTTACATTGTGGGATTAGATCTATTTCTGTCTCTCCTTCTCTCTTTTTTTGGTTAGAAGAATATTTATTTGCGGATGATATTGATGCTGCTTATTTTCACCCTTTTTTTTTAATACTTGTTGATAATTACATAAGGTCTTGTGAAGCAGGTTTTGTGAGTTTTGATTGTGGAGGTCAAGAAAATTTCACGGATGACCTTGGCCTTAAGTGGACTCCTGACAGTCAGCTTGCTTACGGAGAAACCGCTATGATAGATGTTGAAAAAGAGACACGCAAGCAATACAAGACCCTGAGACACTTTCCTTCTGATTCCAGGAAGTATTGTTACACATTTAAAGTCATACGTAGGACTAGGTACCTTGTGAGAGCAACATTCTTGTATGGTAACTTTGACAAAAACAATGATTACCCAAAATTTGACATTTCCCTCGGGGCAACTCTTTGGTCAACTATAGCCATTTCAAATGCTAGTACTATACAAGTCCGAGAGCTAATATTCCTGGCTTCAAGTCCCACTATCAGTGTGTGCTTATCCAATGCTTCTACTGGGCAGCCGTTTATATCTACTCTTGAGCTCCGACAATTTAATGGTACATTTTACTCAACAGCCTATGAGGATCAGTATTACCTCAGTGTCTCTGCGAGGATAAACTTTGGTGCAGATAGTGAAACTCCAGTCAGGTATGCTCAGAATATTTGGTTAGAAGCGCTTTAATAAATGCACAGTTTCTGAATGCATTATTACAATTTTAAGTAAGATTTTATCTGAATGCATTTTAAATAATTACGCCAAACAGTGTGAGAAGAAAACAGATTAGTTACTCAATTGTTCTGAAAAACACGGATGCCTAACACTTTAAAAGTGAGAACTTTGAGCCAGATGAGTACTATACACGCAATTATTATTGAAGATTTTTCCATATTATGAGAAGATCTGTATCTCTGTTGTTTTAGGTATCCTGATGATCCTTTTGATAGAATATGGGAGTCAGACTCTGTGAAGAAAGCAAATTACCTTGTTGATGTTGCTGCTGGAACCAAAAAAGTGTCAACCAAAATGCCAATTGATGTTACAGAGCCTGGCAGTCCACCAGAAAAAGTGATGCAGACTGCTGTAGTTGGCACAAATGGGTCATTAACTTATCGATTAAACTTGTATGGCTTTCCTGGTTTTGGATGGGCATACGCCTACCTCGCAGAAATTGAAGATTTGGATTCAGACGAGTCTCGAAAATTCAGAATGGTACTCCCAGGCAATACTGATATAAGCATGATTTCAGTCATTAATATTGAAGAGAATGCTCAAGGAAAATATCGTCTTTATGAGCCAGGATTTGAAAACTTATCCCTTCCCTTTGTACTTAATCTTAAATGGGAAAAAACTTCCGATTCTTCGAGGGGGCCTCTTTTGAATGCCTTGGAGATAAATAAGTATCTGGAGAAAAACTATGGTTCTTTAGATGGTAAGTAAATAATGGTTCCTTGAGTGCATACATGAGATTTAGAATCATGTTTTACTACATAATTAAGTATACGTGGGTATGGTTTTTGTTCTTGAGAAACTCTTTACCATGGACTCCCATGAGTTGCAGGAACAGTCATTGAAAATGTGGCCTCATACTACCCATCTGTAGATTGGGCACAAGAAGGTGGTGACCCATGTCTACCTGTTCCATGGTCATGGGTGCAGTGTGACTCAAATCCACAGCCAAAAATTACTAAAATGTAGGTCAAGCCTTCTTAAGGCTTTATCTCATGAGTATTTAATCCATTTCTGCTTCTTTCAAAGTGTAAGTCCCCTACACAAATGAATAGCAATGTCACTAATCTAATGGCAACTTCTTTTGTTCTTGGTGCATGGCAGTTCATTGTCCAGAAAGAACTTGACTGGGAATATCCCTTCAGACTTGACAAAGTTGACCGGTTTAGTTGAGTTGTAAGTTTAGAACTGCATATCCATTTTTATGAATGGGAAACAGTTGGTTTCCATGTTTAATGCCACAGGTATAGATAACTCGTACTATCATCATCCATCTCTCTTTTGGTTGCAGGTGGCTTGATGGTAATTCATTTAGTGGTCCAATACCTGATTTTACTGGATGTGCAGACTTGAAAATCATGTAATCTAAGATGACTTTTTCTCTTAATCATAGGTTATATAAAAAAAAATTTAAGCTAACCATGATCTTTGAGTTATATAGTCATCTCGAGAATAATCAGTTGACGGGTGGACTGCCTTCCTCTTTGATGAAACTACCAAATTTGAGGGAATTGTAAGTTATTGAGAAATTTATGTTTGTTATTGTAATTTACATACAATTTGAAACACTCTCTCTGATTTCTGATCTTCTCATTAAGATAGATCTTACCTGAAGTTATAGGTACTGCTGCATATTAATTTTTTCTTTCATTGGAAGTTAGTAATGCCATGCTGTTTGAGCAGAAGGTCACACATATGATGCATCCGATGGTTGCAGGTATGTGCAAAACAATATGTTGTCAGGAACAGTGCCCTCAGGTCTTCGAAATAAAATCTTGGTCTTGAAGTAAGTATAAAGTTTTTACAATAGTAATTGGATTTCCGTAGATGCTAACATTTTAAAAACATTTACTCTCTAAACATAACTGTTAGTATAAAACTTGACTAAGTTATTTGCTTTTCATCCATGTACTTATTTGCTTTTCATAGTTCTTTGCTTACATAAAAATGTAGCAACAGATAGTCCATGTTTCCTTTGCAGTATATCTTTGATATGTTTTTGCAAGCCAATGTTTTAATTGAAATACAATTGATAAGTTGGTATGAATGTGGATTTATTTATAACTTTGTGTCTCTCTCTGATACCTTTTTTTATCTTATCATTCCAGTCACTCTAAGTTTACTCATATTAGCTTCATTTTACATGTTATTTTCTTCTTCTTCTGGGTGGGGGGTGGGTTGGGGTGTGGTTGTATTTGTATTTTACTTATGTATGTCACTCCAACACACTAACCCTCACGTTCTATTTTGATTATACTCAGCTACTCTCAGAACATCAATCTAAGGGAAGGGGACAAAAGAGGGAGCCGCATTAATGTAATCATTGGTTCATCAGTTGGGGCTACTGTTCTGCTTATAGTTACTATTTTTTCGTGCCTATTTATGAGAATAGTGAAGAAAAGGTATGCCAAGCAAGGTATGAGTCTTGTGCAATCTTCAAGTTGATGTAATTTTTTGTAGATATTACTGCCGGTTCAACATAACTTGTTTGATTTGTTATAGACCAACTGGAACATGCCCTTCCTGTTGGAAGTTTAGTTTCTTCCAATAGTGATACTCCCACAGAAGCTGCACATTGCTTCACTTTCTATGAAATTGAAGATGCTACAAGAAAATTTGAGAAGAGAATTGGTTCTGGAGGATTTGGAGTTGTATACTATGGAATGAAAGATGGAAAAGAAATTGCAGTCAAAGTTCTAACCAGTAATTCCTACCAAGGAATGCGAGAATTTTCTAATGAGGTAGGCCTTTTTGTGATCCAAACATATTCCCAGTATTCTGACTAT
Organism: Juglans regia; assembly: GCF_001411555.2. Taxonomy (NCBI): domain Eukaryota; kingdom Viridiplantae; phylum Streptophyta; class Magnoliopsida; order Fagales; family Juglandaceae; genus Juglans; species Juglans regia. The sequence continues at coordinate 5,485,534 of NC_049904.1, forward strand.
AGGTATAGCCATAATATCTTGACCTATTTATGAACTGTTGAAGTTTTCAATAATGAAATGTAAAGCAGTGGCATGGGACTGTCTCAACTTTTTTTTTTCCCAGCCGAATTGGGCATTTTATGTTGGCATTTTCACTTATAATTTTATTAAAATCAACTTGATTTGCCTCCTATTTTTTCTTATATTACATCTTCCATTCTCATCTTTTGATTAACAGAAGTTTGTCATTATTATTAATGTGTCCTGTTATATTTAGTGGGACTATTTGTTGTTAGACATTAAAAACTGGGTTCTTGTGGTTGATCAGTACACTTCAATTTGATCTAGGTGACTCTTCTTTCAAGGATACATCACCGGAACCTGGTACAGTTTCTTGGGTATTGTCAGGAAGGAGATAGAAGTATGCTTGTTTATGAGTTCTTGCATAATGGAACTCTCAAGGAACACCTTTATGGTAAGCTCACTTGTTTCTGAATTAAGCAATATGAGTTTCAATGCTTAGCCATGCCATGTATAAATTGTTCACAGGCCCATTAAAGGGTGAACGAAGAATCACTTGGATCAAGCGACTTGAAATTGCTGAGGATGCTGCAAAAGGTTTATGAGCTAATAAAATAAACTCTTTCTTATACTGCTAGTTAACAATGAAGTCTTTCCTCTATAATGTAGAATTCAAACTGATTTATGTATTCTCATGTTTGTTTAGGGATTGAATACCTTCATACGGGCTGTGTTCCAGCCATTATTCATAGAGATTTGAAAACCAGCAATATTCTTCTTGACAAGCACATGAGAGCAAAGGTTTCAGATTTTGGTCTTTCAAAACTGGCGGTAGATGGAGTCTCTCATGTTTCAAGCAAAGTACGGGGCACAGTGGGTTATCTGGATCCCGAGTAAGGCTTTTCTGTCCTTTTTCTTTTTTTTAATAGGTAAAAGTAAGAAGGCTTTTCTCTGTCTCCTTTGAGTTCTATCATTTTTCCTTGATATCAAGCCAAGCATTATATCCAGCCTGGGTTCTGTCATTTGATTGAAACTTAGGTATCTTAACAATCTTTTTGGTGAAACGTCCAATTCACTTGCGCTGGCTTTTATGAGAACCTGTTCTTATAAACATACAAGCAAACAAACAAAGATAGGTTGTCATGGGTGACAGAATTGTTGTCTTCCAGGACTCTAACTTAACCTCTGTCAAACATGTAGCAGTGTGTAAACACACTCTGCTGATGGTTTAGTGTTTTGCATTTTGCAGCCTTGATCAAGCTGTGTTGTCTTTGTTTTTTGAACAAAATCTGTAGAAGTGTGTAAATACAAAAACATGTAGCATAACCTGCTCAGAATTTTTTCTTGGATCAATTGGCAACCATAAAGTATATAGTATATTACAATACAATGAGTCGTTTTCTCCTGGTGTGCAGGTATTATATCTCGCAGCAGTTGACGGACAAGAGCGACGTTTACAGCTTTGGTGTAATTCTTCTGGAACTATTGTCTGGCCAAGCAGCAATATCTGATAAAAGCTTTGGTGTGGATTGTTGTTACATCGTCGAGTGGGTAAGTGTTGAGAGGTGGCTTGAATCTAGTTGTAAAAGCGTCTCTGCAGTCTGGTCGCTCGAGCGGTGTCTCTACAGCTCGAGCGAACTCTCGGGTTTGTTCTGCTGGGACAGGTTTTGAGACACGATAATTGAATGCATCCCCTATATATGTTCATTGGTAATCATGTTTATTAAACAGTTCGAAGCAGTTATCTTTTTCTTTTAATGATCCATATCCCTTTTGGGTTTCTCTTATCACTTAATTTGTGTTGTTTCATAGAGAGCTTTAAGTCATCAGTATATAAAAACTACTTGGTGGATGAAAAACATGGACCATTGTTGCAAGTGCTTTGATATAGATCAAGTGAAATTAATGATTAATAACCCTGCTTTCATTTCATTTCATTTCATCAACTTTCCATTGCGTGTTAAATTACCTGTAATGATTGTGTCGCAGGCAAGGTTACATATTGAGAGCGGGGACATTCATGGAGTCATTGATCCCTCACTACAAGATGAATTTGACATCCAGTCAATGTGGAAGATAGCAGAGAAAGCTCTGATGTGCGTCCAACCTTACAGACATATGAGACCATCAATTTCAAATGTTCTTAAGGATATTCAAGACGCACTCGTGATTGCAAAGGAAGCAGCAGCCGTAAGAGATGGTAATAATAATTACCTATCATTTGATGAATCCATTGCAAGGCCTTCTGCACGGTAGTTCTCTCATTCATCATGTACAAAAACAAAATGCCTTTTTATGAGAAAAAAGAAAATGGAATTCTTTCTTATAGGGGAGCTCACAACTATGTTGCATGTTGCCACATCCTCCTTAAGTTTTGGACATTGTAATAGTGGTTTGTTTAAGTGACAATATCTAGTTCCTTGTAAAAGGTTTTGTATTTTCCAGAGATTCGTCTATCAATGTTCAAATTGTTAATATATAAAATAAATAATAAAATATACATCTTTCTATCAGCTTAAACTTTTGGGACAAGTGGTGATTTCACATGGTATCAGAGCAAAGGTCCTTAGTTCGAACCATGACTTTACACTCTATCTCATTTAATTAAATATTCCACTTGTTGGACCTACTCATTGAGAAAAAGTTTGGCCCATAAGTGAGGGAGAATGTTAAGATATAAAATAAATAATAAAATCTACCTCTTCCTATCAGTTTAAGCTTTTGGGACGAATGGTGATTTCACACAAATCATGCGACTAGTGAGCCAGTTTGGTTGCATGATTTTTTTTTCTTTTGTTCTGAATAAACATTTCATTGAGATAGAAACAATTACAGGCGCAAGATTAAAATACTATGGGGGGTGGAGTACCTCGTCCCATAAAGTAATATGACTAGGAATTCTCAACTCCTTTCATACAGTTAGAAACATCTAATTCCATAGCCCATCTAGCAACTTCATGTGCCTGCTGGCCTGTTTGCTTCTCTTGTTGTCCATCACAGTTCCCAGCCTGGATTGTTTCTCATTCTATCTTTTATGAAACTTAACCCTTTCTACAGACTATCGCCCTCCTTCAAAAGATTTTGGTGGTGATGACAGAGTACCTTGATTTCTATCGTTTGCTTAGCTTGACAGTCATTACCGTAATCCGGGTATTGCTAATACATTACGCTTCATGAATAATAAAGCTATGGTATTTGCTAGCTATGATGGCTCTTAATGCTAGCAAAAGTGTTTGGAGTCTAAATAAGGTTTTAGGGTCAACATGGTGGTTGCACTCAACCCACTAAGGTTGGAATTCTGAGGGGTTGGTTCAAGTAGTAAGAGTCTTGGGCACCTGTTTGGTTTTAGATGCTCTTAACCCATTTTATCTCGTCTCAACATCTAAACACTCTTCTCTCTCTCTTTCTCTCTCTTGTTGTGCTGCCGCATCACAGCCTCCATCTCCGCCACACACTACTGCCACCCAGGCCCATGCACCACAAAGCTCTGCAACATCTAACCCTCATTCTCTTGCCGCACCTCTTGCCATGCAATCATACCTCAGCCCCTCTCACACCTTTCGTGCCTATGTTTTGTCGATTCGTCAAATGATACGACACATATATTGTTTATACAGCAGAATGTGAGGTGGCGCGTGTGGAACATGTGCTGCTTTGGTCGGCACGTCCACCTCGCACTGCTTCATTTGAAACACTCAAGGAGGTTGCAGATCTTTGGCCTCTAAATCTGGGTGGGGGTATATGCATCACTTGGATTGCCGAAAAGCCATAGATCTAATATTTTGGATCTAGAAGGAAAAAATAGGAAAAATAAATAAATGAAAAGCAAAACTTCATTTGTTACACACATTACAGATTCGGCTTTCAACCATTACAAGAGGCAATATACGGAGTATTACATTTTCTAAGTCTATAATTTCAGTGCATAAAGAGGTTGCTTGTTGAGCCAATTGATGAGCCACCCTATTTCCTTCTCTCTTGATGTGCTTTATATCCCACACTGTATCCACCAAAATGTCTTTTACATCTCTCAGCAAATAGCCGTTTGATGAATGAAGTTGAATGGTTTTATTCCCAAAAAAAAAAAACACACACACACACACACATTACAAATTCATGAATGGAGGTTACAAATACCAGTCATGAAACTGATACATTTGAAAGTATTGTTGAAAGTATTGTTCAACAGATTATAATTGTTCAATGAACAATTCAGAGCTTGTCGGCGTGTGGCCCTCACGCTTCACCAAGGAGCTCTCTGTCGCTGCAACGAGCGGCTGCTCCCAAACCGGCGACTCTGGATCTCCCAAGATCGACCGTCGATTTTCCCTCCTGCAGCCTTTTGTGCACTATTTTTTCCTTTTTATAGTGTTTTCATAATATAGTTTATTTTATGTCCAGTCTTTATTTTCAAGAAAACAAAAACGTTGTGCCTTCGGACTTAGGTCCGAAGGGGTGTTGTCCCCCCTCCGTTTAGGCGGTGATGATGGGGTTGGTTTCTCCATACTCTGATTAGTCGGGTATGGAGTTTTGTTACTTGGTTATTGCAAACTCTATCGTGGACAGAGTTGTGCTATCTCTTAGATTTCAGTCTTTAGAGATTTGCCGTCTGGACTAGACCGTGTCAGTCACGAAAGTGTATTGGGAAACTACTAACATTTATAATTGACTTATTGTTTAAGTCAACTTTGTATGTCCTCCTTTAATGAATGGAATGAGATCCATTGTTATAAAAAAAATAAAGAAATAAATTAGAAGGCTTAACTTGTAGAATTTGTCAACAGGGAGGAATCAAGATTAAAAAAAAAACCAATTTTTGTAGTGTCAAATACCCAAACCTATGTGTACAAGTCCTGGAAATTGGCTTGTGAGTAGTACTGGTATTAGACACTATCTACCCAATAGAATCATCTACTCATCATAATTCCACCTTCTCATCCCACATCAAATTCACCTAAATATTTTTTCTTTCTTTTCTCAAGTTTGACATAAAAGGTGAACCTAACTTCTCCTAAGAAGAAACCCTTGTTTTTTTGGCTTAATCCTTCTTCTCCAAGTAAATTAAATATGGATAACTATAAAAATATGAATTTTCTTCCCTTACAAACATCAGTTTGGGATTTGTAACCTATGAACAACATGCTAAATATTGAAGCTTGTAATACCTACCCAATCTCCTAGTCCTCATGGCCCTTACCCCAAGACTCTTAAAGTTGCATTTGAGTAGTGAGATATTCTCAAGTATTCTATGAATAATAGTGAAAAAGTAATGATAGAATATTGAATATGAAAAGCAGGTGAAAAGTAATAATAAAATAATGAATAGTAGTGAGGTATTTTCAGAGATATTCTTAGTACCCAAACTAGGCTAAAAGAGAATGCCGATACTAGTGAAACTCACCTCGTTTTATTTTAAAAAATTTTGTTAAAAATATTCTGGTATAAAAGTAGCCTATCCTACCACCACATCATCACAAATCAAGCCGTACCAAATCTCTGCATCTTGCAATCCAAACGCATACTTCAAGAATAAATCCAGTGATTCCACATATCATCATCGAAATAGCCCAATTAATTATCACCGAAGCTCATAGCCAAAAAAAAAACATACTCCAAGAAGGAAACGTCGGACTGAGTTATCCAAAAGCATACTTAGACTGAGTTATCTGTTGTGCTACGGAGTATATTCGTGCCTGTGAAAAGAGAAAAGGGCAAAACTTGTAATCATTTGAAATTTATATAAATATTTGCATCCATTGATAGTTCTCTTTAAAATTGAAACTGTATTCCACACCCTCCGGGACAACAAGTTTGAGGAAAACCATCAAAACGATATTCTTTCTTAAACTTATTTTTTATTTATTTTTAGATTAAAAAATGTTTTAATATGTAACAGCTAAACAAATTAATTTTATCATTAAAGCCCTAAATGTAAAACCCAAACATGCTTTTGAAGTTCAAACATATTCGCTTAATAGAGCATAAACTGTCAAAACTGTTATTTAACTAACAAAATTGTCATTTAACTCTCTTCTTCCCACCAAGAGCACTCACAACCACTGTCTAACCACTTCACAACCGTTTGCTATTCTTCCGAGATACATGACACACCCCTACCCTTCAAAGCACCTTGACCACAAGGTGAGGAAACTTTTCCTGCAACTTCCAATATGATTCCCAAGTGGCATCTTCTACTACAGCGCCCTGCCACTGCACTAACACTTCCACAAGTGGTCGATTGTTAAACTTCTTGGTTCTACATTGTAGAATGGCCTCTGGTTCAAGAGCTAACTCTCCCTGAAAATTAATTGGAGGAAGGTTGAAAGTGGTGAAACATGATTCCCTAGCTTCTTTTTCAAAGAAGAAACATTAAAAGAGGATGAATTAAAGTATCCTATGGTAGAGCATGCCTGTAGGCTACTTGACCAATCCTTTGGATGATCTGGAATGACCCAAAACATCTGGGTGAAATCTCAAATTTCTTCTAACAATCAAGGAGTGTTGTCTATACAATTGAAACCTCAAATACACATATTCCCCTATTGCAAACTCCCTCTCAATTCTGCTTTTATCATACTGAACTTTCATCCCCTCTTGAGCTGCAACCAAGTTATATTTCAAAGTTGTCAAAATATGATCTCTCAATTTTAACAAATCATCCACTACATGATTAACAATAATCCCTGGCACATGCCACATACTGTTTTAACCTCGTTGGAGGCCTGCCATACACTGCTTCATAAGGAGTTAATATAGTTGAGGTATGAAAAGTGGTATTATACCACCACTCAGCCAGTGTTAACCACTCTATCCACTGCCGCGGTCTATCACTTGTAAAACTTCTCAAAAAGTATTCCAAACACTTATTCACAGCTTCAGTTTGCCCAACACTTTGGAGATGATAAGCAGATGAATATGAAAGTGTAACTCCTTGCAACTTAGAAAGCTCTTTCCGAAAAGAACTTGTAAAAGGAGTGCCTCTGTCTAAAACTATGGTTTGGGGCATACCATGTAGTTTAAAGACATTATCAAGGAATAACGAGGCTACCTCTGTAGCTGTAAAGGGGTGCTTTAATACTATAAAATGTGATTACTTCAAAGTCTGTCTACAACCATCATAATGCGTGTGTAACCTTATGAGGATGGCAATCCCTCCACAAAATCTATGGACAAGTTAGTCCAAATCTGCTACGGTACAAGTAAAAGTTGTAACAAACCTGTAAGGTGAATATTCTCAACTTTATTTCTTTGACAAACATCGTATTCTTTGATGTACTGTCTAACTTCCTTCTTCATTCCTGACCAATAAAAATCATTCATAGCTCGCTGTAATGACTTTTGAAATCCTGAATGTCTTGTTGTAGGGCTAGCATGCACAAAATGTATAATCTTCAGCTTCAACTCAAAACAGTTTGACACATATATTCTTCCATTTTTAAACAAAAGTCCATGTCTTAAAGAAAATGCATAATTGGATGGTGAGCCATTCTTCAAAAGACTTAGCTAATGTTGCGCCACTTCATCATGTACATAAGCTTGCTTCAGTTCTTCCAGCCAAGTTAGAGTGGAAAAAGAGATGGCAGAAAGCATGCTAAATTTTTCTGAAACATCTACTCTAGATAATGTATCAGACAACTTATTTTCAACCCTTTTTTTTATATTCAATGGAAAATTCATAACCCAATAATGTGGAAATCCATTTCTGTTGAGTGTTGTCCCCACCTTCTGCTCCAACAAGTACTTCAAATTGTGATGGTCTGTTTTAGTGATAAAGGCATTTCCCAATAAGTACGGCCTTTATTTTTTAACAACTATCACCAATGCTAATGAAACTTTTTCATAAGTCGACAATAAGATTCTTGCCATTAAGAGCTTGACTTAAAAATGCTATTGGCCTCTAATTTTGTATTAAAACTGCTCCCACCCCTACACCATAAGCATCACACTCAATCATGAACTTCTATGTAAAATCTGGCAAAGACAACACTGGAGGACTTGTTACGGCCTCTTTCAACTGCTAAAATGCACCAACTGCTTCAACAGACCACTTAAATGCATCATTCTTCAATAGTGTAGTCAAGGTGCTGCTACCTGACCATACCCCTTAATAAACTTTTTATAATAGCCTGTCAATCCAAAAAATCCTCTTACAAAACTTGACAGTTTTAGGAATTGGCCAGCTCAACATAGCCTCAAGTTTCTTAAGATCAGCTCTTACCCCATCTTTAGAAATCAAATGGCCTATATATTCAATCTCAATGCAGGCAAAATGATATTTGGACTTCTTTACATACAATTGATTCCCAAAACAATGGCCAAATGGGATGGATGAGACTTCTAATCCTTGCTATAAACAAGGATATCATAAAAAAATACTATCACAAATTGTCTCAAAAATGGCTTGAACACATCATTCATAAGAGTCCAAATGACATTACAAGGAACTCATAATGCCCCTCATGTGTTCTAAAAGCTATCTTATGTACATCCTCAGCTTTCATTTGAATTTGGTGATAACCTAACCTGAGGTCAAGCTTGGAAAAAATAGTGAAACCAAACAGTTCATATAATAACTCATCCACAATTGGAATGTGATATTTGTCTTTAACAGTGGCATCCTTTAAAACTCTATAATCAATACACATTCTTCATGAGCTATCAGATTGTCTGACTAATAGAATTGGAGAAGAGAAAGGAGATTGACTAGGTCTAATCAACCCAGATTTCAACAATCAACAACTATCTTTTCAATTTCAATTTTATGAAAGTAAAGGAATTTATAGGCTCGAAGACTTACTACCATTGATTCCTTCTTGAAAAATATCTGATGATCTCTAGACCTTTAGAGAGGCACAATAATAGTGTTGAACCCAATATTTCAAGTCCCATATGATTACATATCTACATATGGATTTTGATGATAATAAATCAATTCAAGCATAAAGAAATTTTAAACTCAAGTTGTCTACATAATGAAGTCAAGCACATCAATGAATCCAGCATGAGCAAGAAAGAGATCAAGCACGCAAATGAAGCTTTTAGAGTAATTTTGTACATCTATTGATAAAATTTGAAATTGGATTAAGGCACGAAATTAATATTTTCTCATAAAACATCAAATTGTATTTTTCACATGTGCATGACATATTTGAATGTTAAAACTTTGAAATTTGAATTTTTGTAAGATGATTAATTATCATCTTTCACATGTACATGACATGATTAAAATTTTGAATTTTAAAATTTTAAAAGATGATTGATTGTCATATTTTACATATGCATGTTTTGTTTGAAACTTTTCAAAAGTGATTGATGCTCTTTTGACATTTGGAAAAGGTAAATGATTTTGTTTGAATATTTTGAAAAGTGAATGATGTTATTTTTTACAATTACAAAAAGTAAGATTTTGATTTGAATATTTTGAAAAGTGAATTAATGTCGTTTTTGACAATTACAAAAAGTGAAACTTTGATTTTAATATTTTGCAAAGTGAATGATGTTGTTTTTGACAATTGCGAAAAGTAAAACTTTGATTTGAATATTTTGAAAAGTGAATGATGTTGTGTTTGATATGTGAATCTTTTTAAATTTGAAAATAAAATCTCATATGAATATAAATAACTCATTTGAGTTCTTCAAATTCAAAACAATATATGCAACAACAAGAGCATACAACATGCATTTAAAACTTTCAATCTCTCTTCTCTAAGTATTGAATCTTAACCCTTGTTCATTTTGAGAGAGATATAATTTCGCTGTATTATTTTTATTTCACTCATTGAAGAGTATTTTTTGATAACCAACCCACTATCAGCTCTTGTATTAGTAAAAGGGTGTGTATAACCCTTGTATGTGTAGAACGTGTTCTACACATGGAATAGAAGTTAAATCACCATGTGTAAGGTGATTGTAAGAGTAGAATATATTCTACACAGGGAATATATATTGAATCACCATGTGTAAGGTGATTGCAAGTGTAAAGGATGTTCTAAATGAATTCTTTGTAACGGTAATACTCAAAGGTGTAATAAGTTTTTATCTCCACCTAAATGAGATTTGATAGTGAATTTAGGAATACTCAAGGGGTGGCTTGAGACGAGGATGTAGGCAGTGAGGCTACACCTCGTTAAAATATTGAGTTTACTTCATTTTACCCTTACTCTTTTTATTTTCTGCTGTTTCGTATTTTATTCATATTTTATATTGTGTATTTAATTTATGATTGCAGATTTTTAAATACAACTCAGTTCACCCCTTCTTGTGTTAGTCATCTGGGCAATAATTGGTATCAGAGCGGGACTCTTTTATAAGATTAACTATCTTTTGAATTAAGAACTTATGGCTAACATTGCAGCTACATTTGGTGAAGGTCAATCTAGCAGTCAGCCTCCACTATTTTACGGAGACAATTACACATTTTGAAAAGCTAGAATGAGAATTTTCTTTCAATCTCAAGGTCGAGAAATTTGGAAATGCATTGTAAATGAACCATATATCCCAACAAAAGTTTTTGATGGAGTAAAGGTCAAAAAAGAAGAAGAATAGTTCGATCGTAAAAATGATATAATTACAACATTGAATTCAACGGCTATGAATCTCCAATATAATGCTCTCAATGGGAGTGAACTCAATAGAATAATGACTTGCAAGACGGCAAATGAAATTTGGGATAACTTGGAAGTTATTTATGAAGGAACTTCACAAGTCAAGGATTAAAAAATTTATATTCTTACTCATGAATATGAAATGTTTAAAATGAATAATGATAAATATATTTCTACTATGTACACTCGTTTTACTAACATTATAAACAGTTTGACAGCTCTCGACAATGTTTATTTCAACTTGGAGATAATAAGAAAAATTCTCAATTCTCTGTCAAAATGTTGGGAATCAAAAGTGACGGCAATTCTTGAAGGTAAAGACCTCATGAAACTTGAAGTAAATGAACTCATCGGGTCACTTACCACTCATGAGTACACATTGAAAATAGGAGAAGAAGAATGAAAGTCAAAGAAGAGTTTGGTACTTAAAGTTGTTCCTCATGAAAGCGGAAGTGGATGTTCAAGACACATGATAAGAGACAAGACTAAATTCATTGATCTTACATCTAAAGAAGAAGGACACGTGACATATGGAGACAAATCGAAAAGGAAGATCATGGGAATAGGTAAAATTGTATTTGATGAATCTAATCCTCTACTCTCTAAGAAATATGTTGATGAAGAAACAGAAGGTATAAATAAACCAGATAGTCTCAATCTCAACCAATAGAGCATACTTAAGATGTCCAACATGGTGACATCAGAAAAGATCATCCAGTGGAACAAATTCTAAGAGAACCTTCACGAAGTATTTATGTGGATGATATAATATTTGGTACTACTAATGAAAATATGTGCCAAGTTTTTCCTAAGAGTATGCAGGAAGAATTTGAAATGAGTATGATGGGAGAACTTAACATTTTACTCTGATTGCAAATCAAGTACGAAGGAAATTAGAACACCAATGAGCCTATCCACCAAACTTAACAAGGATGAAATCAGTAAGCCAGTTCACTCAAAGGTATATCGAGGTATAATTGGTAATCTATTACATTTGACAACTAGTAGACCTGATATTATGTTTTAGTGTATGTTTATGTTCACGTTTTAATCATCACCAAAGAATCTCATTTGATTGTAGTTAAGCGCATTCTTAGATATCTTGTTGGTACAATTGACCTAGGATTATGATATCTTAAGCACAATTCTTTCGATCTAATTAGCTACTCAGATGCAAATTAGATATCATTTTCTTCAAGATCATGTGCAGAAGGGCGATATTGTACAAGAACTCACAAGCACACACGAACAGTTGGCAGACATTTTCACAAAACCTCTACCAGAAGATAGACTATGCATGATTAGAAGAGAAATATGAATGATGCATGCCATGAATATCTGTTAAACATTTTTATTTTATTATCTCAAATAGCTTACAAAAATTTGAGACTTTTAGCCTCATTTTTCAAGCGTTCTTGTTTTTCATATATTAACATGTTATCCATATCTAAAAGAGTAGGAAGTCGAAATGAAGAGACAAGTAAGGATTTTAAATTCTTATTCTCCTGCTTTAAGTCTCTTGTTTTTTTGTTAGACTCATGAATAGGTCGTTGAAGTTCATAAATCTTCTCGTTAAGCTTTTCAACCTCACGAGTTATGGACTGCAATCGTCAGGAAAATGCAACAATTGATGATGAGTATCAAGTACAGAGACTCACAAGTTCATAAATAGCGTCATCATCTAACTTATTAGTTAGATCATTCTCATGTTGCATTATGGCACCTATGGTAGATGTAGAAATAACTGGTGAGTGAGGTGCAGAATATCCCATATAGTGAACAAGTGGATTGGCGGAAGAAGATTGCTGAGCCATTAAAAGAAAAAAGGGAAAAAGCTTAAAAAGTGAGAATGCAGATGGATTACAGAGAGCAGAGAAGATTTGATGCGAATTAGATGAAATTAAAGACTAATTTTATAGAGATGGAAATGAGAACAAGACAAGTTATCAATTCTTCAAAACTTAGTCAAGATTACAAGATATGTTGGATGCATATTTTATTTAGCTAAGCTAGCGAGATTAACTGCAAACTGTCCCTATTCTTCTCGTAAACGCTGAATCTTTGCTGTTAACTGCTGATGTTAACTTTGAATTTGTACTCTCTCTCGTTATAGCTCCTCCATTTGTGGTTGTAGGTCATGATTGTACCAGTCTACAAATTTTTTCAACTCTTTGTTTTCTTGTTTTAATATTTTATTATTTATATTTTTATTAGCAAACCTTTGATACAACTCAAATATTTTATTGATAAGCCGATCAACCTCACTCACCCTTGCCAATAACCTCTGAGACATGGTCGTAATAGAGGCAACATATTGAGCACTAAGTATTCCCGATCCTGCAACAACCTCACCATTAATTTTACTAGAAAAATGCATATATGCTCCTATCATGGTGTTGACGGCCTCAGGAGAGTAAATTAGTAGTTGGGGCGTAAATGGTTCCTGATTCAAATCTGAAACATTATTGGAGGAATGTTGCTCGGCCATGCTATTGTTTTGGATAAACAAGAAACTAGGTCAATGAGCAAAATGAGAAATTGTTCTGTGAGTATTTTGAGGGTGAAATGGTCTTTTTAAATAGAAACCCAAAGCATTCAAATCTCTACAAAAGTTGATAGAGTTAATCCAGGTGGGACTCGGGCAGGGCTCGAGGCTTTGCCTCACTATCTTTGCGGACCCAGGTGGCTCTAGCTTTACAGCATTTGTCGGGACCCGAGCGGGGCTCAAGGCAGCACTTGTCGGGACTCTGGCAGCTCCAATTATTCAACTTTCTATATTTTTGCATCGTTTTCATCAGTCCATTGATATTGCTTATTGTTGTTCCTTCTTAATGATGCCAAAAGGGGGAAAAGTTTTAGATTAAAACATTAACATGTTCTTTGCAATGCTTTATTTGTTAAGCTTGTTATATGAAATTAGAATTATGTTTATCTATTGCTTGAAAAACTAACGCACATTCTCAGGGGGAACTTAAGTATAAATACAGGCTTCAGAGTTCTACTAGGTATTCGTCATCATAAAAAAGGGATAGATTGTTGAACCCAATGTTTCAAGTTTCATATAATTACATATCTATTTATGGATTTTGATGATAACAAATGAATTCAAACATAAAAGAATTTCAAATTCAAGTTGTCTACACAATGAAACCAATCACATCAATAAACCCAGCATGAGTAAGGAAGGGAACAAGTTCGCAAATGAAGCTCTTAGAGTAATTTTGTACATCTCTTGATAAAATTCGAAATTGGATTAAGGCTTAAAATGAATATTTTCTCATAAAATATCAAATTGTATTTTTCAAATGTGCATGACATATTTGAATATTAATAATTTGAATTTTGAATTTGTGTAAGATGATTGATTATCATCTTCACATGTTCATGTTTTGTTTAAAACTTTTCAAAAGTGATTGATGCACTTTTTGACATTTGAAAAAGGTAAATGATTTTGTTTGAATATTTTGAAAAGTGAATGATGTTTTCTTTGACAATTGCGAAAAGTAAAATTTTGATTTGAATATTTTGAAAAATGAATAATGTTGTTTTTGACAATTTCAAGAAAGTAAAACTTTAATTTAAAAATTTTGAAAAATGAATGATATTATCTTTAACATGTGAATCTTTTTAAATTTGAAAATGAAATGTATAAATAGCTCATTTGAGTTCTTTAAATTCATAACAATATATACAACAACAAGAGCATACAACATTCATTCAAAGCTTTCAATCTCTCTTCTCTAAGCATTGAGCCTTAACCTTTGTTCATTTTAAGAGAGATATAGTTTGCGCTGTATTGTTTTTACTTCACTCATTGAGGAGTGTTTTTTGATAACTTACTCACTATCAGCTCTTGTATTAGTAAAATGGTGTGTATAACCCTTGTACGTGTAGAAGGTGTTCTACACAGAAAATAGACGTTGAATCACCACGTGTAAGGTGATTGCAAGTGTAGATGGTGTTCTATATGGATTCTTTATAGCGATACTACTCAAAGGTGTAACAGGTTTCTATTACTACCTGAAAGAGATTGGATATTAAATTTGAAAATCCTCAATGGGTAACTTGAGGTAAGGACGTAGGCAGTGGGGTGAATCTCGTTAAAATACTGAATTTATTCATCTTACCCTTACTCTTTTTATTTACAGCCTTACAGGTATTTCATATTTTGTTCATATTTTATATTGTGTATTTAATTTATAATTGTAGATTTTTAAATACAATCCAATTTACCCCCTATTGTGTTATTCATCTTGGCAACAATTAGGTTCATAAAACATCTTAGTGTGCTTTTGCAACAACTCAAAAATCTCCTGTTGCACTTCAGTCCCAACTACACTATCCTTAGAAGATATAAGCTGCAACCAAAACCCTTTTGACTCCACATTTGCAAGATTGGAAAATTCTTTATCATCAACTAACACAACAGTCTGTATAAGGTCCTTCAAAGAAACTGGCCTAACTTCATATGAAGAGTCCATCTTTAATTTTGCAAAGTCCCAAAGTACTATACCAAAGGACAACAGACATTGGATTCCCAATACAACATCACAACCCCTGAGGTCTAATGCAAAAAATCTCACTGTAAAAATAGTGCCTTGTACATTCACAACAACATCAGAAGTCTTCTCTTTACTAAACATATCCCCATTTGCTACTCGCACCTAAATCAGATGATCCATTTTAAAAGACAAGCCACATTTAGACACTATTATAGTATCCACAAAGTTATGGGTACTGCTAGTGTTAATCAGTATTACCACCCTTCTTTTATTAATATAACTCACTACCCTCATAGTTTTAGGGTTAGGAGTTCCCACCATGGCCTACAAAGAAATAGAAGCAATATTGCCATATCCCTCTATTTCCTCCACTACATTCTCAATCACTGTTTCACCATTAATTACTTTACTACTAGAACTGTTAAAAATTCTCATATCATCTATCAAATATAGCCGTGGTTTCACACACTTATGACCCTGATGCCACT
Source organism: Juglans regia (assembly GCF_001411555.2). Classification (NCBI taxonomy): domain Eukaryota; kingdom Viridiplantae; phylum Streptophyta; class Magnoliopsida; order Fagales; family Juglandaceae; genus Juglans; species Juglans regia. The sequence goes on from NC_049904.1 coordinate 5,501,128, forward strand.
TTCCTTAGATACTTTTTGATAAGGCAACTTTGTAGTAGGCAAGGACTTAGGTGTACCTAAGATGGACCCCATAGGACTACTCTTAGATCCTCCCCACTCAGAACTGCTCTGATTAGATTCCACAGAACCACTTTTCCAAGACTTCCTCGTACTCTATATGTATTACTATTGAATTTTGGCCAATCCCAAAGCATCATTTAAGGTTGTGGGATTCATCATCCTCATAGGTAGTCTAACTTCATCGCGTAGGCTACTTAAAAAACAACTCAATTTATTCTTTTCTGGAATTCCCTTTATTCGATTAGACAACGACTCAAACTCAACTTTGTAAGAAGTAACAGAACTTACTTGCCTCAATCTTGTAAGCGCCTCAATTGGATCATCATATGCAGAAGATCCAAACCTCACTTGCACAACTTGAGTAAACTCTTCCCACAAGTGAAAAGTTTCAGCCTCACTTGCATCTTGGAACCAAATCAAAGCCTCATCATCCAAATGGAAAGATGCAAGAAAGATTCTTTACCCAGCTGGTACTTGGTGATAAAGGAAATATTGGTTGGCCCTATAAATCCAAGCAGATGGGTTCTTGCCTCCAAATCTTGGAAAGTCCAACTTTATTCCCTTCTGAAAACTTTTGTCTCCCACTTTTGCCACTACTAATTCAAACGACTATGTTTTATCTACTCAATATACAAACATTTACCATTTTGTTTTCAAGGCTTTCCCTTTTCCTTTATGAGTTTCAGACTAGTAAGCACTAAGCATCAAAATTGCACACCTAGAACTGAAAACCTTGTGCAAGCTAGGAAACAAAACCTCCTTGTCCACTTGTGTGAACTGAAAACTCTGCCTAGATGTAAGTGATGAACCTTATCCTAGCACCAAGTGTCTAAAGGCTTTGTGCAAAAGGTAAGGGCATTATTGTCGTGATAAGTTATTAAGCATTTTATATTATTGGTATTTTCAGTCATTTCCTCCCACCTAGAATCTGAGGGTCACGGAACAAAACATCCTAGGACATGCTTTAGCTTCAACTTCAAGTCCCCACAAGTTGATTTATTAAAAGTTTAATGATTTATATCTAACATGAAATAAATCATTATGCAGGGTGGATCATAATTAATTTGTATTCCTTCTGGGCCATTTTAACTGCCTAAACTTTGTTTATAAATATAAATTAAAAAAGGGATTAAATTGAACTGAAAATGGTGACTTGCACCATTCCATTCATGGTCTTATACATCAGTAAAAATATAAAACTGTAAATAAGATTTCATTTGTGAACAAATAGGATTTGCATGATGATTGAAGTTTTAACAAATAGGACCATAAATATTAATGTTTAGTACTATTTTCCCGGTAACATCATGTTCTTATTGCCGGCTTTAATTTGTTTGCTTGTTTGTTTAATATCGAATTTTGGCTAAAGCAATCACATCGTGATCATCAATTCCTAAATTAACTTGATTGGTTGTGGAACCAAAACTGATATGCATTTACAGATCTTGTAGTTACTTTCACTATTTTGCTTACAAGTTTTGATCTACGTACAGATCTTCACAAATCATATCAGACAATGTCCCAAAATTAACTTGACTCCTGTAGTGAGATATTATATATTTTCCTGTACTTACACATTGGCTGAAACATTTTTCTGTCATTAACCATTGTGTTTTGCTAGTATTTATTCAGTTAGGTTCTAGGCACATAATCTTAGATAATGCATGCTCATGCCGAATTATTATATTTTCTCATGTTTTTATATGATAATTATATGTCAGTTCATACCATGGATTGCTTCAAAAGTGACATTCCTACAAATTTAAGAGACGATAAGATTACTACTCCTTTAGCTTCAGACATTAACTTGTCTAGTAGTAGTAACACCAGTCTCCCTTCCAAAAAGAATGCAAGTAAGGACCCTTCAGCGGTGTGGAAACATTTTATAAAAATAGATGGATGTTCATTAAGTGACCCAAATACAGGGTGTAATTATTGCCACAAGACTTCCCCAAAAAACATCGTACATTAAGTATGTTGCATTATGTTGGTGTTTGTAGGAAAAATCCTAATAAAATCAGACCCATGGATCAACAATTTGCGAGTCATGAGGCAGATAACAATATAAGTGACATGACAACTCACATAAGTTTGTTCTAGAATAGGTATGAATGACAATTGCAGAGATGATAATTTGTGATGATGTTCTGTTTAGGGTGGTGGAAGCACAACGATTTAAGAAGATATGTAAATCACTAGAACCAAGATTCTAAGTACCATCTCGAACCACTGAATCGACCTCTCAAGTCTCTCTCACCACCACTGAACCACCCAACAATTCCCTGGACCAAGGACTCCTAGCTCTCCTTCGTCAAGGAAAAACATAGGAAGTTTGGATAGCTTACACCCAAATCACTCACCCCCCTATGTCCCACTTGCCTTAGCTATGTCCCACTTGTCCCACTTGCCTTAGCTATGTCCCACTTGCCTTAGCTGCTTGGTCTCCCAATTGTTCTATCTATTATATAAATAGAAACCAATACTTTGTATTCAATTACACTTCAATAAATAAAATATAACCCTCACAAATCTTTTCCCCTATGTCTTATCTAACTCATTTTCTATTATATTTTGATAAATGCTTTAACACAAAAAGATTTCACAAAAATAAACCACAAATTAACATAGTTTGATATGATACTTTAGATTACAAAATTATTTTTATTATAAAATAAATATAATATCTCATATAAAGTTATGTCAGTTTTGAATTTATTTTTGTAGAATCTTTTTTGTAGTTGTAGCACTTTCTTATATTTGATTTTCCATCGTACTATTGCTTATTTTTGGTGTATTAGAATTCAGAAAAATTAATATTTTATTACGAAGTAAAATAGAAGTGTCACTGTCTATCGGTTCGCGCAATTTACAAGTACGAGTGGATAATGAGATGAGATGTGAACTTCTTAAAACTTCTCATAATTTACTTTTCAAACATCACTTAAACATAAAATATTTTTTAATTTCAAATATTCAACTTTTTTCATCTAGTCATTATCTAATCATTATAATTTTACAATCTTAAAAATAAAATACAAAAATCAATATAACCTTTTCAAACTTCAAAATAAAAATAATATTCAAACAATTTTTTAATTTTATAATATTTTTATTTAAGTAGTGTTGTTTGAAGACATTTACACCACACACCATCTGACATTCACATGACATAATTTGATTTATAAAATTCAAATAAATTTATCTTCCAGGTCAAACTATGTCACATATGTGGTGTAATGACCTTCAAATATAATTTTTCTTTTTATTCATTTTTTTTTTATTTCTCAACATTTTAATTATTTTATTATTATTCATAAAATTTTAAAATAGTCAAAATATCCAAAATTTCCATTTTCATCCGTACGGAAACTTGTTTCTGAACCGGAATGATTCGCATTCCTATTGTAGCTCCAAAACCGAATCACGGCATACCTAAACCGAATTAGAGTTACCTCTTCACACACCCAAACAGAAAGTTATCTTTTAAATGTGATAGGAGAGCCCAAACCTGGTGTGAGCTGTTCCGACGCTCCCGTACCGACGCTTCTCGGATCCGAAGATCAGACGCGGCACCACTTGCACCACCGACTTCGTCCCCCTTGGCTTCCCACGGTAACACAGTTCCTTTGCTGCACCTTTATTCCCAGTACACCGCACGCTGCACCACCGTGCACTGTTTCACCTCGCACAGCGCAGATACCAGTTGAGAGAAACCCACATTTCCTATCGGACCGAAAGCAGGAAAATTAAAGCAAAGTGAAGAGTAAGAGGGAGAGTTGATCACTTCCGGCAAGGGGCGGGGGAACAGGCCTCCGTATATCGCTTCAAAAAAATAGTGTTTGTGCTTCGTGATTTTGCCATACGGCATCTACACCCTTTTGCACAAGGGCTTTCAGCATATTTTAGGTAAGAAAATACGAAATTGCTACAGTATAATACCTAATTGTAAATATTAGGGAGACCTTGTATAGGAGAAATAATGGGATAAAAATAATAGAAGAAATGATGCGATCCTATCACACTGAGTAGTTTATATATTTTTTTTATAGGAACACTGAGTAGTTTATATGATCTGTAGATTCCTCTTTTTTAAAGAACTGAGAGGCCTTAGATTTTCTTGGTCATTGCAATTAGTTTAGATACGTTTGATTGTTTGATAGAAGTTCTGAATGAAACTTGGTGACCTGATTTTCATGTGTAACTTGCTTAGTTATGCCTTTGGAATGTGGGTTTTGATAAGCCTGATCTCCATAATGGTTTCAATTGAAAAGAGACTAATCGTTGAGCTTGCCACCCATAATTATTAATCTCTCAGATAGCTGATCCCTAAGCCTCTAAAAGAGCAAAAATAATATTAACAAATTAGAAGTAATACTTGATAACTAGCATTGTGTTATTACTGGGACTCTTATGGTTTGCGTAAGCCATACTAATGTGGAATATTACACAAATATCTGTATAAAAACTAAAAGAGTATAAAATCACACAGAAAGGTTAAAGCTTCTGCATACAGATTTAAGACTTCAAAAAGAAGAAAACAAAAGAAAAATCTAAGGTGCAATAAGAAGAATATGAAGATGTATCCAGATCTGGAAATCTCGCAGTGCAATCATTTATAAAGATGGGAGAAGTAGAGACTATAGAGAATTGGTTTCAGCAATCATATTCCAAACCAATCTAACATATTTTCTTCGCAAATTCCTTTTTTTAACTTCTAATTTGGAGTTGGAAGAAAAATAGATGAGTTGTTATAAACTGAGTTATGAGCTGGGAATAAAGAGAGATTAAAATGGGGACGGAGCACAGTTATTGATGGCGAAGAAGTTTAAGGAAGGAGCGCAATGTGAGGACATTCGAGGACAAAGAGAGATCACTAGGGGAACTTATAGCTTTATTTTACAGCACTTTATCTACTTGGGCCATTGCTGTTTCAACGGCATGGGCCTACATGACTTTCTTATCTCTTTTGCGCCCTCTTAATTAGGGCATATAGGCTTCTTGTATTTGTATTGGGCTTTGCCTAATTCTTTGATCAATAAAATTTGTTTACTTATAAAAAAAAAAAAAACTTTTAAGGAAGACAGACATTGTGCCATAAGGAGCTTCCTTGCTGAGATTTCAGGCTTGAAGCTTTAAATACAAGATGGCATTAATACATGTGCAGTTCAAAATACAAGGAGTGAACTGTAGAAAAATGTGTGAGAAATAAGCACATCATCTTGTTGCTTGACTGGCTTTTACTTTGATCTGTTCAAAATATGTCTACTGTTTTAGCTGAAGTGTAAAATCCTCAGTCAGATGACCTTCCTATAGATTTGATCATTTCAACTCTCTCTCTCTCTCTCTCTAGATTATTCATTAAAGTTTGAGCTCCCAAATTCAGATAATTTTCTATTTTTCAAACAACAAACTCAGGTCGTTCTATTATTAATGAAAATTGATGATTTCGGTTTGGTTTGGTTGATATGCAGAAGAAGAAGAAGATGGAACAGGAAGTGGTGGAGGCAGAGATTGTGTTGCCAACCCACCTCAGTTTCAAACGGATTCAAATGTATGAGAAGTACCCAAAAAGCCAATCCAGAAGCAGGCACTGGAAACATCTCAAGCAGATCCTTCAGGCTGAGAATTACCAGAATTACCCTCCTGATGAACCCACATGCAAGTTCTTGGAACCCTTTTACAGTTTGGACAATGCTAGGGGGCTGCCCAGCTTGTACTGCTGGGTGTGCCCCCTAGTGTATTTTGAGTTATTATTTTTTTAGTCATTTTCTTTTAAGTATTTTTTTTAACATCCTTAACTATCAAGAAAAAATTAAAAAAATATGCAGCTTTACTAATAGTCACTTCCTTAATCATTAATAAAAATAAAAAATTAAAATATTCGAGCGGTAACTTTGAGTGGGCTAAATAGCATTTTCCTTTACAGTTTTCCTTAAATGCCAGAATATCACATTATGAATTACTAGAAAGAATGTTGAGAATGTTCTGAAGAGCAAGTAAAGTTGTGTTTGCTTATAGTGTTGAAAAGAATATGTTTCTAATTTGACAGTAAATTGTAAGCCTGTGTGATTGGTAAAATTGTGCATAAATTTCTTGCTGGAGACAAGATGGAAAGAGTGGATTCATGAATTTGTTTAGTGGATTGAACTGAAAGAAGGTGGGACAAATTTTAGAGCTTAACAGATTTGTGCTTCACACAAAAGTTCCCTGCTATGTTTTCAGTTTTTACTGTCTGAAATTGATTATGAATCAGTACAATATAGGTGGTGAAGTAGATAATGTGTTATAATTCGCGTGAAGCATGTGGTTGTTGGTTCAACTAGAGAATCAATGAAAGGTTAATCACACCATACCAATTGTGGTTTTGGTTGAATTTGAGTTGTCAACATGGTTTTTGAGTCTCTGTATTTACATTATAATGAGGTTGTTACAGTTTTCTCAAGGTTTTCTTTTGGAGGCGCATGATTTACACGTGAATTTTAATGCTTTAAGAGCAAAACGATTGAAGCTGTAAAGTAATGATTCACGGATCCTGTGCATTGAGAGTTGCATCTTGCTGTAACTTGTGGATTCTAGAGATTACACTCACATGCTTATTTTGCCTATGATTTCTTTTGGCTTGAGTCTCGACTCCTTGCTGTCTTCCATTCTGCAGATGTTAATATCGAGTCACCTCCTTCTATGCATCCATGCAAGAGAATCTGTGATGTGACCGGATATGAGGTATGTGGCTCTCATATTTGATTTGGTTAGGCAATTATAAAAAAAATAAAAAATAAAAAATGATTTGGTTAGGCATCTTCCACTTGAATATTCTGTTTGATCCCACTGTAAGGGAGATTTACCTATATGGTTATTTGGATCTAGATATTAATAATTAATTTCTTCTGCCAAATTCAGTTCCATTATTTTAGCTCTCTCTCTTTTTGATCAACAATAAGAGATGTACCTCTTGCTCCTCCCATCCATTTTGACTTCAGGTTTTTCTTTACACCCGTGAATCATTGGACTTGGGATCGTTCTTTACATAATCTAATGTCTCCTAAGCTAGTACTAATACGCTGCTTGTTAGGTTGCTGAGTTAAATTGGATGTATTAGTCAGCTCTACCCCTCCAGCCCTTCATATATGTTGCTTGTTATTCTGAAGGCACTAGAAGTTGTGGTTTTCTTTGTGCCAAATAGATTACAAAAGGAGCAGGAATGGTTAAGGAAGAGTGCTATGGGAAACAATATGGAAATCCTCAAGTGTTTGAATTCCATTTTTTCTGTTCTGGGTATATTACCACTTTATTTGGTGCAGTAAGTAAGTAATTACTCTGTTTCATGTAGGCGCCTTACTATGATCCCAGGACCAATCTCCGATATGCAAATGCTGAAGTTTTCAAGCTCATAAGATCCCTTCCTAATGATTACGTGCAAAGGTATCTGGCTCTGAGAAACGCAGCTGTGGTTCTGAAGTGACATTGGAGTTTTCGAGGAGACAGACAGACAGCAGGATCTTTTTCCTTTCAGAATATGTTACTGTTGGGAAATACAGGATAATTTTTTTTTTTTTTTGAAAAAGAAGAATATCAATTCATATTCATCTTAAAGCATCAAAGCTTGGATACAAGGAGGAATACCCTCCAATACAATGCTCTCCTAAGAGAGTTTAAGTGCATCATTAGCTAATAAATGAGCAACATTATTACAATTCCTTGAGACATGCTTAACTGACCACTGGTGCATCATACCAAGTTTATTACGAATATCCTGGATGATCATCCCTATTGAAGTCCACTTGCCTGAGTCATTGTTGATATCATCAATTACTATTTTTGCATCTTCAAGTATGATTCTGGACAAATGTAACTCTTGACAAAAAATAATTGTTTTAATTGCCCCTACTGCCTCTGCCATAGCTGGATCTAGGAAGAGTCCCCATTGAGATCTAAGAGTAGCCACCACATTACCAAACCAATCTCTAATGATGACCCCAATTCCAATTCTACAGTTTAATCGATTCACTGAAGCATCCCAATTGGCTTTGTACACTTGTGAAGGAAGAGCAGTCCACTGAGGATGATTTTGATTTACTGTCACCCCTTCTCCAATTGTTTTCTGATTTGCAGCTTGGAAATCAAACACTTTAAGTATAGCAGATTGCACAATTGAATTTGGTTCCAAGAACTTACCTTCAAAGATATAACTATTCCTTATGTTCCACAATTGGTATATAGTTTATGCAAAAACAGCCATATCAAATGCAACTAGTTCAGACTTTAGTTCCATGACCAAATCCTTGAAAGGGGTCTCCATCACCTTCATTTTCTACAAACTCTTTAAACTTGCTACCCACACATCTTGAGTAGAGATACATGACCAGAGGGCGTGTGTCATTGATTCTTGTGCAAGCTTACATATTGGACACATAGGGAATTCAATAATTCTTTTTTAAGCTAAATTCTGATTTGTTGGCAAAGATTCATGGCAAGCTCTCTAAATTAGCATACTTGTGGCCTTAGGCACCATTAACTTCAATAAATCTTTCCAGAAATCATTCTTTTGACCACTTTGAGATGACTGGCCCTGTTGTTTTGCTGACATCTCCCCTGCTAAATAGTAAGCACTTTTGACAGTGAACTTTCCTTCAGTTGTGCACTTCCATATTAATTTGTCTTGGGCATTACTCACATTGACTGGTATTCTACTGATTATGTTCACTTCTTCAACAAAAGCCTCTCTCAGAATAGCTATATCCCATATTCCTGCTTGCTTGTCAATGAGAGCAGCCACTTTCCTACCAGCACAGACCTCGTGTTGAGGAGATTGTACCTTGTAAGTGGAAGGTCGAGGGAGCCACTTGTCTGTCCATATGTTCACTGATTCACCATTGCTAATTCTCCAAATTAGACCCTCTTTTAAAATTGCCTTTGCTTCCATAAAACTCCTCCACAAAATAAAGCATTGCTTCCAACCTTTGCATTTAGAAAATCAGTTCTATAAAAATACTTGGCTTTAAGGACTCGAGCTGCTAGGGATAATGGTTGTTGAATGGCTCTCCATCCTTGTTTTGCAAGTAGAGCTAGATTAAACTCCTCAAAATCTCCATAACCCAGTCTTCCTTCCCCTTTTGGTTTTCCCATTTGCTTCCAAGGACTCCACTGAGTTTTGATCCTCTCATCTCTACTCCCCCACCAAAACTTTTTCATAAGCTTATTAATAGCAGATAAAACTGCCTTAGGAAGTTTAAAGCTACTCATACAGTAGGTGGGAATAGCTTGTACTATGGACTTCAACATCACCTCATTCCCTGCCTGAGATAAAAAATTAACTTTCCAATTGCACATTCTGTTTTTAATGGAATCCAAAATAGATATGAAAGCTGTCAATTTTTGTCTGCCCACATAGGAAGGAAGGCCTGGATATTTCTCATAAGATCTAGCCTCCCTCAAACTTACTCCTGACAGAATTGCATCTTTAGTATCTTGTCTTGTGTTCTTGCTAAAATAAATAGTTGTTTTATCTAAATTGAGCCTTTGCCCAAATGCTTTTTCATACAAGCTCAACAATCTATACAATATGTTCCACTCCAATGCATTTGCTTTGCAAAATAGCAAACTATCATCTGCAAAAAAGAGATGGTTAACTAATAAAGAGCTTCAAGCAAAACGAAACCCAGAGATGAGTCCCTTCTCCTTAGCTTTATCCAGCAACTTGCCAAGCACCTTAGAACAAAGAATGAATAGATAAGACGATAGATGATCCCATTGTCTTAACCCTCTTGAAGGCTGAAAACTTTTCTAAAGAACACGATTAATCAATAAGGAGTAGCTCACTATTTCTACACAATTCATGATCAAGCCAATTCATTTCTCTTCAAATCCCATTTTCTTTAAAATAATAGCCAAAAACTCTCACTTTATTCTGTCGTATGCCTTGCTCATGTCCAATTTTAGAGCCATATACCCTTCCTTTTTACTCCTCATTTTATGTTGCATATAGTGCATGGCTTCATAAACAATGATGATATTGTCTAAGATTAATCAACATGGGACAAAAGCACTCTGGGAATGAGAAATCATAAGAGGCATAATCTATTTTAGCCTATTTGCCAAGACTTTGGAGACAATTTTATAGATGACATTGCACATGCTTATAGGTCTATATTCGGATACCAATTGTGGTTTTTTCTTCTTTGGGATCAGTACAATGAAGGTCTCATTAATACCATTCAACCCTTTATTGGAAGGTAAGAACTCTTTCACTGCCAAAAACACCTCAGCCCCCACAACAGACCAGTTGTCTTGGTAGAACCCTACTGAGAACCCATAAGGACCTGGAGAACTAATAGGGTCCATCTCAAATACAGCCTTTTTCACTTCCTCGAAGTTGCAATCCATTACCAGCTGCCTATTTATCGTAGAGGTAACCATTGGTTCAATGTCACCCAGAGCTGTATCAATGTCTCGAGGAGTGGATGACTTGAACAAATTCTGATAATATTCCAGGAATAACTGACTAATGTCCTCTTGATTTCCAGCATTCTGGCTTCTGTCATTCTCAATCTTCGTTTTCTCATTTGAATGCCTCCTTTGTGTAGCACATCTATGAAAAAATTTATAGTTTTTGTCCCCTTCTTCTAACCATAACTACTTAGATATTTATCTCCATTTTGTTTCCTCTTCCTCCATTAAGAAATTGACTTCTTCCTGCAGATCTTTAATAGTAGCATTGAAATCACCTTTGTTTATCCTCTGAAGTTCTTGAATCATGTTTCTCTTAGCATTTAATATTTTCTTACTCTCCCCCCTAGTCTTAGACCAGACTTTTAACTTGGATCTGCATCTTGTCAGATTTTCCTATAAGCTGAACATAGATTTCTCTCTTCTCATGCTAGACACCCAAACCCTTTGTATTATGTCCTGTGATCCAGTTGTTTAGACCAACTGGCCTCATAACGAAAAATCTTCTATGATCTTTTAATCATTTCTTCACCATTCTCACCAGAAATTAAAAGAGGGAAGTGATCATATTGTAGAATTGGAAGCACTTGCACTCTTGTGTGGCTAAAGAGCACCTGCCAGGGATAATTATCAAAAGCACAATCCAACTTTTCTTTTGTAAATGCATCCCATTCCCTTTTGTTATTCCAAGTGAATTTAGACCCTTCATACCCCAAATCACTGAGTTTACATGCATCAAGAGCCTCTCTAAACTTTTCCATTTGAGAAAAAGATATGCTAACTCCACCATATTGCTCATCATTAGTAAGCAGCTCATTAAAATCCTCACAGCATAACCAAGCTACTTGTCCCTCACTTTTTGATCACCATTATCAAAGCTAATAGACACTGATATATGGCTCTGAGAGTAAGAGAATAATTCAGCTTGTATTTCAGATTTCCACATCATGGTCAGTCCTCCACTTCTTCCTATACAGTCTACCACGAAACTACCTCCAAAACTCAATCTGTTTCTAATTCTTTCCATCCTTTCTCTCCTACATTTAGTTTCCGATAGAAAAATTATTTTTGGGCCATTCTCCTTCACCAAAAGTTGAAACTCATGAACTGTTCGAGGATTCCCAAGCCCTCGACAGTTCCAACTAAGTAGAATCATGGGGATTGGCAGGGCTGCTTAGCAGCCTCTGCCATTATTAAATCTTCACTCTCCTCATCTCTTAGGTTCAGTTTAGTTCTCTTTTCTCTACCTCCCTCCTGAAGCACCAGAGCCTTTCTTTTAACAGATTGTTCAAACATTTCTAGATCCTTATCTATCTCATGCACCTGACTGCTAAAAATAGTTCTACATGCACATGCCCTCCTCTTCCAACTAGTGTCTTTACGAGGCCCCTTCTTTCCATCTTTGGACATAATATCCTGCATGGCAGCCAAGGGTATTTGGTCAGAGGATGCCTCTAGTTGATCTGTTACCAGTACTCCATCATTAATGATATTAGTGCCTTGTTGGTCTTGATTAGAAGAAATAGTTGCCTTGTGAGTAGCTGCTGCAATATCGTGTAAACCAGCTGCCTTAGATTCAAGGTCAAAATCCTCGCACTGAAAGAGAATATATTGTTAACAAAATTAGACCCCAAAATCTGGTTGATTCTCCTATTCGTGGGATTTAATGGAAGGCCTTCCTGATTTTTCGCTTCTTTCAAATCCTTTCCATCTTGTCCACCATCAATCTTAGACTCGCTTGAACACACCCTTCGGCCACTCTCCGATGATCCTCCAGCACCCTGCTCCTTTCCTATAGGGACTTGATTCTGACCTATGTTTTTACTACTTGCCCCCAACCATGCACCATACTGCTGACTGAAGCTATCCACATCATTCTTCCCCATCTCTACCTTTTCACATCTTCCTGCACCATGCTTGATCATGCCACAGTGATAGCAAAAGTTGGGCATCCTTTCATATTTAAAATGTATCCAGTACTTTGATCCCTCCAGAGATATGAATCTCCCATCTGTATCCACCATCAGGACTTTTCCCATAGAACTTTCCAGTTTCTCTCCCATACTTTCAAACATACCTGCAAATGGCATGTCATGACATTGAATCCAAAAAGGCTCCTATCGAAATTGCATTTCCTTTACAGACTTTGCCCCTTCACAATCTTGTATGCACAACAAACTTTTATCAAAGGACCATGGATGCCCATTCAAGATTCTTGTTTTATCTGTTCTCCTCTTAAATTCAACTAGAAACTTGTTTCTCCCCACCTCTTTGAAGGCTACTTGTCCCTCTACGTGCCATACTTTATTCAAAGTATTCATGAGGGCCCCTTTGTTTGTCTCCTTATTAGCTATTAAACAAACTATAATACACAGTTTACTCTTCGATAAAGTCAATGAAACTTCTTCAGTACTAACCTCTATCTCCTACTGTTCTTCTTTTGTCAACTTCAGTCCCTCACAAAAGCAGTGACAAGTCACCATCCATCCTCCCAATCTCCACGGACTAGAGTCCAAGAGAAGAAAACCTCTTAAGTTTTCAAAGGAAAACTTAGTAGTGAGAAAACCTTACTTTCATGTGGTGAAAGAAGGACCGTGTGTAGAGGAATGTCTTTTACAGGATAAATTATATCATGTGAAATTATCTTTAGGATTCTAATATTCATATATCAAAGTTATGATTTAATTAAATATGTCAAATTTCTTAATATTTGACATAGCTCAGCGCTACATGATCTACATAACTCGTTTAATATACATTGGTAGTGTCGAGCCGATTAATAAATGTATTGCATTCACCTAATTATTTAACCTGATCTAATTCACACATTTCCATATCTTGTAAGAACAAAAATTTATGATTCACACTCTTAAATAAATTAATTTTAGAGTTAATTGCAAAAGCAGTACTTGAGTTTTCGTCCTTTTGCAATTGAAGTATTAGTTTTTTAATTTTTTGCAAAATTAGTACTTGGATTTTAAGAAATTTGCAATTACGTATGGAGTTCAAATGTCAGTTTTGCAATCGAAGTATTAGGTTCCGTTTGGTTGTTAAACTCATCTGAGTGCAACTCAGTTCAATTTAATTTTAAATTAAGTCTAACATATAAACACCTAACTCTCAAATTACTAAACTCATCTCAACTCAAAATCTTTTTACACGTGGGACCCACAACCTTTTTCAATTCAACACTTCTTTATACATGGGACTCAACCTTTTTCAACTTCTCATAAATACATCTAAATTCATCTTAATATTCAAATACATTTAAACTCATCTTAGATGGACTCCTCAAAACTCATTCTACTATCTCAACTCACTACTATTTATAAAGAACTTAACTCAATTCAACTCAACTCAACATCCGAACGCAGCCTTAATTTTTCACTTTTTATAAAAGTAAACTTGTACTTTAAGAAACTAATTAGATACCTTTGGTAATTTTCCTCTAACAATACTAGTTAGAGTACACGCGCCAGTTATAAAATAATAGTAAAAAAACATAATAATATATATCATTAGGGTTGTAAAAATAAATTAGAGAATTGGAAAATCGGCTCGAATCCAGTTCCTTCATTTTAAAAATCGGTTATAACCGGTTCGGTCTTGATTTTATATTTTCTAGGACCGGATCAGATCGGACCAGTTTGCATATTTATATATTTTTAATTAATTTGTAATATTATATATAATAATAATTTATAACGTAAAATTTTAATTATAAAATATTTATTTGATCATATGTTTTAAATATAAAATGTAAATTAATTATATTTTATGGCTAAATAAATTTTCAACATATTTATTTTGATAAATATATTAGTAATACTAATATACATTAATATATTAATTACTATATTATCATTAACATATAGTAATACTACTATACCAATAGTAATACTATTATATCAATAGTATTACTATAATAGTATTAGTGTATTACTAATATTAATATATATATATATATAAGTATAAGAGATTAGAGATTTAATATACATTAAAAATTAAAAAATTAGATTGAACTGGATTGAAATCGATAAAATCAGAAGTACTGATTTAAAAGAGTAATCAGTGCGACATCTATTATTAAAAATATAAAACCAGTGTATATCAATTTGATTCTAAAATTTATTCAAAATCGGATTAAAACGGACCATTACGAGTTACCACCCTAATCATCACCCTTGTCATCGGTTCCACCCAAATTTTTGACATCAGAAAAAATTAATTTCCTCCGATGTTCGAACAAAATAGAAAAACTAACGGCTCAAAAATAGCAGAGACCGTTGACAAACAGCCAATCAGAGTGGAGCACTAGTCGATTATTTCGGTAAGACGCGCTCACAAATCATTTCTAATTTTTCTTTTTCTTTTTCTTTTTTCTTTATTTGGTTTCAATTTGAAACCGCCGCTTTCTCCCAAGTTCAAAAACGCACACCTGAAATCTCCCTCTGATTCTTCGAATTCAAACCGATCCGTGCCTCCACCGTCTATCGAATCCGATCGGATCCGCTGCTTTCATCTCTGC
Source organism: Juglans regia (assembly GCF_001411555.2). Classification (NCBI taxonomy): domain Eukaryota; kingdom Viridiplantae; phylum Streptophyta; class Magnoliopsida; order Fagales; family Juglandaceae; genus Juglans; species Juglans regia. The sequence continues at coordinate 5,516,162 of NC_049904.1, forward strand.
GCATGGAAGATTCCTGCAAAAGAAACGATTTTAATGTCCGACGCCTTAGCCTCATCGACGTCTGCTCCGAGGACGATTCCCTCCTCCTCAATTCTTCACTCGCTGATTCCCTCCACCATCAGTCTTCAGGTTCTCTTTCCATCTATTCTCTTTCATTTCTTCATTTCCATGACACTAAGCTAAGGGTTTCTGGGTTTTGTTTTCAAAATCAGCATAAGAGGGTTTAGGGATTAGATAGTGAGGTAGTTAGAAGAAGAAGAAAAAGCTGGGGCAATTGGGTCTGGGAGTTCTCGAGGAACTGCTTTTTATTTATTTATATAGATTTAAGTCTTAAAGCATGAGAATATTTCTTTCATTTCTCATTTTCGTATTTTCCGATGGATTCTGTTCTAAATCTTATCTGATTCCATTTGACGTTCAGAAAATCAGGAACACGGAAATGCTGAGTTGTTGGAGAATGTGTATGCTAATATATTAGAGGACACAATTGGCCCTCTTGAACGGAAAGAACGTGTGCTTCAACCATCTGAATCGCCGGAACCTGAAATGACAAGAAAAAATGGCAAATATAACTTGCGTAAAAGCTTAGCATGGGATAGTGCTTTCTTCACAAGTGCAGGTATGGTTTCAATATATCAAATTAAATTCGGTGCATTTTGATTCACATATCACGGTGAGAGTCACTTTCAGGTGTTCTGGAACCGGATGAGCTATCTTGCATTATTGAAGGAGTTGAAAAGGGTGAAAAACAAAAATTAACGGGGATTCAAGAGGAGGTACAACGATCTGCTGATTCAATCTCTACTTTAGAAAGCGATGGTTTGACATTAGAAAGTCTTGAGTCGGATTTGTTTGAAGATGTTAGAGCTTCGATCCAAAAGTCCAGTAAAGTTTCCAATGCCGCAAAAGCAAGAAGCAAAACAGGATCAGGAGTGGCAGAAACACAGCCCATTTGCTGTAAGTATTACTTTCTAATCCATAATTGGTATAAGGCAAAGAGATAAACAGAGTTCAGCTGCCATTCCCTTTGTCTTGGATGTGTCAGATTAGTTGGAGTTGGCAGTCTTATGCTGAAGAAAATCTTCTTCATCCAGGTTCATATTGACTAAGGTGCTTTGTTTAGTGATTAACATATAGATCTCCGTATATTCTAGGCTGGCTCTAAGCCCTCCCACCTCATGCCTCTCATCTGTTCTCTTCTCTTTCCACTTGACAAGAGTTGAACCCAAGGCCTTGCTAAGCCCCTCCCCATATAACTTAAGGTTGAACCCTAAAGCCATTACAGGCAGACTTATTCTACGACTAACAGTTTCTTTTGCTTTCAGCTAAAAAGAAAGTGGACCTTGCGTCTCGGAGTAAGGTAAATTCTAAGTTTGGCAGCTGGTCATTATTTCTTAAACCTTTGCAAATATCTAAAGTAATATTGGTACAAACTTTCAGATTAAGGCTAACCTAGTTTCCAGCAAGCCAAATGTACGATTGCAAGCATCAGCGAAATTGACAAACCAGGTTTCTGTTTCTCCACGAGTGTCACAGGTTTGCATCCCTCTTTTGGAAGATTTAGTCATTGGTTTTTATTTTGGCGTCCCATTTTTGTCTAATAGTACTTGGCAATCTGAAAATGCCATTTTCGTTATCCCATAGTATGCAAATGACTCAATTTTCAGGCTGTTCAACTTGAATGGAGATGGACCACTTTTAATGATACTAGGCATTCCTTAATTCACTTATTTGGCCTCCTGAACCTAAAGTTTTATCTGTTATTTGAAACCAATAGAACACAGTCTTTTTTCCCTTTTAGCTGTTAACTAATTTGTAAGTAAAATTGAAAATTAATAAACCTTTATGAAAATGGGCTTTGAACTTACGGTTAACTAACATTTTCCTATCCTGTCTAAATGAAGTCGTTTGCTTCAAGGAGAGAGTCTACTTCATCCCTTGCAAAGCGACCAATGGTACTAGTCAAGGACACTCCAAGCTCAACACCATTAACCAAAAGAGCTTCTCTGTCCGATAACCATGCCAAATTGGGAAAGGATGCAAAAATTGCAAGTGGTAATTATGAATTTTATTTGGTTAGATTAATTTATTTTCTACAGGCAAAATACTTTTTGTTCTTAGTTAAATTGTACACTTTAATTTAGTTTCATTCCTTCAGGTAGAGGGGCTCCAGTTTCAAAAATACCTGCTTCGGGTGGTTCACGGAATAATGTTCCTAGGCCCCCAGTGTCTTATAAAACATCTTCTTTGGGCTCATCAGTTGTGACCAAGACACAAACAACTTCCTCTTTTGATAGTTCTGGCAGTGTGTCTTCTGACAGCGTTAGTAAATCTTCTACCAAATCAATGAAAACAAAAAAAGATTCCATAACTGGTCGCCCGCCTTCCTTTGGTGCAACCTCCAAAACGCCATCAAGAACTTCGTCAAGAAATAAAGTTCAGTCTGGTAGTCCTCATCTCTCGGCTATGTTGATTTCTTCATCCAAGGTTGCCCCTAGTACTTCACCTGCAAGCTCTATCAGTGAATGGTCTTCAGAGTCATATTCATCAAATTCTACTGTTAAACAAAGGTCTAATAGCTCAAGAGCCAGCCTTGAAAGTACTTGCAAAGAGGCCTCCGTAGATGGTGATGTGCCTCATGTTTTGGAAGCTCTAAACCAATGTAATGAGCAAGGTTCAGTTGGGCATGAAATCCAGGTAATTGAATCACTTGGTGAATGTGTAAAGAAAGCTTCATCAGCATCTGGTGCACTTCCTCATTTGGCTTCTATGAGACCTTCAGGCCTTCGGTTGCCATCACCTAAAATTGGCTTCTTTGATGGGGTCAGTTTTTGCTTTCCCTTTTGTAATTGATATATTCTAGTTGGAAAGTGATTTTTCCATGGTAGTTTTCAAGAGGGAGATAAAAGAGATTGTCTAAAAAATGACTATGCTATCTAATGCGTGAAAAGACGTGATGGGGCCTTTATGGAACTGTTTTGGCAAAATCATCTCCCTCATTTTCTTTTGTTATGTCAAAACCTGCATCATAAATTTCATACTATGCAGGTGAAATCAACTGGACGAACTCCACCTGGAATTATGTCATCTCATCCAGTGCCACGTGGTGGCTTGCCTAAAACTGGAGCAGGAAATGTTACCCCAAATGGAGGCCCAAACAAGGCAAAATCAGGAAATCCTCAAACTTGTAGAACTCTAATGGCAATCAGGAGCATAAAAGCTGATCCTCAGCGAACTTTGGTGAATACGAAATCTAAATCTCCTACACCTCTTAAAGAATCATTGGTTGCTGCAATCAGAAGCTCTAGTGCATCAAGGAATGTCAAAAGCTGTCCTGGCATATCTCCAAGAGTTCAAAACAGATTATCTCCAAAAGTTCAAAGTAGATTATCTCCGAAAGGTGGTGGAGAAAGTCAGTTGAAGGACAAGGAAATTGAAGCTGAAGGATGTGATATTGGTATGTGTGCTTCTGATATTGGAATAGCTGAGAAGAATGGTAGCCTTGATGTTTTGAAGGATAAAGTGTGTTCAGAAACCAAGGGCAGTATCCCTACAACTGATATGAACGTCATTCCTATTAATGGAGAGCTTAATACGAGTGATTCAGGTTCTAATTTTCTTGTTGAAAAGGATATGTCCTATCAGAAAGTGGGCGAAGAAGCAAAATATGTCCAAGCTGATCTTAAGAATGATTTGCCTGTAATTAAAATCACTAATGTGGAAGAAAAGTTTGAGTTTGAAGATCAAGTTGATGACGTGAGCAGACAAGTTGGAGCTATGGATATAAATAAGGAGAGTCTGGACAAGAACATTGGCGATTCTCTTTCTCTTTCTCAGTTAAATGTTGGTGGCAAAGATATTTCTGGTGCTCTGGAGTTGTCCTGTCAAAGGGAGCTTCATGGTCGTACCCAACAGGATGAATATTTGAAATGTTTGTCAAAACCTGTCCCCTCTAACTCTCCAACCACCTTTGAGATTACGTCCAGCATGAGGACACCTTTTTCTGAGAAGGATTCTTTTTGTAATATGGATGGGTTTTCTGATGTTTTAACAGGCATGAAAGTTGTAGAGGTAGAGAAGGCAGCTGTCTTGACTGCTCTAGAAAGCAGTATGAAGGAAAACAGCTGAGATACTGCAACAGCATAAGCATTTAATTTTCAAGGTCAGTGTTTCTTCAAATCTGCTCATATACTGGGTTTATTGTCAAGAAACCTTGCCCTCGGAGATTCTTTCCTACTTATGATGCCTAAACATTTGAATTTACGACATTTTAAGCATCTACATTTTACAATTCTTAGTCTAGGTTATAATTTTAGAAGTGAAGACCTTCCATTAGGTTTCTGAATTATGTTGTCCATTGTTTCAGCATCTTCTATTCATGGTTTGAGGGAATGGATTATCATGCCTGAAGACAATTGTTTCAGATCGAGAAGCATGTCGGTGTATGAAACCAATAGATGATGTCTTAATAGAGCTATCCAATTGGTAGGCCGCCATTCAAGTTGTATATTGCATATGGAATGCATGTTCAACTACGCGTTTACAAGATGTCTTTGCTTAGTTTTAGATGACGTGCATCGGATGGGGTGCCACACTTTTTGACAACTCTGAATAACTATTTGTGAATGCTTTAGGAGACAACTGATTGAAGAAACACTAAAATGTTTTGTTAGGTTTCATTTTATGCATTAGTCAATTACATTTGGGATAACTTTGTTCTCTCCAAATAATAGACTTTTTGCATATTGTTTTTTTTGATAAGTAGGAAATTTCATTGATCGAATAAGACTAGGCAAAACCTATGTACATAGGAAGTATACAAAAGAGACCTAGTTACATACTAGAAAGCTGAGAAGAAAGCAAAAACTCATGAAATTTCCCTCCCTTTAAAACTATAGCCAAAAGACATTGAACCAAAGAAAGTACAAAATAATTCCATAATTCCCCCCTAGTTCTCTCCTTGTTGTTGAAGCATCTCTCATTTCTTTCCATCCATATACACCACAATAAGCACATGTCGTAGCTAGTTGAGGATTCTGATGATGCCTATTTCAGCATGCTAAGAGCTTCGCCACACTCTTGGGCATAACCCAAGACAGTCTAGCTCTACTAAAGTAAGCCATCCCATAACTCCCTTGCCACCTCGCAATGTAGAAGAAGATGATCAATCGATTCGCTATTGTTCTTACACATGTAACACCACTCTATTACGACCATCCCCTGTTTTCTTAAGTTGTCAACTGTCAAAATTTTTCCTAAAGCTGTATTCAAGTAAAAAAAAGCAACTTTGGAAGGGATAGGAACTCTCCAAATACCCTTCCAAGGAAATGCAATGTGCTGATAATTTGTCAGCATCTTATAGAAAGATTTAACAGAAAATTTCTTGCTCCCCGAAGGTTTCCACAACATTTTATCACTCCCATTACCTCCTATCCTCCTAGAATAAAGCAAGCTGAAAAAACCTGCTATCTCCTCGACTTCCCAATCCTGTGCATTTCTAGAAAAGATCTTATTCCAATGCATAGAACCACTGGCTTGACACAACACATATGAGATAGCGGCGTGTTGATTTTTTGACAATCTGAAAATACCTGGGATAATAGAAGATAGGGCTCTCTCACCACACACTCATCAAACCAGAACCTAATTCTTGTGCCCTCTCCGACCTCAAAGTTGATATGTGTTGCAAACACCTTCCATCCCTTCTTGATAAATTTCCAAAGTCTCACGCCATACAACCCCCTACTCTCCTTGGAACTCCATCCCCCCCATTCACAACCATTCCTTCGACCCACGACCATTCTCCACAACGAAGTCCCTTCCAATTGGAATCTCCACAACCACTTTCCTAGTAGGGCTTTATTAAAAGTGATCAAGTTACGCACCCCCAAACCTCCAACTTATTCGGGTTGCACACTTTGTGCCAATTCACAAGATGAAATTTATTTTCTTCACCCATGCCTCCCCACAAAAAAGATCTAAATAACTTTTCAATCTGATTAGCCACCCCCACCGGTAAAGGGAATAAGGAAAGAAAGTACGTTGGGAGATTGGAAATGGTACTTTGGATGAGAGTTACTCTCCCTCCTTTTGAAAGATAAAGCTGCTTCCAGCCCGACAACATTTTCTCTACCTTCTCTATGACTCTGTCCAAAATGTTTTTTTGCTTTAAAAGAAGTCCCCAAAGGGAGTCCGAGGCATTTTATAGGAAGAGTAGCCACTTTGCATCCTAACAACTCAGCTAGGATGTCAATATTCGCCACCTCCCCAATCGGGACTAATTTCGACTTGCCCAAATTCACTTTAACCCCCGAAACAACTTTGAAACACGATAGTACAACCCTTAAAGCTTGAATCTGTCCACTGTCTGCATCACAAAAAATTAGAGTATCATTTGTGAATAATAAATGAGAGATGGATATGGCCTCATTATTAACGTTACCCACTGCAAAACCAACAAGAAAACCCCCCTAATAGCAGCCTCCACCATGCGACTCAGAGCCTCCATAACTACAACAAAGAGAAAATGAGATAGCGGATCCCCTTGTCTTAGACCCCTCGAACTCTGAAAAAACCCACAAGGTTGGCCATTAACTAATATGGAAAATTGAGTGGTCGAAACATAATGTTCGATCCATCCACACCACCTATCTCCAAAGCCGCATCTTCTCAACATATAGCAAAAAATTCCTGCACACATGATCATATATACCTTTTCCATATCTAGCTTGCAAAGGACTCCCGGAATACCATCCCTTAACCGACTGTCCAAGCATTCATTTGCAATTAAAACTGGGTCCAAGATTTGCCTATCTCTTACAAAAACATTTTGAGACTTTGAGATAATTTTATTCATTACCAAACTCATACAATTTGCTAACACCTTTGAAATGATCTTATAGATCCCGCCAACCAGGCTAATTGGACGGAAGTCTTTCAATTCAATGGCCCCCGCTATTTTCGGAATAAGAGTAATGAAAGTAGCATTAAGGGACTTCTCAAACTCATGGACCTTTTTGCATATTGTTGTACTTCGAACTAACACATTGCACTTCAAACTATTGTTGACCATCAAATAATATCTTCTAATACGATTTGCTAATCAGAATAATACCATATAACCTATGTTTTGTCATCTTAATAATCAGACTTGGACTTAAAAGGTGTTAGTGGTTGAAAACTAATAGTAGTTGGAGGATGTGGTTTCTTAGTTGCAATGGTTTGAGATGCAAAGTCCAAAATATATGTAAGCTGGAGGATGAAAATTGTAATCAACTCAAGTTGAGCTAAGTTTTGAATGTTCAAGCTTGTTTTATTTTAATTCAAATATGAGTCTACTTTGAACTAATATTCAAACTATAATTTATATTCAGGATCTGTTAATTTATTTTTCAAATGAATTTGACCTTATGTACGAGTTATTTGATTTACTATATTTGAAATATTATACATTTTCCTAATTTTTTTAATATTAGCTACTTAATTATGTAAAAATTATATTAAAAAACTATATATATGAATTTATAAAATTTAGATAAACAAATCTGGAATATGTAAAAGTAAATTCGTTATATTATATCATACAAGCTTATCTATGAATTTCAACAAACCAAATTTGAATCTGCAAATTTCGAATGAAAAAAGAAAAGTTCAATCCAAATCTACAAATTAATAATTTCAAATTGAAAAATAGAAGTTGCTGATCTAAACATGTCAAACCCACGAGTAACAATGCTATCACTCATAAGTTTAACTGCATGCTCGATCTCATGAGCATTCAGAATACGATAGTCAGTCATCCAACATTATTAGCTGATAAATAAGCTTATAATGTTGACTTCAAGGATAGGATAATTATATAAAGCAACAGAAGAGACCCCCAAGAAGCTGTTCATCTTTTATAGATCTCAGCCAAGCTTTCAATGCCATCTTGTGGTGCAGAGAAGAAATGGATAAGATTTTTTTTTTTTTTTTTTGATACAAGGTGGTGGGACTGTGGGGAGTTTCGAACTCAAGTTTTTTTATTTAGAAAACCGGATCATATACCGTCAGGCCATGAGACTCTTGGCGAAATGGATGAGTTAAGCATGCATTAGTTAGAGAAATTTTTTTCAGAAATTTTTTTCCTTTTTAACGTAACTAGTAAAATACTGAAATTTGGTATAGTGAGCTTGTCAGTTTCATCACTGAGCTCAACCTTTGCTCGACAGCTATAGCAAATAAAAACAAACAATATAGATTAGCGGGGTTAGATTCGTACTCAGTTCCTTTGGCACACTTGTTGCAAGCCATGTAATAGAATTTCTGCTGACAGTTCAGCACCGAGATTGACGCCTCCAAAAAGATAATGATAGATTTACTATCATTTTATTATTATTTTATTATTCTATATTATATTTGAAATTTTTATTTTTTTATTTTAAGTATTTTTTAAACATTCTTAATTATTAAAAAAAATTTTAAAAATACACAATTTCACTAATAGTCACTTCCTTAACTATTAAATAAAATATTTTTTTAAAAAAAGAATAGTAAATAGATGGTAAAAAGTAACATAGCAATGCTAGGTACAGTCCCCAAATGGGGACTGCAATGCAAGCTTAGGTTATTTTAACTTTAAATTTTTTTAAAATTACAAAATTATCCATCCTAAAATGATGTTTTCTCTCATTTAATAATATGCCTGCACATGCAGTCCCCACTTGAGGACTGTAAATAGAATTTCTCAAAGTAACAAGTCTATCATTATCCAATCCAAAAAATCTTTGGCATTCAAACTATGGGAAGCAAAAAAGGGTACTCCATTAACAAACAACATAGCATAAATAAGAAAACGTTATTTTAATTTAGGTAGTGCAAGGAGTTTGTACCGCCCCTAGCAAGGCCTTCACCGCTGAGATGATTGTTAAGTTTGTATTGTCCGGTAGAGATGAGTACCGACCTAGTCAAAGTTGGATTCAACTCTGGCTCGTGTAGGCTTCGATTCAATTCCGACTCCAACTTGTCAGAGGAGAGTCGGATTTTGATTTTTTTTTTTTTTTTTAAAAAAAAAGAATTTTTGTTGGCTTTCAAATTTCAAATTTTATAAAAATTAAAAACTAAAACTAAATCATTTACTATTGATTTATTTCCATACTAATATCTAACTTATTTTTATACTAAACTTATATTATAATATATAATTACACGTTATCATACTATATTATTAATTATTTCTAGTGTCAAATTACATGTTTTTATACTATAGTATTATGTATTATTAATTTATTATATTAAATTTATTTCTATACTAAAGTTTAACTTATTTCTATACTAGACTTTACGATTGTATCTAATTACATGTTATTATAGTTTAGTATTACATGTTATTATATTATACTAGTGTCTAACTTATTTATAACTTATTTTTACACTAGAATTATTTCTAATGTCTAATTATATGTTATTATACTTTAGTAAATTAGTATTATATGCTATTAACTTATTATACTAGACTTATTAGCTATTTCTATACTAGTGTCTAATTTATTTCTATACAAAACTTATACTATAGTGTTTAATTACATATTTTATACCTTAGTATTACATGTTATTACACTAATGTCTAACTTAATTATATACTAGACTTTATAGTATCTAATTACATGTTATTATATTTTAGTAAATTAATATTACATATTATTAACTTATTATACTAGACTTACTTCAATACTAGTGCCCAACTTATTTCTATATTTGATTATGTATGGTAGTAATACTATTATGTTTACATATACTAAACTATTATTACTCTATTTATATTAGAGTATAAGTATATTATTTTATAATAATTAATTCATACTAGTATGTTATTAAATTTAACTATAAAAGTTCTAATTATATAGCTATATAGCTATACTAGTATATATGATAAATATATACATAAATACATATTTTTTTTAACATTTGTACAATATTGAAGTTGGAGTTGGAGGGCAAAGTCGGAGTCGGAGCATAAAGTTGAAGTCGGTCCAGCAACACCTTTGACTCCGATTGAAAAATTGAAAAGACATTCGACTTCGATTCTGTTTTGTCAGAGTCGGAGCGAAGCCAGAGCAGAGTCAAATTTGGAGTTGGATTTTCAAATTGCTGCTTAGCCCTATTATCTGGTAGCTTTGCCCTAGAAGATGATCCAACAGTTGGCCTATTTAGATTTCTTTTGTGACAACATGCTAAAGTAGTTTTTTGGTTTTCTATTCAACATATCATATGAGAAGGAATTACCTAACTGGGAGCCTAGTTGCCTCTGAACAATTTGGATTAATGAGAAATTACTTCGATGACTTTGTTGACAAAGATGTGCCTTGGTAAAGCTTGATGCCATTATTTTTGTCAAACTAAAGAGATTTCGGTGTGTAAATACCATTATGTGGGACAACTTTAAGCCTTGTAGTTACAACAATATGCATGGATTCAATGATACTCGCAATTCAACTCAATTTGTTGCCCACAAACTGGTCCCACATCGTAATCAACACCTAGCTTAGACGAGAATTATTTTAATTTGGTTTTGTTAGGCAAGCTTGCAAAATATTTAGGAATAAGAAATGAAGTACAAAACAAAATTATTCGTTATCAGTCATCCATAATTCTTAAATTTTTGTGGCTATGCTATTTGCATGGATCTCCCTAGTTGGCCCGACATCCATAGCTACACCGACGATATCTAACACATTAGGTAAGTAGATTTAGCTCCTAATAAATGCAGTTCTAGAGAATAAACTTATACCAAAATTTCAATACTTAAGAATAGTCGAGTGAACAAGATTACATAATGCAAGAAATAGAATAAGGTCTAGCCCAAGCAAATTTGGCCCATCATCCTCGAATGGGTCAATCATGGTATGGCTAGTTATGATCCATTGGTATGGATAATCGTAAACTTTGTACTCTACATGAAGCTGCTTGACAACAACATTTACAATGCAATAATTTGAGGACACATTAAGTACATCTTACAAGAGCTCGATGTCCCTATCGAAGATTGTCAACTGGATTCAATCTCCTACACAATATGGAAAGATATATAAAAAAAATTGGAGTAGAGAATATTCACATAGTATACATCACAAGCATATCACATGAAAATGCTTTGATTAACTTGATCATCGATGAATACCAAATTTTGATACTTGGTCGGGCATTGAGCTGAAGTTCGCGGCATACTTTTTTGTAACACTCGGATGTTGATCTTCCAAACCCTATCAAGGCTAATATTGTTTATAGAACTATATTCGGTTATTATTTCTGGATATTAAAGAAGAGAATATTATCGATGGCTCGCACATAAGGATCAAAATAACCAAGCAAGCTCGAGGACTTCAATGTAAACAATATTCTTTGTTGAACTATATCGCAACTATTGGTTAGGATGGACCGGATGAGATCCTTAACTGAGTTTAATGTCTATTCTCTTGAAAAATGAACATTAAGTTGACTATGAGAGAAAACTAGTTCGAAAGATATATCCCAACGTAGTCAAGATTTTATTGAGTTTGCCCTTGCATTTTATTCATCTTCATGGCAAAGCTCAATTGAATTGAAAATTGTGTTCTCTTGAAGTTGAAAGAGATATTTTCGCTTTCTTTCGGAAAACATGGGATCTTTGGGATGAACACCCTGTTGCCATGATAATGACCGATGACAATTTCTACATCGATGATGTTTGCCTCAAACACTCACAACAAATCAACCGCATACCATTACACAACCTTTCATATATAAATATATATATATATATATATATATATATCAATATTCATGAGCAGCATCACATGAAAATTTGACTTTAACAAAGTCCATGGGGACGAAACCCACTTGGAGTGAGACTATTTAAGAATTCCATTAAAAATTATTCGCTTCTCTCACTAGTTCGTTGCAACTACAATATCGAGTGATGTTGCCTAGGAATCGATTTATTATTAAGTTATTTATCTCGTCAACACAATCAGTTTTTAGAGTTAATATCAATCACTATATTATTATATCTAAGTTCTCATTATAGCTGGCAACATCTAGAAAAACAACATCAATTAAAACATTCAGTGATGCCTCATCATCTACATAAGGAATAATCAATCCACTCGAATACTTTTAACACCATCAATTGTTAAAAGTTTTGACCCATTTCCCACTTGGAGCAAGAAGTCTGAGAAACAAAATCTAATTTGCCTTTTATATTTTTAATAAAATTTTTCTTTTCTAATGTAAGCCATATATATGACATTACCAAGTTTGAAGCTACTTGTTATTGCCTGGATGCTTTTTGAACCACAAGTAAAATTTGTCAAAACTCTCCACCAAATACAACTACCTTTCCACTAAAAGGCAAATTAAAGTAGTTCAAATCTTGCAATAACTTATCAAACGCCTTGATTATCTGCCTTTTTGACATAGGTGCCTCATCCCACATAATTAACCTTGCTGCACACAAACAACTTGGCAAGACCACTTTGTTTGCTTACACTATAAATATAATTTTTTCAACATCAAATGAGATTTTAGATCTCGACTATGTTGTCCTACCTCCCAACAAAATGGATGCCGCCACTCTCGAAGATGTAGTGGCAAGAGCAACCAAAATCTTGGTACAAACTACAACAAGAGGAGCCCTATAAAGGAAAGTATTTTTGGTTCCACTAGGGCCATCAATGAAAAAAGCCTCAAATGCACTCGCGAAAACCCTATGCAGAATGTACCTTTTGTTCTTTGTTCAGCAACTCTGAAGCAATAAGATCATCTGAGGATACAACTATATCTAATTCATTAGCAATCTCCTTCAAGGTAGCATACCCATTATCAATGGCAATCTTATAATTAACCAAATGATATACATTTGTGTTCTTTTTTATTGATTCAAGAGTAGAGGCAATGTTGTGCAACACTTTAGTTCTAATAGCTTCACGAGAAATGTTAAGATGTTTGGATTTTTTGAACATGTTTGATTTATATTATTCCCACCAAACCCTTGGACTTGAAGGATTACAGTAAACTGATAAAGTAGCAAACAACCGTCTTAAGCTATAAGGCATTTGGCACGGCATTGCTTCTTTGAGACATTTTCTTAATCCATCATCCATTTCTAGTAACTCATGTAATGAACTAGCCTTGCGGACTGAGAGAGCACCTTTAACCCTTTTCAATTTTGGAATGACAATGGCCCCCTTATATGGTTTAGTAGCAATCGTTCATCCTCAATTCAATCCGGCAAAACAATCCTCCCGAACATTGTTCTCTACTTTTTCTGGGTCAATTCTTTATCTCGATTGTTCCAAATAAAGTGCTTGGAAATTCCCTATATGATAAAATTTGTGCATTTTCATCAACTTGATTCACTGTGAAGAACTCTATCAGCATAGTTTTGTAATGAAATCATTCTCTACAACTTGAGTGAGATTATCATCATCATGAAAAGACATTGGTTGTTAATTTTTAAGATGTAATTGCAAACTATCTATGACTAGATTTACCTCATTCAACACAAATACATATATTCACCACATTTCCTTGAATGGGGTAAGCCATCTAGCATATTGTAATTGTTGAATTTCATTACACCTTGTGCATCATCACTCAAGACAATGTTAAAATCAATTTAATCACGTCCTTTGTATATGTATTTATACATATATTTAATTATTTTAATCATTGAACATATCTCAGCATTAATATGACAATCAATTTTATAGGGCACCACCCAACAATTATCTAAACTTGCCCCTATGATCCTTGCCACCCTTTCGTCGTCGTGATGTCTATATCTTGGGAACAAATCTTCTGCCATGGTGGTTGTTTCATTGAAAGTCTTTGGGTAGTAACTTTTATAATTATCTTTTTACATGCACACATTAGTAGGGTTAAGTCACTAGAAGGACCATGCATCTTGTGCTTGACTACGGCTAAATAGTGGTGGGGATTCTCATCATTGGTAGGAAGCTCGACAGACACTACATTATTGAATTTTTCTAGTGCTATAGTTTTCCAATCTCATTTCAATATAATAAAAAGTGGGCATAAGGCAATCACCACTTTTGATGCTCCGTTACATTGACATATGCAGTAACCTAACCAAAGACATAGTTCATATACAGTAACCTAACCAAAGACATGGTTCTTAAATAATTGATACTTAGTTCCTATAATTTGGCATAGGATATTTGGGCTAAAGATCAAGTCTATTCTGGGACTATACATTTGACAATAGTTGTTGCTTGATTTCAGCCAGTTTGGATTGCATGTCATGGTGAGGAAGATGCCAGGCTTTCCATACCGTTAGACCAAGGTCAATGCCTCCATATACCTTGCATACCTCTTAGACCTCCAATAAACAAAGCTGGCAAAATCATCGTTTGGCCGACCCTTGAACCATGTGTCTCACCACCAAGAACACTGTCGACTATTCCTTGATAAGCTTCAGCATGTATCACATCTTGAATATAGTGAAAGTAGCTCAACCTTAATGTCTCTATCTTAATGTACATGTCAGCTACAAAATGTTGAAGGATTCATCTAGAGTGTAACAAGACTAACTATTCTGATGGCATATCTTCCAACTTGTAGCAATAATACTCATGACAAGAAACAACCCCTCGTTGTTTCTTAACTTCTGAGATTGGAAGTGAAAAGGCAACGATCACAACCAAATTTGTAAATGTAAGGGATAGATTACAATGAAAAGGAACATTGTACCATGTAAATACCTTCCAATTTTCTTTGGAGTAGTTGGTCAATAATCCTGAAAACTTGCGTCCATTGATACAGCTTGTAAAGCTGAAAGTTCCCTCCATTCTTAACACATTGTATCCCTTGATGATAGCCCACCTCCCCTTAATGAAACAATAATGGATGTTGAATATTGTATCCCTGGATACTTGCAACTTGAAGCAACAAGCAATTCATTTGGTGCGTTAGGTATAGTTTGAAGGAAAGATCTAAGACTGATAGATGGTTGCCTGCCACTCTCTCCAAGACACATGAGAGATCATTTATATCACTAACCATCACCAAAATCGAGTGACAATTCCAAAGGTTATATAAGGCAACCATTTATTTCCTCATCTTTGCATACACCTTCCTGATTTTTTTTCAACACTCATCCCTTTCTTCTTCAAATTCCAAGTTACATCTACTAGTCCTAGTGGGAGCATGTCCGCCAACCATAGCTATATGTCGTAGGGAAAAGCCTAAGATAACATACTATGTTGGTTAGTGTATATGGCTATTGCTAAAAAATCATTGCCTATCTGAAATGTTTCCAAATCTTCCTAAAACAAAAGTAGATAAAAGGCATAAGGTATTCCATCTTGTTAAGTAGCCAACGTTTATTTTTTTTAGTCTGTTAAAGCATGATTGGCTGTTCAGTTGGTACAAGTTATTAGAATTATAGCATTAGCCAATCAATAGACACACTTTGCGTGGGTTAAGTTCGGCAAAAGTTGGCCTTAAGAGTATCATAGCACATTTACAGCAATCAACACTATCATTCTTATAATACAGGGAAACACATTCAGTGCTATTACCCATCACTATTATTTTTAATGTCATCAATAATATTATTATTATTCCTAGAACCCACCCGCATTAGGCGGGCGGATGCCCATGAAGAATGGCTGGGGTCAAGTGCTAGACTAGGCATTGGCCTCACCCGGGTTTCACCAGTTTGCTTGTATATATATATATTATCATATATATTTTTAAAAACAAATATTTTTAATAAAATGACATCGTTTTGGAGAGTTTAAAACTATGGCGTCCTTTTGTTTTAGATTAGAATTTAACCTCTCACCCCCCCACCCCACGGCAGCAGTTGTATTTCCTCTCTCTGTCCTCTTGATCTCATCCTCTCGCCGTTGCTAGCGTCTTATAGTCTCACCATCACCTCTCAGTCTCTTGAACTCTCCCTCTTGCCTTCGCCCTGAGTATCTCTCTCTTTCTCTCCCTCCCTCCCTCCGTGCGTCAAAGTTTGACGGTGGGCAGATGGCCAGAGGGCCAATCTTCCCCTAGTAGCCATAGCATCCCTAGTTACTATGTTGTTGTTGTTTTATTATTATTGTTATTATTATTAGTATTATTGGTAGCATCTATTAGTAATATTATCATTGCTATTATTATTAATATTATTAGCGTGCCAATTATTACTATAATTATTGTCATCATTATAATTCTCATCACCATAATTATTCTTATTGTTATTCTTCTTATTATTACTGTTAATATTATTATTATTATTATTATTATTTTATTATTGCTATCATTATTAATATTGTTAGCATTCATGTTATTACTATGATTATTATCGACATTATTATTATAGCCATCATTATTATTCTACGATTATTATTATTTTGAGAGAAAAACATATCTTTATTCATAAACCTCAACAATGAGGGAGAATACAAAGAGGAATCTCATGGAGATCAATTTTGACTCCTAGAACTCCCAAAGCATCTTTGCTTAAGGCATGTGTTGCCTTATTACAACAATCCCTCCCAACAGGGTTCACTGACCAATGTTCAAAACCTGCCAAAATCTCCAAGATTTCTGCTATAAACATTCCACATCAAGTATCATTAACTTGTTGCTTTTGAATCCTTTCAACAACTAGCGGAGAATCTCCTTCCAAAATGACATTTTTAAAGCCTTGCTCTTCAATGAATTTTATTGCATAAAATGCAGCAATGGTCTAGGCTAGCATAGGATTAGGATATAAGTCATAATTCCTCCTCAATGTACCTTTCACAAAGCCCTCCCAGTCATGAATGATGACTCCAAAACATGCATTTTAATACAAACTCATTCCTTCAAATGCAGCCTTTGATTGGGATGAGAAAACATGCCTTTGAATACAAACTCATTCCTTCTTGCCCAGATTTTCCAAGCAGTAACAACAAACTCTTCAATTAAATTCTGATCAAATAGTCCAAACATCTCCTCTATAAAGGCCTTGAAACTAGAACTTTAAGAGTTAAATTTTTGAAATCGAATAGAATACAGCCCCCACACATCCCTAGCTGAAACCTTAAAGCATGCATGACTGTTTTAGAGATCTGCTCTCATATTGGACAGTTGGACTCATCCACCACTTTCCTTCTAAGGAGATTAAATGTCTTGCAAGCTTGAGGAACATTGAGATTCCATAACTTAGTCCAAGGTTCTGAAAGAGATTGAAAATCAGAAGATTGACCCTGCTCCTGAGCTTTGCTAGCAACTCTGAAATGATATGCATTTTTGACTGTGAACAAACCATTTGCAAATATAAGTTTATCAGGGCTTTGGCAAGAACTGATTGGAATAGTATTGATAATGTATGCATTCTCTTATGAAAATATGGCTGCACTACTGGAATATTCCATTGTTTAGTGTAAGGCTCAATGAGAACTAAAACCTTTATGTCTGCCTAAAGAAATCTTTCTGAACTTTGGTTCTTGAAAGTGTTTGGCCGAGGAGTCCATTTGTCATCCCAAATTCAAACTTGTTCTCCATTTCTAATCCTCCAAAAAACCCCTCATTTAACAAAGGTCTAGCAGCCAAAAAACTTTGTCAGACATAAGAAGGTCTGCTTCCCAGCTTTCTTTGAAGAAAGTTGGCATGTGGAAAATATTTTGCTTTAAGAACCTGAGCTGCCAATGAATCTGGATTTTTAAGAACTCTCCAACATTGCTTTGCCAATATAGCTATATTAAAATCTTCAAAATCCCTAGAGCCAAGGCTCCACATCTTCTTGGACTTCCTCATATGATCCCATTTGATCCAATGGATTCTGCTCTCATTAGCTTGTTGACCCCACCAATAGCTCCTTACAGCTTTATCCAGTTGGTTGACAAGCTGTTTTAGTAATTTAAAAAGCCCCATACAATAAGCTGGTATAACCTGAATAATGGATTTAAGCAACACCTCTTTACTAGCTTGAGACAAAAATTGTGTTTTCCAGTTGCTCGACCTACCCTTGACTTTATCAATAATATTCCTGAATGAGTTGGCTCTAGTTCTGCCCACAGTGGTAGGCAATCCTAGGTACTTTTAATAAGAATAAGTTGCATGAATTCCTACAGCTCGAATGATCAAGTCTTTTGGCTCGTATTGTGTTACTACTGAAGAAATATGAGGTCTTTTCCTTGTTAAGCCTCTGATCTAAGGCTTTTTCATATAGATCCAATGTCCTGGCCAATCTACTCCACTCAATGCAATTAGCTTTACAAAACAAGAGGCTGTCATTTGCAAAGAACATATGATTGATTGAGACTTGGTGTCTTCCTAGTTTTAGCCTAGTGAGAATGTCATCCCTTTCAGCTTTGTTTAATAAGCAACTGAGAGCCTTAGAACATATAATTAACAAGTCCCTACGTTTTTTTTCACCAGTAGCCCGCATGGTTACAAGCCTATCTTTTTTTCTTTTTCTAGAACAGGCCCATTCTCATTGTTCCAAATAGTAACGCATGGTTTGGATCTTCAGACATTCATGGGTGTTATTTTACCTTTTTCTCGAAAATATGCAAGAAAATCTTCATTTAGGATCTTGGAGAAAATCTACTTTTTAATTGCCAAAATAACCCACAATTATTTGCTTCACCATATTGTTGTTTTGCAATTGAGAAATACTTTAACCACAAAGGGATTACACAAAAGTAAATTCACAAACTGACGTGACTTAATGCAATATATCAGATTATAAAGTTCCTTTTAGTGTAAAGTATATCTAAATGATCACATGAAATCATATTGATTTGTGAGTTTACTTTTGTATAATTTCTTCGTGTCTGTAACAATTCTCTTTGTAACTTCTAGTCATTCATGGATGTTATTCATTACAAAAATGTTACATGAATGGATAATGAGAAACATTGACTTAACAAAAATGTGACATGCATGGATATCAAGGACACTCCTATTGAGTTGTCGACTTATTTGCCATGGGTTGTTTGTATTTGTGTTTTGTAGTGGAGAAAAGTTACAGAACTACTGCTACCTGAAGAAGAAAAAGATAAAGACCGATTCCAGTCATTAATACGGAGCACGGACGGACAGGGTATGTTGATCAATTAAAGGATTCGGATGAGCGAATCAACCAGTGTTTTAAATTTCGTACCGTACCAGCGGCCGAAATTTTTCGTTTCGGCCGTCCGGCCGGTACAGATATTATATCTGTTTCGTATCGGTTAAAATACCGGCCATACCGGCTATTTCGGACTAAATTTCAGCCACCGCTATATTTCGATACTGCCGGTAATGGATATATTTTTTTTTTTTTTCATTTTTTCAAACTACAAACTTATTTTTTAACTCCTAATTTAGACTAGACTATTTATAATTTTTATATATATATGTATTTATATATAATTTATTTATATATAAACTATTATTTTGAAATATAATTTTTATATATATTTATATATATAATTTATTTATATATCGACTATCCCGAAACGCTATCCCGAAACGGTACCGGTACCGAAATATTTCGTTCCAGTGCCTTTGACCGGTACGACATCCGATACGGTATTCAAAACATTAGAATCAACCATTGTTAACTCCAAAAAGGCAAAAACATTATTTTCTATTCTCAAATTAATTTCGCTTGCATGTGTGCGTGTTGGCCAGTAATGGATTTATTGAATCAAAAAAGATTTTCACAAATTCATTGTAATAACTCAAGAATTAATTACCCAAAAAATACTTAAAGATTAATAAAGATAAGTCCACAAAATCTAGTTGATAAAAAGTTGCAACAGCTCGGTTCTTTGAAAAATCCATGTAAAACACAACTACGCTGCCATTCCCAACAAACTTAGGACCTAGGCTTCTCCTTTTTCTCCTTGAATAGAGCCAGGAGGGAGACACCAGAAACCTTCACAACTTTGAACCTAACACCGGGAATATCACCGACAGCATGACCCTTTCGACCAAATCCGGCGATCAACACCTCATCCTACATACAAATATCATGTAATAGTGGTCAACCATAAGTAGGAAGGGATTGAAGATGAAGCATCTACTAGAAAAGACCATGCCTTGTTTGAGGCCAAGAATACTCACATTTTCTTCGATGTAGTTCAAGCAACCATCGTTGGGGACAAATGCAGCAATCTTCTTCCCATTTTTTATCAGCTGGACTCTGGCACATTTCCTGATAGCAGAGTTTGGCTGCTTGGCCTCGATACCTCTAAACATCCCAGAAAACCGTATGGAGAAGTTAGCAAATGCTCAACTTTCGAACATATCTTCACTCACTCATAATTACTAGTAAACTAAATGATCAATTACGCACGAGTGAATGGAAAAAAAATGACCTAATAGTCTTACATCTTCTCAAGGACAATGCCTTTTGCATGGGAAGACCCAGCAAATGGCTTCTTCCATTCATTTCCAAGGTGGGACTTTTTGTAAGACTTGTCAGCCCACCTTTGCCTCCTACGGTGGGACTTCAGCTTGCGACCAGCTCCCATACCACGTGTCTTCCTGTTAGAAAAATTTGCAATAGATCATGAGCTCATCATCTCAATAGAGGATGGTTAACATATCAAATCTTGAACAACAGTTCAAGTCTAATAGATTGAGTGGGCAAGAAACAAAAATTGAAAGACTTAGGCCCCGTTTGGAACTTAGATTGAACTAAGATCAACTTAATTCAATCTAATTTTAAACCGAGTCTAACATCCAAGCACTCAACTCTCAAATCACTAAACTCATCTTAACTCAAAACCTCTTTACACGTGAGGCCTATAACTTTTTTTAACTTAACAACTCTTTACATGGAAGACCCCACAACTTTTTTCAACTTCCCATAAATACATCTAAATTCATCTTAACATCCAAACACATTTAAACTCATCTTAGGTGGGCTCCACAAAACTCACTTCATCATCTCAACTCACTACTATTCATAAAGAACTCGACTTATCTCAACTCAGCTCAACATTGAAACCATCATCCGTAACAAAACTCTAGGTCCTAGTTTGTTTATTATTGTTCCAAGCAATCATATAGGAAACCATTTCAAAGAAAAAAAAAAATTAACCAGCTGAATCGAGAGCTATCAAGGCCACCTATGTAATCAAACAATTAACAAGTACTTAACAGATCAGAGATCAGAAATACAACAGTGGATAAAAAACGTTATCAGTTTCAACAAGTGTTTTGGCTAATACCTGATTTATTTACCAACAGACCACAGGGAGTTTAACTTAACACATTTCATTCACTTTTGCAGACTTTGATTTATTTCTACGAATTTAATTAAGAAAAAGGCATCTAAATCAAATTCTCTATACCAAGGAAAGCTTGTAAAAAAATGTAAACCAAATCATCAACTCCGGAAAAAAAAAAAAAATCTATTAGTTTCTTATGATTAATATCCAGATATCAGACATGAGACAAACTACATTTTGAAGCAGTATTAACGTTCAACTTACAAAACAAAAAACCACATTGGCCTTGAGATCTAGCAAGCCTCTGGTAACTAATCGAAGCCCTTACCCCTATTCTACATGTTCATTTTTTCTTGCTTTAGACAGGATGGCTTCCTTTTATTTAAGCCCTCGATAGTCACGGATTCCATTTTACATATGACCGAAATAAAAATTTGGAAAAGGAAACATTCTGCGTCAACTACGTCCAAAAGCTAAATCCCTAACGTAATCATCCTATGTCCTCTAATGTGAGTTTCAATTTTTTTCGTAAAAACCCAGAAAATCAAATCGACATTAATCATGAGCTAATATTTTATTCCCATACATTATTCCATAACTTCTCCAACAGCCGACGTAGAGTACGGAAATTATAAAAACTTAAATCTAAGCATGGCTTTGCGGATTGAAGCCATTCGATACTCAGATTTCGTTTGACGAAACGTAGTGCAGATCACAAGACCCCATATTCAAAGTAAATAGCAAATCTTCAGCTACTAAATATCATAAAAATGGAAATAAATTGACAGATCTTGAGTAGAGAAGTATCATGAAAATGAGAGAGAATCAAAGAGATTCATTCGGCCACATACCCCATGGTGACGGAGGGACGAGGGAGTTCTTCAACTGCTACGAGGGGTCGGAGGGCGAAGATGAGGTTGAAGCAAGCAGCCGCAGAGTAGAACCCTAACCCTTAAAATGAAGTAGAATATGCCTTTATATACATACAAAGAATTAATAGGGCGTGTAATTTGGTGGTAGCTGGACTGGACCAAGAAATACTAGTTTGGGACATATGTCGTGTGCCCAATTTGGGCTTTTATTTAGGTGGTTAGAGCCACCATTGGGCCCATAGATTAACAAAATAATATGGGAAGCAAATGTATCTCTCATGTTGAAATTGTTAAGAGTCTAATAGTAATGTTAAATACAATTGTATAATATGTAAGAATCGTGTAATTCTTTTAAAAAAAAGTGAAATTTATTATTAAAAATTAGTTTTTCTTTTTCATATAGGTCCTGTATTTATTTACATTTTTCAAAAAGATTATGTAGCGTTTGCGCATTTCATGACAGCAAATATCATTTTTCAATTGGTAAAGAGTAATATTAGGTATAAGTTTCAAATAGACAAATTTCGCATGAATATTTTGTAAAAAATGGGTCCTATTAATAAAAGTTAGATATTTTTATACTTTTTCATTGTGGATTTCACTTTTTTACAAAAGGACTGCACAAAACTTGTTTATTTGAAACTTGTATAAATTATTACTCAATGAGAAATTCTATATGGAAGTCTTATACTACACACCTCCACCTAATCAACATGTAATTTGTCATGTTTTTCCTTCTATCATAATGCTTAAATATGTGTATTTAAATATAAGCATAAAATGACAAACTACATGTTAATTAAGTGAAGATATGTAGTGTAAGAATTTTTTGCAATATTTCTCTTACTCAATTATATAATGTGAAAATTTTATCCATTTTATTACTTAAAATAGTTTTCATGATCATCTAGGAAACTTTTAGGGACATTTTTGTCCCATTATTACTCAAAATTTTAATTTATTTAATTTAAACTAGTATAAACCTATAATTTTAACCCAACGAATAGATGTGTTATACTTTATAGAATTAGAAATTATTACATTCTCCTTATAAAGAAAAAGAATAAAATGATATATAATTTGAAAATATTTTTTTAAAAGACTTCGTTTAATCGATTCTTTATTAGTCTAGAACAAGAAAAAATATATGTGTTCAATACATACATACATATCTATATGTATATAATGGGCATTTTATTGTAATTATTTATCAACTTCATTCTATATTTATAGGAGAGACAACAAAATATAAACATCTATAATAGACAACACTCAATATATCAATGAATTGCTTAAATTTTCACATCAAGGGCGCAGACATAAAACTCATTCTTTCAATATGTTCTTTAAATTGAAATCATATACTTACGTCTCGTTTGAATATAGAAACGATTTCATCTCATCTCATTATTACAATTTTTTCAAATTCTTGCACAAAATCTAATAAACAATTCCATTTTTTTAAAACTCAAAATAATAATAATATTAAAAAATAATATTTTAACAATATTTTATTCAATAAATTTACTTTGTTCTTTTTCATGAAATAACTCTACCAGCTAATAAAACTACATAATTAAAATTATAATTAAAGACTTCATAACTATTAAAAATGACATTTTGTAATTAAAATCCTACTTGCCAGCAAGATACCGTCTACATATAGGATAACAAACATAAACTCACTCGTACTAATGTTTTAGATATATGCATCAATAAACAATGTGTGCGTTTACTCTAAAAGCATTCGTGATATTTTTACAATTTATATATCATTGTCGAGAGAGGCTTTTTAAATCCAAAAATTAATTTTTAATTGGTTTCGAGACCAAGTGGTCTTTAACTTTTCTGAGCACTTGTAAAGCTCTTCATCCATAATTCCATTTAAATAGCTCATTTTCATATATTTGGTGTGTAACTTTAAATAAAACTAAACAACGAACATCACAAAGATTCATTTTTGGTTACAAGAGAGTGATTATTTGTCATCAATGCCCTCTTTTTCAATGAAAATCTCGGCAACAAGTTTAATCTTATATCGTTCGACATTATTAACATGTCCCAGCATTTCTCAAACTCTTCAATAGTTTGAGAGTTATATGCACACTTCATCAACTGACTTTTCAGTCCGATTTTATATGCACCATGAGAACCAAGCTTCCTGGACACTTTTTTCAATATGTGTCACCAACAAAATCTATGTCGGCTATCTAGAAAAACAATAGTAATTGCATTTTTCATTGTTCTATTTTAATATGTGATAATAACATTTAAAACTTTACCATCCATACAATGTAACCAAGTCTGAAGTAACCATGTAAAGGTCTTTATATCTTCACTAGAAATCAAACCTGCTCCCAACAAAATTGACTGGCCATGGTGGCCGTTTACACCAACGAACGGTGCAAAGGGCATCATATATCAATTTGTAAAATATATGGTGTCGAATGTTACGATATCACCAAAATATTTGCATGTTGCCCTGCTTCGTGCATCCACCCAAAACACATTCCTCAACCTGTCATCATTATCAAAATCCATTAGTGCCAAAAAACCATCATTCATGTATTGCATCCTATATAAATATTTACAACGCTCCAAGCACCATCTTTCCTAAGTTGTAGGTGTCGTGCTTTGTCAATGTAATTATGACAATCTTTCTCTTAGAATGACAGGATTACGAACCCACCCACGTCAACCACAAGAGAGTCGAAAATATTTTCATTCGGATGCCAGCCTAGTCATTTGTATATAACACTCTCTTTATGGACTCACTCACTTCTCTATTGCATCGAAATAACCTTGATTTTTGTGGACTTAGGTCGTGATTGTGTGTGTTCTAAATCATTGCACTTACAACATCCCCTCAATTTTTATAGCATTATCTTTACCTTATAATCCGTCTTTGTTGTCGGATGTGGCTCGGAGACATTTGATGTCAGATTATGTGCCTTACCACCACAAGCACAACCAATTGTGACATATCTGACACTCCCTTGTTTCATTATCCAAAAAAGGCAATGTTTAGCGTATTGCTTATAATAAGTGATTCATTCTTCCTCAGAAGTAAACATCATCCTCGACTTTGGCTCGTCAATGCTATCATCGCCGTCATTATGCACCACTATCTGAGGTAACCCAAAATTGTCATCGTTATTCTTGGTTTCAATAATATTACCTATTTAATTTGGTGTGGCCTCTTTAATTTCTTTCACAGGTCATGAGCTTGTAGCGGAGCTTTTACCATTAAGCCCAGATTGCAACAAAAATATAAATAAATCAAAAAACTCCATTGTTAAAAATTAAAGCACAATTTCTGCAAATCAAATGCATCACCTGGCTGCTCCATGAATGAGGAACAAAAGGTGATAGAGGAAATACACGACGATTGAACTTCTCTCAGATCTATAATGGTGAGCATCATCAGAGGGCTAGGTCTAGCGTGTAATGGGTACTGTAGGTTTTGCTGCAATTTACCACAACAACAAACATTAAAAAAAAAATAATAACCACATTCTACAACCTTAACGCACAATATCTGCAAGTCCAATGCATCAACTGGTTGTGGCTTGGATCATTGTCTAAAAGCAAGGTTCTTCACAAATCTTTACAGATGTTGCCGTTAAGAAACCAAAAAAAAAAAATCATTCAAACCTAGTTGCTGCCTATGAGAAAATGAGTTTTACAACTCTTCACGACAATATTTAAGCAGAATAGAACCAAAAGAAAAATCTTAAATGGCCATGCTACATGAAATGGAATGCAAATAAAAAAAAAAAAAATCTCAAAATGTGAACATGAAGCAAGACGTTCATGCCAAGAGCATAATACAGAGGAGCAGAATAACAGAGGAGGCCAACTCAAAATCTTTAAACCCATACTTGAAAAAGCCCCCAACATTATTTTGTGTCACTTTGGTGCTTGGAGATGAGGATGACGGAGAAACTGATGTAAAGGGCAGGAGTTTTTGGACCCAAGAAGGTTTTCTACGAGATGAGATAGAGGGAGAGAGAGAGAGAACCCAATCATAGGTAAAGCAGCTAGTCTGTGATTTTTTTTAATATCTAACGTGGGATGAAGCCACGTTAGATTTAGTGCGCGGCAACTATATGGGGGAGATTGTACCTATCGGAGCGGAGCCGATGTAGAGTCGAAATCAGATTTTTGAATTTTTGCTTAGCCCTAGACTATACCTAGTAGAGTTGATATAAATAACCAAACTCTATTAAATTTTAATTTTTTTTTAAGTTGATTTTCTACATAAACCCAACAACTTTTTAGTCATGGATTGCACAATAATTAGATATGCAAATATTAGCAACCGAAATGAAGCCAATATAAATGGGATGGTGAATTTGTCTTACACAAGAATTACAAGATGAGGAAACTCATTTGCCAAATTAATGAGGCTCAAATAACCAAAATATGACAAAAAAAAGGTTTGCTCGCTACAGATCACTTGTCCCATTTACTTTCACTCCTAATGTGTGATTGCATGGGGACGATTGCTTCTAAGCATAAACATAAAGGATGTCTAAACAAGAAGAAAGAAAAAATACCTATTGCGTCTATCTAGAGCCACAAACGCACATTCGAGTTAAACAGAGTGAAATTATCAGTTTACTAGCTTCCACATTCCTATTTAGTCATAAAAAGATTCCATAAAAATAAATCTAAAATCTATATGGTTTGATGTGGTATGTAAAATTGTAAAACTATTAAAATTGTAAGTAAATCTAATGTATCACATAAAGTTATGTCGATTTATGAGTTTACTTCTGTTAAAACTCTTTCTGGTCATAACGTTTTTCCACTTTTAAGAGTTTACTATACAATCTGCAAAAAGTGCTTACTTTTAGAAAAATGCTCTCAACTATAATTCAACAGCAACCACCCACCAAAATAGATGTTAAGAATGTTGAGAAAAGATAAATGCACAAAATAAAATATATCAAACATAATAAAATAATGGTATGGAACAATGTGTTACTTGACACAAAATCTCATTTACTACTAACCATTCTTCCATAGTGCCCCAATCTTCTTCAACATGTTCGCGTTTTTCTTCTTGGGTGAGTCATCATCCATGTCTTCTAAATAGGGTGAACGTACTCGTGGGATTGTAATCGCCATCAAGAGATCTTGTTCTTTGTACAAACTTCCCATTGGTCCCTGTCGAAAGCATAGTAGCAGTTGCCTCAGCTGCCCTTCTCCATTGATTCAACTGCAGCTTTAACCTCCTCAACTCGGTCTCCATTTCTAAATTTGTAGCATGTGTTGCATCTAGCTACTAGTCACCCATGCCGCTCTTCGGCTACTTTCATCTACTTCCTTGGTTTAATAACTGAGTTTCATCAGAGCATCTTGTTCTGCAGCCCTTGCTACTTCTGCTAGAGTAACAACCTCATCATCGACTTGATTCCTTTCCATGTCCCTCTTCATGCTTTCCATCTCAAGCAATTCATTTTCCTAGCTGATTTTTTGAAACTCTGACTCTTTATCAAACAAACTTGCCTTCAACTCTGCAAATTTCGCATGACTTCCTAAGCTTTGTTGCAAGTTTATATTCCTTTTCGTTGGATAGGTTCTTCTCAATTTTCTAGTTCAGCCTCTCATTTTCATAAAAAATATTCTGCAGTTCAGTCTCCTTATCCATCAAGCATGCCCTCAACTCTTCTATATAAACCTTAGATTTATGTAATTCTAACTCTAGTTCAGCTTCTCGCTGGCATGACTCTGATTCTGTATGCTCAACTTGTACTCTCAATTGACTCACCTTAAGTTTCAGAAGATTCAACTTTATCTTTAGCTCATTAGTTTCCTTATTTTCTTCACTTTCCAGAACAATTTTAGAATTTCCCATAGAATCCTCAAATTTCTTGTAATATCAACCACATCTGCTTGGAGTTTGCTCATGAGTCCCTTTAATGATTTCAATTGCATTTTTTATTGTTCCAATTCCAATTAAAGAAGATTGCATAGAAGGTGTTTGTGAAAAGGTCTCACACATTGTGAGAGTTCATTGAGAGTCATTCGATATATAAAATAAGTGGGAGAGTATAGTAATGTTACAAAAGATATTTTTGGGATACAAATATGCTTAGTGTATAATTTCCATATTTGCGTTTCTCGTAGCCGTTGGGCAGTATGAATGATGTGCATATGGTAAAGTTGCCATATAGGGATTTTTTAGCCGTTGGACAAGTTTCCTTTTCTAGCGTCAATACTCCCCTACAAATTGTGTCGAGGTAGAAGGCCAAGTTTGAATCATAACATGTGAAGAGCAGGGCATCCAAGAGGCTTGGTGAAAATATTAACTAGTTGTAAGGTAGCAGGAACGAGCCGAGAGTGAAGTAATCCAACACGTTCACGCATATAGTGATAGTCAATCTTGACGTGTTTCCTAAGAGTATGAAAAATAGGATTGACAGTCATGTGGAGAGCATTGAGATTGTCATAGAAGAGAAGTGGCAAACAGAAGACGAACACCAAGATCTCGTAGAAGGAATGAAGTCCATGTAAGTTTAGCAATTGTATGAGCCATGGTGGGGTACTCATCTTCTAAGTTTGAGCGAGACACGGTATGTTGTTTTTGGGTAGATCACGAGATACAGTTGCTTCCCAGAAAAATGCAATATCCAATTGTGGAGCTTCATTTTGAGGGCAACTTGCCCAATCTGCATATGAAAATGCATAAAGATCAAGTGTAGATTGAGAACTAAAATGAATATCGAGTTTAATAGTGCCATGTAAGTAGCGAAGCATGCATTTTAACATTTTGTAGTGAGAAAAGGTTGGTGCATGCATAAATTGTAAAACAAAATTGATACTATAGGCTAGGTCTTGCCATGTAAAAGTGAGGTATTGAAAGGCACTAATAATGTTATGATGGTGCAAAAGATTAGGAAAGAGAACATAACTAGTGAGTCCTTTAGTTTGGGCCATCATAGGTGTACTCTTGGGTTTGTAGTCTTGCATTTATGCACGTTCGAGGATGTCGAGGGCACACTTGGTTTGGGATAGAATGAGGCCATATGAAGTATGGTGAACTTGTATGCCTAACAAATAATGCAAGGGACCAATATGTTTCACGGCAAATTGGTTGTCAAGGGTACACGTAAATTCATGCAAAAGAACAGAGTTAGAACCTGTTAAGAGAATATCATCAACATATAATAATAAGACAAGCACGAGAGGAGTGATATATAAAAGTGAGGGATGCGCCATACTACACGTACACCCATAAGAAATTAGGAAGGTACTAAAATTATCAAACCATGCATGAGGTGCTTGTTTTAAACTGTATAAAGCTTTATTATTCAACTTGCAAAGATAAGAAGATAAGGTAGGCTAGGTAAAACCTGGGTTGTTCCATGAAGACAGACTCCTTAAGGTGTCCTTGAAGGAAAGCATTTTTTACTTCAAGTTGGCGAATGTCCCAATGATTTATGAGTGCTAAGCTGATGACTTTCCGAACGATGGCAGGTTTGATAACATGAGAGAAAGAGAAAGTCTCATTGTAATTGACACCATGGACTTGATGAAAGTCTTTTGTGACAAGTCAAGCTTTCAGGCTGTCAAGGGTGCTTTTAGCGTTGATTTTGGTCTTAAAGACCCATTTGCATCCAACAACTTGCATATTCAGAGTCTAAGGAATAAGAGTCTAGGTGTGGTTGTTGTGAAGAGCTTGTAATTCATCATGCATTACCTTAGACCACCTGGCATGGTTCAGTGTAGAGCGAACAATTTTTTGCTCTTTGGGAAGGTCAATGAGCATATGGATATTAGCATATTAGGATTAGGTTTGTGGGTCCCAACTTTTGCAAGAGTGACCATGGGATGAGGAGTAGGGGCTCGGGGGGAAGGAAAAGTATTGGATGGAGTGAGCATAGGGGTGAGAGGGGGTGTTGTGGGGGATAAAGGTACAATGATGTTAGGGTGTGAGGAGGTCTCAATGTAGGGAGCCAATGAGGGAATGGGAATGGAACCAATAGGTGTGAAGGTTGATGGAGCTAGTGGAGTTGATACCTGCAAAGAAGCTGCACTAGGGCTATCAACAACGTTAGTCATAGGTGAGCATCATTTGATGAAGGTAGATAAAACTTGAGTATCGAAATAGGGTAGATGGAGATTACAGGCTTGTTTGAATGGAAAAATATTTTCATAAAAAAATACGTGCCGAGAAATAAAGGTCTTACATGAGGATGGATGATAGCACTTATACCCTTGGTGTTTGTTATTGTAGCCTAGAAAAATGCATGGTAGTGTTTTTGGATCAAATTTATTATGCTTGGTGTCCCAAGTGTAGGGATAATATTTTGAGCCAAAAACTCTTAGGGAGGTATAATCGGGGTAGTGGCCATAGGGTGTCGGAAATGGTATTTGAAGTTCGATGGACGTAGAAGATTGTCGGTTAATTAAGAAAACGATAGTGGAAAAAGCTTCAACCTAAAAATGTTTAAGTATGCCACTACGAAAAAGCATAGTCATACCTAGTTCACAGATGGTGCGATGACGCCGTTCCACAAAACCATTTTGTTTGGGTGTATGTAGACAAGAGTGTTGATGGAGAATACCTTACCATTGAAGATGCAAATTAAATTCATTGCTGGCAAATTCAACACCACCGTCAGATTGAAATACTTTGATTTTCCGATTAAACTAGCGATCAACAAATTTTTTAAAAAGTAAGAACGCATTAAAAAAAATCAGATTTCTTCCACAAAGGGATAAACCACATATATTTGGAATAGGCATCAACAATACAAGCATAGAACTTAAATTTTCCAATAGATTGAACGACTGTAGGATCCCATAAATCACAATAAAGTTTATAAAAAATATTAGGAGTAGAAGTAGGTAAAAATGGAAGTTTGCTCATGTTTCCCAATTGGCAATCCTCACAGAAAGAGGTGCCTTTATTCTTGCCTAAAATTTGAATAAGTAGAATGTAGAACTTACAGCGTAGAAGCTTGCGGATGCCCCAACCCTTGATGCCACACTTCTTTAGTGACCGATCGGAATTGGGTGGAGAAGTGCTCTTTGGTGGTTGGGGACAAAATATAAAGATTACCCTTGCGAAGTCCATTCAGCAGCGTACGGTTGATCACTCATTCCTTAATAAAGAAATGAACACCATAAAATTCACAGGCATAAGGATAATCAGACATTATTTGACTAATAGATAAAATATTTTTTGCTAAATCAGGGACAATCAAGACATCTTTAAGTATAATACGAGAATCACCAGTACCAATAAAGTGTTGCCTATATATGTAATTTCATAAAGGCTACCATCACCAATAATTACTGCATCACTGCCAAGATAGCGACGAAGAATGTTAAGCATACTTGAGTTACCTGTCATATGAGTTGAGGCACCTGTGTCGGCTATCCATTTGGCATCGTGAGACGTATGATTGAGAGTCATTGCGGCTAAGGCTTGCTGTATATTGTCATGTTGTAGACTATAACTGAACTGATTCCAACATTTTAGAGCAATGTGTCCTTTCTTGTCACAAATTTGACAAGTCTCCGAAAGAACTGAGCCATGGGTAGTATTATAATTTTGATTATGGGTACCACCAGATCGA
Organism: Juglans regia; assembly: GCF_001411555.2. Classification (NCBI taxonomy): domain Eukaryota; kingdom Viridiplantae; phylum Streptophyta; class Magnoliopsida; order Fagales; family Juglandaceae; genus Juglans; species Juglans regia. Next base: position 5,547,809 of record NC_049904.1, read on the forward strand.
GCATTAGAATGTGGGGCATGGTTGCTTGAAAGAAGCCATGTCTCTTAGAAGAAAAAGCCCTGTTGCATACGGGTGTAACCTCACCTCACTGACCTTAGAGGAGCTGCGATTGGGGCCATAAAATGCCACAGGTTGAGTAAGGAACTCGTGCAACTGAGAATGCATCTAGAATCCTTGCAGTAGGGGCACCAGCTCTTTGTACATGGACATGGGGGGTTTGAGCATTGATGTAGTGAACGACTCATACTTGGGGCTGAGACTGTTGAGGAGGGAGAAAACCTTTATTTTGTCACTCACCAGCGGACCCATTCCGGCTATATTATCACATAACCCTTTGAAGTGTCAAAGATGATCTGCCACTGGTGTGGTGGCCTCCTTCCGCATGTAAGAAAGCTGTTGTGTAAGTTGGGATTCCATCTTTTGGGAGCTTTGGGCATAGGCATCTTGAAGGGCATGCCAAACTTGAGAGAGTGCTGATTATCCAGACACAAAGTTGACGATCAGATTTGCACCATTGGAGGTAAGTTTGACTGAAATCTTTGGAAGTATCGTCTATGGGGACATCAAACTGAGGCGAGGGGGTGACATATTTGTAAGATGGTTCATAATGCCTTGGCTCACAGGCAAAGCCATGATTTTTTCCCTCCACAAGTGATCATTTCCTTGTGTTAAACGAAGTGTGATGAAATTGTTCACAGATTGCGAGATGGAAGCCATGGTATTAAGACTCTCTTCCTCACACTTGGCTCTTGATACCATAAAGAAGATTGTACAGACGGTATTTGTGAAAAAGTCTCACACATTGTGAGAGTCCATTGAGAGTCATTCAATATACAAAGGAGAGTATAGTAATGTTACAAAAGATATTTTTGGGATACAAATATAGAAGGAGAATATGGGGGCTTAGTGTATAATTTCCATATTTGCATTTCTTGTAGCCGTTGGGCAGTGTAAATGATTGCGTGTGGTGAATTGCCATATAGGGATTTTCTTGGCCTTTGGACAAGTTTCCTTTTCTAGCATTAATACCAATGAAAAGGAGTTGCAAGCTTCCATGGCTAATGCCATTTGACCGGATTTCTACAGTTGCATTTGCTTCTTCCAATTTCCTTTGACTTCTACTAATAACTTCGTTAGCCTGATCCTCAAATTCTTTGCAATCATTGAGCTCAGAATCAAACCTTTCAACCAGGGCTATAGTTCTGGAGAGCTCCATTCTCAAGCCTTCAATCATGGCATGTGCTAATTCTGCACTCTTACTTTTGGAAGATTTTGATTCAGCCACCATTCGAGTTGAGCTTTTAGCTTCTGAATTTTGTTCATGGCAGTAGCCAAGGCAACAAAATCCAAAGAGTGTTGTCACTGGACCACCGCCTCGAGTTCAGATTGCCATGCTCAATCATGATCCTTGGAGATTTTGTGAAGCTCTTAAAGTTGAGCTTCTTCAGGATGCAGAAAACTTTAGAAGTTGTAGCTAGGATTCCTTGAGCTTCACTGACATGAAAAAAAGGCTCATGTTGGGCTCTCCTAATCTTCCCTGACTCAGATGAGTTTGGTTGGCTCTTTGGCTTCTTCAGATCCTCTTGGAGTTGAGCAGGTTGTGATTCTAATTCAGAAACTCTACTTAATTGGGTGATTCTTCTAGAACTCAGAAGACAAAGGGAGAGAGTTTTTTGTTTTTGTTTTTACTTATAAATAGTTGTTTTATTGCTCAAAGAAGACTTATATCATCTCACTTAAGATAATGGACTGAATACAAGAAGGAACTTCTTCCATATCATACAAGTCTTCATGTAACTTAAGAGCATCTCGATCTAAGTTATGGGATGCCTTATTTGCTTCTCTCTTAGTGTGGTGAGCAGGCCAACTAACAAAGGAGTTAAGCAAGTTTTTTGCATCTTCAATCATTAGACCCCCTTGGCTCTAGTTAGTTTTGTTCTTGCTAAGATTATTTACCACTTGGAGAGCATCTCCTTCCATAATAAGCTTCTGAATTCCCATGTCTCAACAAAATATTATTGCTACTATTAAAGCATAGGATTCTACAGTAAAAGGGTTGGAAAATAAGATTCGTGGAGCTCTGAGTGTGCCAATGACATTGCCTTTTAAGTCCTTTATGATAGCACCTATGCCAATTTTTCCATCAGCACTATTTGTGGCAGCATCTCAATTCACCTTGTAGACTCCTTCTGGTGGTTTCTTCCATAAACATATTGAGTCTTCATTAATGGCAACAAGATTATGATGGCTTCCCTTAGTATTCTTAAAGTTTTAAAGCTCCACTTTTGCTTTGTTGACAATAGAGTTTGGGTGAGAGAAACATTTCTCATGTATAGTATTATTTCTTCTATACTAGATCAGCCGAGAAATCATAGCAACTTCATCTAGCTTATCATGTTGTAGATTTTTGAGTAGCTGGCTCCATACCTCCTGGAAGGAATTGCTATGGCTTGCCATCTTCTATATCCTTATAAATCCTTGGTTCTATATATCTTTGGCTGCCTCACATTCCCAAAGGACATGCTCAACAGTTTTTGGAAAGTTTCTATAGATGGGCATACATCATCTTTCACAACTTTCCTTTTCCATAGATTGGAGAAAGTGGGTAAGGCATCTCTACATTTCCAAATAAATATCCTCATGGCATTGGGAACTTGTAACTTCCTTATGGACTTCCAGTTATCATTATGCATCCTTCCATTTGAAGTTTCCCCTTCATGTCTAGTCTCTAGTTCCTTGTGTAGATGGTATGCACTCTTCACTGAAAACACTCCATTGTTTGTGTAATACCATACCATTTGATCTTCTCTTCCACCAAGGCTAATTGGTATAGTCTTAATAAGATCAACTTCTGAGGGAGAGAAGATGTTTTGAAGGATATCTTTCTTCACTCTCTTCAGATCAGAGTCTATAAGGTTAGCCACCAGTGCATAGTCTTCATTTTCCTAACCTCGGGACTGGATCATATGGGAATGTGATCTTGGGATCCATTTATCTTCCCAAATTTTGACTTTCTGTCCATTGCCAATTCTCTACACCAAGCCTGCCTTTAATAGTTTATGTCCAACAAGAATACTCCTACATGCAAAGGAAGGCTTGTACCCCAACTTGGCATCAAGAAAATCAACTAATGAAAAAAATTTTGTTTAAAGATTTTAGCTAGAAGGGAGTTTGGATTTTTTAATATGCGCTAACTTTGTTTTGACAACATTGCAATGTTGAAGCTTCTAAAATCTCTGAAACCCAGGCCACCTCTATCCTTTGATTGCCCCAGTTGCTTCCATTTAACCCATTGGATCTATGAGTGATCTTCATTATAACCCCACCAGAACTTTTTCAAAAGCTTGTTGAGCCTCTGTGTTATTGAGTTTGGAAGAAGGAGAATCCCCATGGTGTAGGGTCATATAGCTTGGAGGACAACTTTCAATTTCTTTGCCTACTGCTAATAAGAACTTAGCCCCATTTGGATAGTGAGAAGAGATGAGATGGTTTTAGATGAAAGTTAGAAGTTGAATAAAATATTATTAGAATATTATTTTTTAATATTATTATTGTTTTGAGATTTGAAAAAAGTTGATTTGTTTATTATATTTTGTGTGAGAATTTGAAAAAGTTGTGATGATGAGATGAGATGAAATCATTTCTGTATCCAAACGGGGCCTTAGTTTTCCAGTTTGTAATTCAAGCCCAAGTCTTGTCCATGAGGGAATGGAAGGCAGCCACCTTTGTTCTTCTCAAGTAGACCCAAGTACTTCTCATAAGAGCCATATGACTTTACCCCAGCAATATTCAGATTAGTTTGTTGTATATCAACAGGAGTATTCTTATTGAAGAAGATTGAAGTCTTCTTCTTGTTCAGCATTTGACCTAAGGCTTTTTCATAAGTCTTTATGATTTGAATTACTCTACTCCACTCCAAGGAACAAAAAAGAAGGTTGTCATTTGCAAAAAAAAAATGATTGATAAAGATGGGGGCCTTTGCCTATTGGAACACTAGAGATACTGCCATTTGCTTATGCTTAATTCAATAAGGAGGTCAATGCTTTTGCACAAATAATGAACAGGTAGGGGGAGAGAGGATTTTCTTGCCCGAGACCTTGAGATGGAACAAAAGACCTTTGCGGTTCTCCATTGAGCATAATTGAATAAGAGACTGAGGTGATGCATTCCATTAGAAATGATATCCATCTCGAGTCAAAACCCAAAATACTCGTAACTGCTTCAAGAAAGCTCCACTCAACTCGATCATAAGCTTTGCTCATATCTAGTTTAAGAGCCATATACCCTGACTTACCCTGCATACGTTAATTCAGAACATGAAATGTTTCATATGCTATACGGATATTATCTGTGATTAATCTACCTGAAACAAAGGCACTTCGATTAAGGGAGATGATTTCAGGAAGAATAGCCTTTAATCTATTTGCTTGCACCTTAGCAACAATCTTGTAAATGACATTACATAGGCCGGTTGGTCTAAAGTCAGAAACTTTCTTTGGCTCCTTGGTCTTGGGAATGAGTGTGATAAATGTGTCATTGATACCTTTTAAGGAACCACCCTGATTGAGAACTTGAAGTACAAACCTGCATACATCCTTCCCAATGGTATCCCAGTTAGATTGGTAGAAATGAGTTGGAAAACCATCAGGACATGGGGAGCTTAATGGAGTCATTTGGAAAATAGCTTATTTCACGTCTAGATTAGAAAATTTAAGCAAAAGCCTTGAATTCATGTCAACCATAAATTTTATGTTCATGCTAGAAAGACAACTGTCAATAGTAAATGAATTAGAGGAAGTAAATAAATTAGAGAAAAAACTAGTGAATAGATCACTTATCAAATCTTGTTCAGTAAGCAAATTTCCTTGTTGATCAAGAATCTGACTGATAGATTTAGTTTTTTCCCTTTGGGTTGCATACATGTGGTAGGATTTCGTGTTTCTACCCCCCATGTTGCAACCAATGTTGTTTTGCACGTTGCTTCCACTTTAGTTTCTCTTCTGCTAAATGAAGTTCCACTTCTTCTTGGAGCTGCTGAACATTGCTTATGTGATCTCCACTACCATCTTCCTGTAAATCTCCAATTATCTCCATTTTCCTTTTAATATGTGTTGGGGTCTTCCTGTTACTATCAGAATTCCACTTCTGAATGACCATTTTGCAATTGAATCACCTACTGCCATATTCCTCCATGCTTCTTTAATAGTATTCGAGTAATCTTTCTTCAGAGCCCAAGAAACTTCATATCTGAAGATATATTGCTTACTTCTACTTCTCATGTTATTGTTGACCAGTGTTAGGTGGAGTGGAGAGTGATCTGATTTGATAGCAGGAAATGCATAACAGTTGTAGTTTGGGAAAAGTTGCTGCCACTCTAGATTAGCCATAGCTCAATCAAGTTTTTCTTTGGTGAAACCCTTTCCTAGCTTGTTATTAGACCAAGTGAACTTCTATCCCTTCATAGCTAGGTAAGTCACTAAGGGAGCATAATTCAATAACTTCTCTAAATGCTTCCATTTGCTTGTATAGTCTTGAGGCCACTCCCACCTTTTCACTTTGGCAAGTAATTTCATTGAAGTCTCCTATACAGATCCATGGCAAAGAATTACCATCTTTAAGAAATTTTAGTAACTTTCAATTGCTCTCCTTCTTTGAAGTTTTTGGATGACCATAAAAACCAGAGAACATCCATTGGATAGCACTGTGTTTCTTTTTTATAATTGCACTAATGTGCCATGTGGTGAAGCTACAAATTTGAACATCAATGTTATCCTTCCACAAAAGGCTAACCCTCCACTACTCCCTCGACTCTCTACTATCATACAACTATCAAACTTCAATTTAACCTTAATATCTTCCATTTTATCCTTATTACATTTGGTTTCCATAAGGAAGACTAGGTTGGGACACACTTCTTTAGCCAACAGGCTGAGGATTCTAATTGTCTGAGGGATCCCAAGCCCTCAATAGTTCCAATTGAGGAGATTCATTAGTATTGGCAGGGCTAGTGACCAGCCTCTGCCATTAGATTATTTTGTTGCTTTTCCACACATACATTAGTTTTGCTTTTTCTTGAAAAAAACCTCTCCTCAATGGCCACCCCTACTCATCTAGCGTAGTTTCTATTGTGGGTGACAACCTTCTTTTCTGGGCACCACTCCATATGTTAAGATCATCATTGATAGTGAACTGTTTATTTCTAGCCCTTTTTTTCCACTTTGTTTCTTGTTTGTAGTAAGCTCCACCCTTTCCATTACTATGCAAATGGTTCAAAGATTCATTTTGTTTATTAATCATGTCATCATTTGTCACTTGGGACTCAATATAATCCATCTTTTTCTCAGTGAAAGACTTTTTTATGGATAGATCCTCTTCTGTGCTTTCACGGGCATCAAGATTTTGCTCATTAATAGCATGATTATGTGGATCCATATTGCAAAGCCATGCCCCATATTGACTTTGGATATTGCAAAGCATATTTCTTTCTTCAGAATCTTTTACACAAGCATTTGCACCATGTTTGATAATACCACATCTAAAACAGAAATTTGGCAATCTTTCATACTTAAAAGAAATCCAATACTTGTTACCTTGTAGATTTAGAAGTATGCCTCTCATAAGTGGCTTGGTAATGTCGACAACAGTCTTAACTCTAAGATAAGGGCCCCATCCAATCCCATCCTCATCAACATCAACCTCCTCCACCTCACCAATCTGATTCCCTATTTTTTCACCAATGTCCCTTGTCATTCCTCAAGAGGAATATTGTGGAGTTGAATCCACATTGATTCCTTATTGAAAGAAATGTCTTTTGGAGTAGAAAAACTATCGAAATTGTTAAGGCGGAGAAGATTACGATCAAAAGTCCATGGTCGTACTTTTTTAACTTTTTGGATGTCTTGTTCATCTTGAAACTCGATGATGAACAGATTGTCACCTACTTCTTTGAACTATATTCTCCCTTTAGGCTTCCATACATTCTGCATTGTTGTCTTAAAAGGCTTCTTTGTGTATATTCTTCTCTGTCACAATGAGACCAATCAAACAGCTTTTCGCGCCTAGTAACCATGTTCTCTTATGTGATGTCAACCTGTAACACTCATGTTGTTCTACCTCGGTCAGTCAAAGTTTGCCCCACTTGTCAATGATCTCGTCTGCTATTCTCCCAATCCTCACCTTTGCAATCGCGATTTCGCATAAAATAGTGCACGCGCATCCTCCCCTCCTCAGTGTAAACTACGAGACTTGTCTTGCCTAGAGCAAAAGAACTCCTCAGCCCATGCTAGGAGACCCATTAAGATGTTATTCTCATTTATGAGGGAGAGTGTTAAGAAAAGACAAAATGAGAATTACAATATTTATTGTTAACTCACATGTACATGTATAAGCGGGATATATTGTTTTTGACAAAGCAGTATTATTTAACAAAGATTTTATTCACTTAAAATCTATTGTAAAAAGTTTTAGAAAGAATCGGGACATAATTCATGTATCTAGATCTCACTCTAACCCCTAAATTTATATAAAAATTCTGAGAAAATATTCTCATCAACCAGTTTAAATGTTTTACACCATACACCCTACGTGACATTCCAGTTCACTAACAAATAAAAAATAAAACCAATTCTACCCCCAAATCATCTTTCTCACCTGAAGACTCATCTCCTCCCCCTCTTCTCTATGAATTTTCATCTCCCAGTGCTCATGCTTCATCTCCCCGTGCACAAAGTCATCCACTGAAACAACACTGACCTTGGTGAAAATCAAAGTGAAAATAAAACCAACCCAAAACTGAGATCGATGGGAGAGAGAGAGAGATAGGGGTTCAATGAGAAAGAGAACTTGAGGAGAGAGAGCTTGATGAGTGAGAGAGAGAGGGGGTTCAATGAGAGAGCTTGAGAAGAGCAAGAGAGGTCGAAGAGAGTGAAAGAATTTGAGCAGAAAGAGATTGAAATCAGAGTGATGGGCCTGACATTAAAAAAAAAAAAAATCAGAGTCTGGGGTGAATATTGACTGATGTATAGCATGTCTCAAAAACTCTAAAGAACCCTCGTCCACAAAATAATAATTAAAATTTTTGCTTCAGCCAAAAAATAATTGTAAGTGTTCTGTCACTGCCAAACACATAATTAATAGTGATAATAATCATGGTAACATCTACGTTATGAAGGAAACAAAACAAATTATAAGTTATTGAGATTATTTACCATATGAAATTCCGAAAATCAGAGTAATTATTTTTTTAATTAATTTTTTTTATTTAATAGTAAAAGTAACCAAAAAAAAAAAAAGGGTCATGCATCGACAGCACGTCTACACGTATTATTCGCGTAGGGTACGTTGAAAATTCAGCACAGAACTTCAGTCCAATTTTAGAGCCCATCACCAGCCCAAGTAATTATGCCGAGTGCCAAAAATATTTTGAACTTGGATCAATTCACAAGATTTTAAAACACCCTACAATCTGTACGGCCAATGAAATGCACGTTTCTAGCGTTTTCCCCATAATTTAAGCTCTGTCGAATAGGCATGTTTCCATGATCGGATGCGTACTGCATTAAAGATTACGTTAATTTGGGACCAAAACCTCGGAAACTTAAATTTTTAATGGGAGTTTTGCAAGAAAATGAGCTTCACAGATGAAACATGGAAGAAAAATGCTTATTAGCAGCTTCTCTGGCAGCCCTGGCATGCCATCCCAGCACAACCATCAAGTGTTTCAAAACCAAGTCAAGCAGTACTATCTCCCCACAGAAAGTAAAACCAAAACCTCCATCCTTGAAGAAAGTGCCTTCAAAATCCAAGAAAAAACTGGATCCCCATGAAAAATCTTCTCCATCTGCAACTCTCAATCTGCAACGTCGACTCATCAGTCCATCAAGAACTGCTCACAAACTTTCAGAAGCAGTATTCTCTGAAGTTGTTGAAGGAGATCCCTCGCTTGGCATTGTGAAAGCCATATTCCGATCAGGATGGCCGAAAGATATAGGCCTCACGATTCAGAAGGTGTTAAAGGTGAATCACAGTGCAAGTTTTCTAAGCAAGTTTGAAGAGTACAGGAAGAAAGTGAAACTCAATGCTGCAAACTCTTGCCATAGTACAAAGACATTAATGGAGAGACTGATTGCTGATGGGAATGAACTGCTACGGTTTCAAAGTGCCCTTATAACTTGTTCTCTGGGAACTAGATCAGGATATTCAAGATTATGTGACAAGAAATGCTGTGGGATTTGCAGACAAATGATCACTTCCAGATTTGGGGTTGAAGATGGACCACCAATATCAGTCCATGGGAGCAGTTGGAAGGCACATGAGAAAGTGAGCAGAGAATGCATTACCAAAAGGGTATCATGTGCAAGGAAGGCCATCGTTTTATGCCGAGTGATTGCAGGACGTACTGATGTTGCTCGTCACCACATGCATGGGAAAGAAGGAAGGTTGAATTCTGCAGTAACGGGATCAACTGGAGATCAGTCAAATTATGGGTCGGAAGAGCTTCTGGTTTTGAATCCAAGGGCTGTGCTTCCATGCTTTGTGGTCTTATACATATGAAGGAACAATATTCTCATGTAGTCTTCTTATAAATAAGAGGCAATTCATGAGTAAGTTAGTGATAAACAATTAATTGGTTGATTAATGAATACCCTTTTACTTATGAAAATCCATATCATATAATAATTCCATTTAATTTACTCTTACAGCATTCCTAGATCATTAGTGTAGTACTGGAATCCGGCCCGTTGAGTAGTCCTAATAATGATCCGATCCTAACCAATATTATTTGTTATGCCTATTTTGTATTTATTGTCTACTAATTGATGTATTGATAGAGTGGTGTTACTTATAAAACTATCAGTGTAAGTTTTTATACACTCTACTAATATGACTGACAGCATCACTTTTTTTAATATAAAATAACTACTTTGACCAATCACATCAGTGGAGTGCACAAAAAATATATAAAAATAATTGTATATAGCAGAACTTAAAAACAATACCAAACTATCTTTAACTATTAGGTAACCAAAATAATTCACTTAAATCTCTAAAGAGGCAATTATGCCAATCAAGTTTTTGCACTATCCTATAATTCAATCGAAAGTTGGACCATAGGGTTTAGGTTCTTTAGAGTTCTTATTTAAACTCTAGGATTAGAATTGAAGAGAGATACAAGTATGTGTGTGGGTGTGTATATATAAATATATAAGTGGAACTTACGATATTTACTAAACATTTAATGCTCCTACAGAAATTACTATATAAATGTTGTGGGTCCGCTTTATGAGTCTATGAGCCTATTTAAGATTGCGTTATGGTTTTTAAAAAAGTGTTTAAATGATCTTAAAAATTCTTTAATAAAAAAATTAGATTATTTAGGTACTTCATAATAAAGTATTTTTAATCTCAAATAAACTAAAAGTACATTTAAGGAAAAATATAATTTTGATGTTTTTCCTCAAAAGTGTTTTTCCGGATAATGCGGTACGTAATTCGACTTTTAAAAAAATTGTCAATAGACGAAAATATCGATACAACTTTCAGATAATTATAACTTTTAAACGTTCAGGGATATGACCATCGTCTTTCAAAATTTAAATAATCTTCGTTTCTAAGTAATTTTTTAATTTGTTTTCAAACAAATGTAATACAATTGAAAGTACTTTAAACATATAGTTATTAAATAATAAATAATTTTTTAATAATAAAATTTATTACTTAAATTATAAATTATATTTCTCACCATAAATCCAAACATGTACCATATCTCTTACTCTAGAATTTGGACAGAAACTTAAATTATAAATTATAAGGTATATTTCTCATTGTAAATCCAAACATGTACTATATCTCTTACTAATTTGGACAGAAACTTTAAAAGGTCAAAATCTCGGAATATTGAAACAGTCTTGTGAACAGTTTTTTTTTTTTTTTCTCTCACAAATATGAATAAAATTTCAATCTCATGGTCGAAAGATGCAATAGTAGCATGATCGAACCCCCATAGTAAAAGCAGATGAAAATTTTTCTTTTAAGTGCCTAAATTAATTGAGGGGGAAAAGGATTTTTTCTTTCTTTTGGATATAGGTAGGGGAGAAAGCATCTCACAACTAGTTTGATTATACAAAATCGAATTATCTCATCTCATCTTATATAATTATTAAAAAAATTTTAAATTATCACATAAAATATAATAAATAATTTAATTTTTTTAAATTTTAAAATAAAAATAATATTATAATAATATTTTATTTAATTTTTAACAAAACATCTTATCTCATCACAAGTGTCATCACAAGTGTCATGTAGCTTTCCTTATAAATATCACACCGAGCCATGGTCCAGCAAGCTGACACAAAACAATACATAGAAAATTATCAATGTTTAAACAGAAGAATAAACAAAAGAAACAAAAATTAAATAAGCAAACAAAGAAATAGACCGAATGTGAAAAAAAATATATATTGAAAAGGCTAAATACTTATAAAAATGAAAGTAAAAAAATCATTTAAACAATAAAAGACTAAAAAGATATAATAAAAAAATTCCTAAAAAGCCTATAATAAATGAAAAAGAAAGTAAAATTTTAGGAAAAATTAAAAAATAGAAAAATATTGACAAACTAATTAAAATATTAATAAGTCTATTTTATTGAGAAATAATAAGATAAAACATAAAAATAATTGAAAATCCAAAAATCTTAAAACTTTGGTAATATATAAAAATATATCATTTATAAATTAAAAAAGGCACCCGGCCTGAGCCACTGGCCGGGGGCCACCGACTTTTTCATGTTTTTATAAATTGAAATCACACCTTTCATTAATGCTACTTGAGAATAAACTAAACTTGTAATTAAGCACCTAAGTAAATCTCTAGTTAAAAATCTAAATCACGTCAAGTCATGTCAACATGTGACATTTCAGCAAATGATTAGTTCGTGGACTTCAAGAAGAAAAGACAAAGTAAGTTTGGACAGGCCACTTTGCTATTGTGGCATTTCATCGAAACTCCGAATCTCTAGAAATGATAATAGTTTTGAGATTTTATAACTTCTCAAACTATAAGATTAATAAACAATGTGATTTTTTTTGAATTGATTGATCTTGAAAGTAAACAAAACTCATGCTGCAAGATGGCGTTGGATTTAGCTCAAGGAATGAATGAAATGTTACTTCATGAACATTAGTTGATCGAACGAGCCAAATATAGCTCAACGAAAGAATGAGAGGTTACTTCATGAATATCAGTTGATTGAACAAGCCAAATATAAAACAATGAAGAAGAAGTATAAGGGAACCTTGAAAGTGTTGTTGACATAGTGATTATTTTTTATTGCGATTTTTGCTATAATTCTTATGTATCTCAAAAATATTAGTGTATGTCGGGTAGTGCTTTAACTCATGTAAGTTGTTTTAGCTTTAGTTTTGGATAATTGATTTGTAATGAACATGTGTAATTAGTCGTGTTTGGCTTTCGCGTTGTTTGTTAAAAATTCTATTCTTATTTTTGAGTTAGCATGTGACCATTGCTTTAGAAATAATTGGCTTTCCCACTATCACTATCCAAACGGGACCTTATTTTGCCATTTGACTGACATGATCTTCCAAAATCTTGAGCAAAGAAATTACATTATATCAAACCAAAGGGAGAAGTAACTAGTAAATGTAGTCCTTCTATAATATAAAAAAACTGATAAAACTGATACACTATGCCATCAAAGTACAAAAACTTGATATATATATATATATATATATTATATATATATATATATATATATATATATATATAACATGAGTTTTACAACCTTTTGGCACATCATAGTTATTACTAACAAAACTGGTCATCCAATCTCAAACCGAAGTAATAAAATCATCCAAAATATCTAAGATACATAGTTGGTGTCCAATTTGAATTGCAGAATAAAGATCAAAATAAGAGATTTTCTTAGAAACAACACATATCCTAGAGTACACAAAATCAGTAGCCATTCATAGTATATATATATATATATATATATATATATATATATATATATATATATATATAACATGAGTTTTACAACCTTTTGGCACATCATAGTTATTACTAACAAAACTGGTCATCCAGTCTCAAACCGAAGTAATAAAATCATCCAAAATATCTAAGATACATAGTTGGTGTCCAATTTGAATTGCAGAATAAAGATCAAAATAAGAGATTTTCTTAGAAACAACACATATCCTAGAGTACACAAAATCAGTAGCCATTCATAGGCCTTACTTACTATCTGAATAGTAACAGCTTCAATTGGATGTAATCCATCACAAGCTTAGATCCTTGTCATCCCAAGAATCACAAGCTTCAAAAGCTTCACAACCCTCCTGTCACATTAATCACAAAACCAATAATTATATACAACTTAAATTTTTAAAACATCATATTACATTTAAGGACTTATCTACATAATATTAAAAAAAATTAATCACATACATAAGCAAATTTTGATTAAAAATCTAAGTTAGTGCAATCAACCTCAATTGTATACTCAATATCTCTACATAAACAACAACAAATATAACAAAATAAGTTTAGATCTTTGATTAAAAACCAATAAATAAAAAATATTCAAAAGCTACAATATCTCACTGAAGGACAGTTGTTTCTAGCATGTCCCTCATTTTTGCAAATACTACAACGTCTTTTCTTGGTTGGTTGCATCTCTTTTGGGTTCTTTCCAGGCTCTTTGCATTATTGATTAAAAAAATAGGCATATAACCTTGGTACATCTTCCTCTTCAAATAATTTTCTCCTTTTGTTCCCCAAGTAATTTTTCACATCTTTACCAATACAACCAACGTTAAAGTCACATATGCTACTTTACTCAATATCGACATTATATTCCTTATCGGGTACATCGGAATCATTCAAAGTTATAATAAGTTTTTTTTGGACACATGTCACTTCCATATGTTCACGAAGCAAACTAATACTTCTCGGTGTAAGTAGCATGTGATTATGTTGAATCACAAACTTACATACTATCCATTTGTCACCTTTTTTTTTTTTTTTGTTATCCCCATCAATGCTTTACAACCAGTCTTTGTCTCAGCAGGTTTCGAAATTATTCATTCTTTTTGTTTGCTCATTTCTTGTCGAAATCATTCTCTTAAGCAAACGTAGTCTACAACAATTAGTTTTTTCTCCTGTTTCGAAAATTAAGTATGATTGGTCTGAATGACAAAACATTTTCTTCTTGCATACGCCTTGCAAAATGCTTGGGCGTCTTCTACATCATCAAATACCATACTGATGAATGGCTCCAAAGGACCACTACTAGAAGAAAAAATCAAATTCACTCCATTATCTACACTGACTCCATCTTCCATAGTCACTCCATCATCCACACGGACTCCATCTTCCACATTCACTACATTTTCTACATTCACATCATCATCCAGATGAACTCCATCTTCTGAATTCTCAACATCTTCTACATTCACGTCTTCTATATCTTCACCTTCTTCAAATGTGTGACTCATCATTGTCTCAACTTCATCACTATCAGAACTCCAAATTCGATCATTTGTTACAAAATAAGAAACAAATTAGTTTTATTTATGGGGGAGAGAAAGAGAGGGGGGAATGTATTAGTTTTATTTTTAACTAGCACAAGTAAACAGCTCCGTTATATGCATGTAAATACATTTACAGTCAGCCAGCTTGGTTCATAATTTCATAATTGTAAAGGAGCATTGGTTCAATTCACAAATGGAATTCTATGAGTGATTTTAAAAGAGAATGGTTTTATAAGCATTGTGACAACATCACTAGTTTTGAGTGAATTTAAAAGAGAAGAGCATAAATCTCAAAGAGAAATGATATTTGTAGTCGTGAGTGTGCAAGCGCCGTTCAGTCACTTTGAAAAAAGTGAATAAATATGAGATCCACATGAAAAGAAATTAATTTTTTAATAGTAGATCTTATTTTTTTTCAAAGCGACTGCACGGTGCTTACGCACTCTACGACTGTACGTAACATTACTCAAGATCATACATAATACTTACATGCTACTACTTTGATTTGCATGAACTTTTTTATACATTCAGTTGGAGAAGTACCTAATCTGGTTAGTTCATTTTCTAATAAAAAGTTTGATGTGCCTGTGCCATCTAACTTCGAATGCTTCATTACTTTGTTGTTTCTTAAAATCAAAGCAACAACAATAATTAATTATTATTTCATTCATGTGTTGGTGAGCTTAGAGTTTTCAATGAAACAGGAAAAACCTCGAACCCATATTGCCGTAACTGACATTACAATAATTAGTTAAAAATAAGTGATAATCTCTTAATAACTAGTTTGGGTAATGAGAATATTGAGATATTCTCAGAATACCTCACTATTATTTATTATTTTATTATTATTTTTTACCTCCATTTCAATACTTATATTCAATATTTTATTATTATTATTCTATTAGTTTTTTAGTATTATTCATAGAATATCTGAGAATACCTTATTACCCAAAAATGGTAAGCTATTAGGAAATGATAATGGGGGTGGAATCTTTTATTGGAGTTTGAAACGAAATAGAACAAACAGTTGGCAATAGAAGAATGGAAAGAGAATAGAAGAAAGCATGCATATTAGAATGCGTCTAAAAAAGCACAAGATTACAAGCAGGTCAAGAGAAATTAGAAAATTATCACAAGAGAAAATTACAAGCATTTTTACAAACACTTGCTAGCCTAGATTACAAGCAGACCAAAGAAAAAAAATTAGAAAGTACAATATTCAAACCATTGAGTGGGCAGATTGTGGGGGCGACGACAACTATGGTGGCGGCGATATATTATTGACTTTCAATGCTAAAGTAGATGGGTTTCGCAGCGACAACTATTACAAGTAGATAAAAAATTACAAGCTTCGAGAATGAGTTTCACATGTTTGCAGGGGGAAGGGGTTTCGATTTCGCAAGGGAAGTGAGGGGTTTCACAGGTTTGCAAGGACAAAGGGTTTCGGTTTCGCAGGGGAAGATTGGGTTTCATTTCAGATGGATTTTAATCAGGTGTATGCTTCTGTAGTGTTTACTTAGATAGATTTCCTACGCGTCATAATATATTTGGGAAAAAGTATTGGTATCAGCCCACTATTAGGATCATCCAAAACACACCATAGTAAAACTACCAAAAATACCCCACAACAAAACCCACTTCCCTCTCATTTCAAATTTCATTTTTACTTCTCCCCCCACCACCAGTGTCGCCCAAGGCCTCCCGCCCTTCACCCATCCTCGGGTGTCGACTGTTGAGGTGGCAACGACTGTCGAGATGGCGGCAGTCAGTCGGTAGTCTGATAGTGTAGATTTGGCTATGAGGGAGAGAGGACCCATGAGGGAGAGGGCATGTGAGGGAGAGAGAAACGGTCAGTGTGGATAGTTGGTGTGGGCTGGGGAAGGAGGGCATGATCGAGGGGTGGACGTCTGGCATGCTCGTGGGCGGCGACACGCGGCTGTAGGTGATGAAATGTGAGCCGTGACGTGGGTGCGTGGGGTTGGGCTATGGGCGTGCGTGCGAAGGAGCTACAGGCTGGGGTAGGAGGATGGGCTCGGTGGTGGTGGTCGGTGGCTGTCAGTGGGAGGCCGAATCAGCGACAGTGGATTTGGGCTGCAATGGAGACACGGGTGAAAAGAGAGAAACATGAAATAGAGGGAGGATATTGGTTTCACCATGTAAGGTGTGTTACGGATCGACCGTGAACAGTAATTAATCCGTAGTATTACTTTATTATTGGGACTATTATGTTAATAACTTCGGACGGGTTGTTTCGTAGAGGAGCTGTTTATAAAAAAAAAGGTGAAAACTTTAGTTTTATATTTAGTCAAAAAAATTTAAAAACTGATTATACAATTGTTTTATTATTTATTTAAAAAATAACAAAGGAAAATCCCGAGATGAAAAGAAAAGAGGATTAAATTACTTTATCCAAAAAAATATAAAAAGAGGATTAAGCAGAGAGAACATTCCCCCGAAGTCACATGCGATCACTAAGCAGGCACCGACCGAACCTTTTGCCAGCCGACAGCCGTTACGCGCACGGCGTTGATGTTCACCACGTGGCTCGATCCCTCAACGTCAGTCCCCCCGCAATTTCTTCACAGAACAGACAGTGGCCTCATCCTGCGGTTCGTATTCATCGTCTTCAGAAGATCATGGACAGGCTGAAGATCAGTTAAAACTAAAGCAGTGGGGTCAATTCGACAGCATAAAGTTGGTAATCAACGAGGACCAATCTCAGATTCTCACAGCCTAACGATTTCATTGTTGGAAAGTTGAAAAGACAATATATATATTAATAGCATATCAGAAAATGTGATTTTGTTGCCTTTTTCTTCGCAACAAATAGTTTCTTTCGCTTTGCAAACATGGTGGTCGGTTAGGTTCTTTTTTTTTTGGATTCAACAAAACTGCAGGCTTCAGTTTCGCTCTTGCAAAGTTGCAAACTCATCTCCCTCCCTCATTCTCTGACTAGCTCAACTGAATTGAAGTTTGAGACACTTTAGTGGGTTTCCCAGTTCTGTACTCGGAGCTTTTTGAGTGGAAATGTCGGAAGTGGGAGGATCGTATACTAGGCGGGACGACCTGGCGAGTCTTGTGGAGGACTCGGGGATACTATATGGCGGGGAACCAATCGGAATCTTGACGCCCTCGTTTGCAACGACGAGCTCCGAATACGTATCGGGTGACTCGCGGACCCGTGAATCGGAGAGCCTCAAGGATCAGGCCAAGGGATTCATGATGGCTTGGGGCGAAATACTCCTGGAGTTTGGTCGAGGCTGCAGGGACATTGCTCAGCAGAGCCTTCTGACCGAGGATTCGTATCTCGTTCGAAAGTTTCGGAGGCCGTACTCTAAGGTTTCGGGTAGATTGAAGTACCTGAATGAGTTTTTACCTGAGGATCGCGATCCGGCTCATGCGTGGTCCGTTCTGTTCTTCGTTTTCATTCTTGCACTTGCAGGTGAATTTCAATGCATTATGGCAATAAATTATCTTTTTTCCCTTCGGTTTAAGTATGTATAAGAAACTACGCAATTTGCATGAAAATGGTCTATCAAAATCTACTTCGAAAGCTTAAGTAGATCAAGAAGGTGTTAGTTAATATTTGTCTGTAGTTTGCTTGTAGTCAGATTTATGAAAATCACTTGCCTTATTTGTCGGTTTAAGTTCCATCCCTCGATCACCCTATGGATGGTTTACGATTTGTGATTTTGATCCTACATATTCAACAATAAAATTGTGGTTCATGTAACAAAAATCACCAAATTTGAAAAAAGAAAAAAAAAAAGAAGTTATGGCTTCTGTAAATCTAGATAATTTTCCAGTCATACTATTGACCAGATTCCGTTTTTTAACATGGTTTAATACTTGTTTTGTAAGTGGTGGAGACCATTGCTTTCATGTTGGTTAGGTTGGCACCGTCTTTTAGGGTTGTTTGCAATAAATCCAGGGAACTCAGCGCAAGTGTGATTGTTGTCACTACATTTTCTATTGAAACTTGTTGAGATTGAAACCTACCTTCATTTTTTTGGACAGAAACCTCCAGTAGTGTCATACTAATCGCCATTCATGTAGGTTTCGTTTTTTTTCCCTTTCTGGTGTGAGATACAGATAGTTTTATTGACATTGTTAAAAATGATGGGCAGCTATGAACGTAAATACCAATCATAACAGGGTTCCGCCAGTAAAGAAAGTGCGGATACATCCTCCCACTGCAAGCCGTATACTACTTCCAGATGGTAGACATATGGCTTATCATGAGCAAGGTGTTCCAGCTGATAGAGCAAGATTTTCCCTTATGGCTCCACATCCTTTTCTTTCCTCACGACTTGCAGGTACAAACCAATAAATCTTCGACCCTTTCAAGTGGTATCTAGGGGACTTTAGCTTGTGGTCTTGGTGAAAACTAACAGAGACTTAGTACTGATCTTCAAAAAAATTTCTGTATGAAAGGTATACCGGGTGTTAAAATGTCATTGCTTGAAGAGTATGGTATTCGATTGGTCACATATGATCTTCCTGGTTTTGGGGAGAGTGATCCTCATCTCAGTCGGACTCTTAACTCATCAGCATTTGATATATTGCACCTGGCTAATGCGGTTGGTATCTGTGACAAGTTCTGGATGCTGGGCTACTCAAGTGGAGCGATGCATGCTTGGGCTGCTCTCAGATACATTCCTAACAGGATTGCAGGTTTATCAATTTTTTTTATTTGGTTTATTCCTATATTTTGAATAAATTTAGGTAATTCACATGATCAGCATATTGTTGTTTTAGGATTTCTAAATCTTATATTGATATCCAATTAATCAATGCATATTAATTGTTTGTTTGATTGGGCTTATGCATTGAAGTGTATTGTGTCAATGCTTCTCCACCAATTGATATGTTTCTACATATAATTGGTGGTTGATTTCATGGTCATGTTGGTAGCCTTTCCTCTTATCTTTTGCACTCATCGCTTATTCTTTCTCTTTTCATTATGCAAACACAATAACTAGGTAAAATTGAAAATAACTTAATTTTTGGTGGATCGTTTTTAAATATGCAGGCGCAGCCATGTTGGCCCCAATGATTAATCCATATGAGCGGGGCTTGAATAAAGAAGAGATTAAAAAAATTTGGGAAACCTGGGTTCCAAGCAGAAAGTTATTTTACTTCTTTGCTCGTAGATTCCCAAAGTTACTCTCCTATTTATATTGGCGAAGTTTCCTATCTGGAAAGCATGATCGAATTGAGAACAGGTTGAATCTGTCGCTGGGAAAAAGGGTGAGTCATACCGTCATCTTTGATAAAAATCCTGAAAACTACATATGTTTCATTTTGTTCCTTATTTTGGAATGCTCAATGAAACTTTTTATAATCAGTTGCTTACAAAACTGAGATGTTTGGGTGAAATGTATGATTTCATCTATATTTGAATTGAAAATTTTCAGTTGTTACTCAAATATTATATATAATGTTCCACAATCTTACCTATTAAAAACTAATGTTCCATAATCATAGGTGGAAGCCTTCATAAGCTACAGTTTGCAAAGAAGCTTTTCATAACTTATGATTATTTATATGACAATCTTGACATGACCAGGATCAAATGCTGGTTGAAGAGCCAATATTTGAAGAGTTTTGGCATAGGGATGTGGAAGAGTCTATCCGCCAGGGCAATCCAAAACCATTCATCCAGGAAGCCATGCTTCAGGTATCAGATTGGGGCTTTAGCCCAGCAGATCTTCAGGTGCAGAGGAAGTGTCAGAGAAGAGGCTTGCTTTCTTGGCTAAGGTCATTGTACAGCCAGGAAGAATGTGAGTTGGCAGGATTCCTAGGCCCAATACACATTTGGCAGGTTTATCTCTTGCTTCTTTGTTGTTGCTTGATTCCCTGCCCCAATATTTGCAGCTTAAAGAAGAAAAACAAAACAAAATTCTGTTATGCTTCTAGAATTCTTGAGTAGAGGAGACTAAAGTCATTTTCTGAGAATTTCTCTAAAGAATAGCATCAGACCTTCTACCTCCCCAAGTGGTTTTCAGTTTTCACTGATCTGTGGTTTTCCGCCGTCTGATGCGCTGTGATATTGGCCAGGGCAAGACATGCTGTAAAATTTAAGTTTGATTGCATGGTACAATATTTAAGCAGCTCACTTTTATATTTATGTTGATTTTAATTATTATTATTATTTTTTTCCTGAATGCTGAACAGGGAATGGATGATCAGGTAGTCCCACCACCAGTGACTGATTATATAGTCCGAGGTCTACCAGAGGCCATTGTGCATAAGCTCCCAAACGAAGGCCATTTCTCTTATTTCTTCTTCTGTGATGAATGCCAGAGACAGATATTTTCCACACTTTTTGGTGTCCCCCAAGGTCCACTTGACTTAAAAGTTGAAATGGATCGAACTCCATTGGAAGGTGAGAGAACTGCTGCAGATTCTTCCACAAAATGATTATTGCTGATGATTAATTATGACCAATATGCTAGATTTTACTTGAAATTCGGATAAAATACAAGTTGCTCCTATGCTCTCGGAGCATGAAAGATGAGGGTTGAATTACTGTCCTTTTCATAATTTTTAATGATAAGAAATTCCAATGAGAGAAGTTGAAAAGCAAGGAGGCAGCAATTTTATTTGGGATCCTGTGATTTTCTGCTCTAATGTTTTTTTTTTTTTCATTTACATTAATAACAGCACTTTTCCTCAGTTACAAACATACACCTCCCCCTCCATGTCAGGCAGTCATAATTACTTTATACATAGATCAAATTACTTTGTGCATTAAATTTGACTCCACTGTCTACAGTTCATTGCATGTGCCCGGGTTCCGGGTCTACTATATATCAGTCATTATTCATTCTCATATTTTACACCTGATAATCTTTTTTTTTTTTTTTTTTAATTTTTCATAAGGTGTGAGATAATGAATAGTGAAAAAGAATTATTCAGGAGTAAAACCTTGGAATAAGCAGCGAACTTTCAATAAAACCTTGGAATGAGCAGCAAACTTTAAATAAATACAGAATCCAACAATCTGAAAATCTGAAAATCGATTTTTGGATTGCCTTTTAACACTGCTCCTTTTAAGACAATCTGGTTTAGTTTGGACTGAGGTAACATCGTGCCCAAGAGCAGGATGGATCTTTGGAGCTTTGTTTACCCAATTTTTCTTGCTAATGCACCTGGTGTGGCAGGAAAGCATGGGCTTTCTTGATGGCCAGCTCAGATTGCATCACAATATAGCCCTATATCTTGCTTTGAAAGCGTCCATGCATTAATTTTTTTTTTTTCCTATCCTATTAAACTACCTAAATTTATAAGTTTACTTTCATTAAAATCTTAGATCCATTTGTGGATCTAGCACTTCTCAATTTGAAAGTCTAGCAGCCTAGTCCAACTCTATAGGAGAGGATCCCTGAATTATTTACCGTGTTCGGCACCACAGGAATTGTATACGTGTCATTTCCATTTATGGTGTGGTAAATCGATGTGTCAATCCAAGACCAAAAAGGCTTCATTGCTACAAAATTGGCATACATTTGATCAATGTGATCACAACCACCAATTCTCACAAATAATGAGCTATTAGTGTTTACACTGAATGTATAAAAATAGGAGAGAAAATTAGCCGAAGCAAACAGAAGTCCCAACACCATGATCCACAACCAAACGAGGACTAAATAATTATCACCCCAATTATAATCTTTCATCCTACTCTCATGGACATCCATGCAGAATTTCAATCGAGTTCTGTCATGGTCACCAGATTCACAAGTCTCGTGACAAATGGTATCACTTTTCTTTTTCAAAATCAGTCCAACTAGAGGTTATAAAGAATCAAGGGACTGAAAAAAAAAATGAGGTGACAGTAATGGGAGCATGCATGCTCTTAAACTCACTTATGAAACTTCTGCAGAAATGCCTTGCATGTATGGAAAGTATTAGCCCAATCAGAATGCAGAGCTGCCACCCTTGGTCTTTCCCAGCATCAGATCTTTTGCTTCATTAATTTTAGATGCGAGGTAATGACTACCCCCGGCATCAGGGTGATTAGCGACCATCACCCTCCTATGTGCTTCCTTAACCTTATCCACTGGAGTTCTTTCCCTGCAATACAATCAGATAATGAGGAATAATAATGACAAGCATATGAAACACCTATGGGAAAAGGAAAGAACCACAACTTTGTATAAACAGATATTCTGTAATCTAGAAATTTATTAAAACCAATGGTTGCAATTTTTCAATATGGAGGGGAACTAAAATAAACATGGCACCTTCAAAACGTAATTTGAAGTCAGGTCTATGTCACAAAACCCACCAGCTTATCAAGTCATCACATTAATATTCAAAACTGAATCAACATCCATCAAAGTGGTCTGAGGACTGAACTTGCCAAATAATTACCAGTGTGACAGCTGGCAAGGCCAAAGTGGTGTTGGGTGATTAGGGGTAAAAGCCAGGGTCAGAAATATGCTGCTGCTTCTTCTCCTTGTATTATTTTCTATTATAATACTACTTACTAGAGCAAAGACTTGATCAACCTGAAAACCTCCATTTCAGAATCAAACTACCTCAAATCAGTAAGAGGAAATCCCATGTGAGTTCAGAGGAAGGTCTGATAATCTCGTTCTGGTTATCAGTAGATATTCTAATCACTTTTCTCAATACTTTTTTGAGCATGCACTTCGTCTCTGGGAAAAACAATTCCGATGAGTCCACAAATGGATTGAGAATTGAGGACCTGAGGTAATAATGGTGCTTAAGAAAGGCTACTGTCTATGACACCCGTTTCTCGACTTCTCCCACTTTGATTTGATGGAGTAATCAGATTGGGAAGAGACAAGCTCAAGAGTCAATGACAGACGAGAAATTTCAATCCAAGCATTTACATTGCTTGAGCTTGATCTGAGCCCAAAAACCATTTTCCATTACTAAACTCTGGATTAGATGGCCAAATGTATAGCTCAAATTGGATTGTAAGCACATCTACTAGAGACAGGAATGAAAACCAACACCACTAAGCCCAAACCATGCTTATCCTGAATTACCATCCTAAACAAGCACACATTCCAGCTTGATGCAGATCAAGTAGTTTCTCACACCAAGGAGGGACCTTTTGTTGTTCAGTATATTATTGAAATGCAGTAAAAAGGATAAATGAAAATCTAAAGAGCAAAGTGTACATCATCTGTGATTCAAATCAACAAACAAAAGTATTCAGTAAAAATACTCAATTCAACACACGACATCAAGCAACTAGAATGACAAAAATCATAAACTGGCATAAAATAGGTCACATATACCTGATTCCAAGTATTAGAGCAGCTTCCCTCCTAGTCATAGTAGTCTGGAAACCACCATCATAAAATTTGCGCATTCTAGGTACTGATGGTCTTGCCTTGAATGCCTGCCAAGCTTGAATGCTATACCTACCACCATAAGCAGCAGCTGCAATAGCAAGTCCTGCTAGCAATGGTGCAGCCTGATGCAGATTTAACATTTAAGCTTCATGTTGTACTGTTGGTTAAAATTAATCATGAATCTAAATGGTGAGGGATGAGCAAAATGAGCAATGGACAATATTTAGGGTTGTATATAAACAAGACTTCGACAAGCCACTCAAGATCAGCTTGGTCAAACTCGAGCTCGGCTCAACTTGTTTAATAAATGAGTCATTTGTGAATACAAAACAAAATTGTGATCGATTTTAAATGACGCAACTTGTATAGAACTCGGCTCGATTCATTCAAACTCGAATAACTTCTTATTTATTTATTTTTATTAGTATTATCTTTCACTTTACAATGAGAATATGTAAGTACTTAAAATATAAAATGAAATTATGTGCCTAATACTATACATCTTGCTTGAATCCTAACAAGTAACAAGTATAGTCAATATATATATATATATATATATATATATAAATTGACTATATAATGATATTTACAAAAACTCAAAACTTGTTATTTGTCATTGAGAGTTAACATTTTTATGACATGGTCGAATAATGTAAGTTCTTCCAAGTAACATTATTCAATTATGTCAAAAAAATGTTAACTCTAAATGAAAGATAAACATCTTGAACTTTATGATCCCTTGAAAGAGCCCATCCCTTGGATATCAATAAGCACATTAATATCACAAACTTAAGAGTTACATAAAGAAGAAGCCATTAAAAGAGAATCCGATGCCTTTTCTCAAATTTTCAATAATTACACCTAATGATCAGGTCAATTTCCCAACCAAATTAAAAAGTCGAAGGAAAAAAAGAAGACAAGTTTGATTGAATCAAAACAGAAAATGGGAGTAAGTTAGAAATGCAGAAAACATAATGGATAATGCAATTCCACTCCGTTTGATTACTGATAAAACCGAGAAGCAAAGAGGAAGGGAGAGAGATTTAAGTAACTAATAAAAAGAGGAAAAAACAAAGCTTTCACTCTACTAGGTACATGCTAGAAGCCGCCTTTGTTAGCTAGTGTCCAAACCATTTAAAGAAGCAAAACTGAAATGTTCAAACCCGTTCGTATTTTCTCACAGTTATCCGGAATCCAAACAGAGGGACTACGTAAACATCAATTTGTACGGGAAATAAGCAAAAGCCCCCAGACTAGGAATCATCTCAATCAAGAAAATAAAACCCTAGAAAATCTCTATAGAGCATCCCCTTCGCGCAAAGAACATAAGAAATCAACAAAGAATTTAAAAAAAAAATCAAAACGAAACAAGAGGAAAAAAAAAAAATGAGGGGATGAGTTTATGGAAGGCCCACCATTTCCCGGGATGTTCGTCGAGAGGACGAAGCTGAAGTGGACATTCACAATCAAAGGCTTTCAGGCCGTGTGGTTTTGCACTGTTATGCGCAGCCTTCTGTTCTACGCTTTCTCAGAACACGACTTCTTTGAACCGGAATCACACGATAAGGGCTGCTGGTTTTATAACAAGAAATACGTGTATTTCATCAAAACAAATATTTTTAAGAAAAAATTGGATCTAGAAACCCTCTGAAAGTAAAAATAAAAAAGTAGAAAGATTAGGACCTTGTGCAAAGGTAGTACTGGGGTTTTTATTTAAAAATTCTTACAGCTACCTGGGTTGTTAACAGAGGCATTTATACAAGAAATGTGTGGCGCCCTCGACCCCCACGTGTGATTTGGCAAGAGTCGCGACGCCGGGATGCTAGTCGCTAAGATCACACACCCCAAGCGCATTGTGAAAGCGTGTGTAAGCATGCAATGAATAAGTGTGCAATTATAAAAGCAACGGAAAAATAAAATGGCAATCTGAAATGCTATAGTACCAAAAATTAAAAAGTACATCATCCAGCAAAATAAACCATAAGTCACCAAGACTCTCAAACACCAACATAAAGTTAATTACAGTCATCCGACTAAATAGTAGGAAAACACTAATCAAAGATACATAAGTGGAAAAGTCCCCAAGTCTTCACTCCTCAGGCAGAGCTGATCCTCCATATTCGTATCCTTCCTTTGCATCAAAGTCTACAGTACCGCAGAGCGGAACCGCAGGTGGTGACACCATAGTGAGATTTCATAATCTCAACAAGCAAAACCACAAATTAACACCCAAAAATACAAACACGGAAAAATATGGATAAGCCAAAGCAAAGGGGAAAATTTTGAGACTTTTAGCAATATAGAAATTTTACAAAACCAATATCCTTTTCAATAATTACAGAAAAGAAGCCACACTTAAATATCCACATTTCCATTTTGAAAACATCCATTTAATTACGGTATGCACAATGGTCTCCCTTTAAGACCATCTACACACTCTGGCTCCCTTCGTCACACCACAGATAACGACCATGCAAGTGACTTCGTAACGAGAGATGTCCAGCTCCACGCTCAACACGTACGTCACTAGGCACCCTCTAGCCTCCTCCAACAGAGAGGCCACAGAGTCGGCACGAGAATGTTACCGTCTTGTCTGAGCCCGTTGTCGCTCGACGACAGCCTAGGGGACCACTCAGGTTTATACACTCCCTAGTGAACAGATGAGCTCTACTGAGATAATGCCCCATCTTGGCTTGGGGTCGTGATACACACACTCACAAACATGTTTTTAATCTTTTGACACCAAAACCGCAATTTTCCAAGTTCCCAACACAAACACAGAACAAAGCACAATTAATACAATTTAATGACAAGCAATAAATAAAATGCAAATATGCAACAGGTAGATATTGGATGACATGACACAGCAAAGTACGACAAACACACAGCAAAGTACGACAAACATACAGCATAGCACACAATTTCATAGTTTCACAATTTCACAACTACACACGATTCCCAATGCTTCACCCAACCCCCGGCCAACAATTCATCACCAACTAATTTTATTATCCCAATGCTCTACAGGCACTTGGCCACTTCATTTACAATCCGACTGCAACAAATAAAATTTAATGATCTTTCCACGTTAGTATTTCAAGGGTCAGTCTGGAAATTTACTTACTGCGCGGATGGGAAATTCTGGATGATACAAGTTGAGTCCTAAATCGCCGATCGTGGTGGTTCCTCTCGGATTGAGACAGAATCTTTTTGGTACGGGTTGCTGCACAGAGGGGCATCTGGTAAAATTGGATTTTGTACGTGAGCCAGAAAATAAAATGGCAAGGCAGGAGGCAGAGAAGCTTACCGAGGCAGCGTCTGGAGGGGAGGAGGATGAAGGTGACGGATCTGGGAAAGAAAATCAACGGTGACGCAGTGAGGGCGAGGACGCTGTGCGACGACGGATTTGAGGGGCTGGCGGAGATCCTAGACGGATTTGGGCGTGGGATTTGGTGGAGGAACCGAAGGGTGGCCAATCGGCTTCGTGGTGTAGGTCACCGTGCGACAGCCGTGCTTGGGTCTTCAGCACAAGAGAGAGAGAAATCGTAAGAGGGAGAGAGAGAAAAACAGAGGAGAGACATACGAACTTACCGGCGAGAGGCGGCGCGGCCAAGGCTGGAATGGCGTGGCGGCGGACAAAATCACAGAGAGGAAAAAAAAACAAAGAAGTTTAGAGAGAGGAGGGAGAGCGCGAGCGAGAGAGAGAGATTGAGAGGCAGTGTAGCTTACCGGTGACGGGGGGTTGCGGTGGTCGTGCACGGCGCGGTGGAGCAAAAGAAAACAAAAGGGCAAACGCCGACGGGGAGAGAGGAGGGTGAGAAGTCAACGGGGAGAGAAGGGGGAGAGAGAGAGGAGAGAAATCTACCCCTACCGGAGCTGGACGGCGGCGCGGAGAGGAGACGGCGGCGCGAGTTTGAGGGGGAGATGTGGCAGTGGGACACCGTTTTGGGTGTGCAGAGCGAGAGAGAGGAAGAGGAGGGGAAAAAAAAGAATACTGTTAAAGATGCCGCTCGGCATTGATTGCTAGGCTGCCGTTAGTTTAAATTTATCTTTTTATTTTTTTTTATTTATAATTTTTTGTTATTTTTTAAATATTTTTAAAATAAAAAAATATCATTACATTAATAATTATTAAATAAAAAAATTAAAATATAGAAAATTTCAAAAATTAGGTGTGAAAGTAGCATTTTCTAAAAAATAATATTAAAAATTCCCACACAATCATTTGTTTTCATAATTAATTTCATCTAATCATTACAATTTTTTTAAATTTTTATACAAAATAAAATAAATAATTTAATTTTTTTAAATTTTAAAATAAAAATAATTTTTAAAAAATATATTCTAATAATATTTTATTTATTATTCAACTTTTATCTCAATTCGTCTCATCCATAAAAATAAACGAAACCAAATTTCTTAAGTACATGGGCTGGGCTTTGGGCCTTAAAGTTGTACTTCATATTTGGTTTCACAAAATGTACGGACATTAGGCTTTCTTTAAAATAAAGATAAAGAAGTGGTCTCTAAGATAAATGAAAGAGAGAGATAAGTAATGGAGGTAAGGACTTATTATCCAAGGCTTAGGCAGGGAATTCGAACCATCATATCTATACAAAGAGCTTAATTTTGCTAATAAAAAAAATAAAAGTGACCAAAAATAAAGTAAGAGCTCAAAGTTTGAATAAGAAATTAGGAAAATAAAGTAATTAAAAGAAGCATAATAAATTGATGTGGAGCCCCCAAATTATTTTGTGCATGTAGGTTTTTTTTTTTTTTTCCTTTTCTTTAAGGGAAAATCTGAGCCCAATGGTGGTATAAGTGGCTTTTTATTTTGGTGTTATATGGGTACTTTTGGAGGGCCCAACCCGTGTGCATGACAGCTTAAAATCTAGAAACAATATCAACCCTTCTTTGTCTTAAACGACATCATTTTGATTGGCTTAAAAGGTGAATTGTTTTTCCCTCCCCTCCTATACGGTGTCATTTTGGCCTAGGAAGAAAAAATCTCCCTCAGCGCCGCACGCCCTCTTCCCCTTCTTCTTTGTTCTTCTTCTTTTCTTCTTCTTCTTCCTTCTTCCCACAACCCATGACCTGCACTACCTCCCCTAGTCGCCACCCCGCCTTCACCACGTGGTTCCCGCGTAGCAACCATCCTCCTTGTCTGCCTGCACCATGAACCTTGCCCAATTCGCACACCTCATCTGGCGCTTCATGAAGCCTCGGCCATGGCAGATGCTCGTCGTTGCTGCCCACCACCCATTGAGTGCCACACGTGCGACCCTCGTGATTTCCCCACTGTCTCGCACCCCTAATCGCAGCCTCGGCTGTGTTCATTGAGCCCCAACCCATGACCTATAAATAGGTCATGCTTCCCTTACTTGAAAATCACCTCCATGCCTCTCCTCCTCCCTCAAGCCTCCTCCTTTCATCTTCCCCATCTTCCGATTTGTAACCCCATAGATTTTAGGAGAGATTTTGCCCTAGCGTCGCCGTGCGTTGCCGCTGTCCACCTCTCCCAGCCTTGCTTTGGTGGCCATTCAACCACCTTTTGGCCCTCCCCATTCGATTTCCACATTCCTCCACCCTTGGTTCCACCCAACCCATGAGCTAAAACTCACTTTAGCCACTACTCCACCGTGCACCTCTACACTCCGCTATGAGATTTCCTTCATCCACCCTTCATTTTCATCATATCTACTCCCCATTATTTTTCCAACTATAGAGTCCCACTTACTGTTAGGATCTGTCATTGTCCACCATGCGCCGCCACTGCAGCCACCGTGCTCCGCCACTCCTAGCGCTACCATAGTAAGCTGTGTGCCACTGTTTTCATAGTAATTTTTAGGCATCGTCAGTCTTACTAATTGTTTTTCGCCTCGCAGCGACACGCACGCTCACACAAGATACCATAGGCAGCTCGCTCGATCATCTAGAAATTTGTCTTACACGTAGTAAGTAAATCTCCAGATCAACCCTTGACTTTTCTAATGTGGAACTATCGCTAACTTTGTTGCAGTCTGGTTGTGATTAAAAAGTGGCCTGGGGCCATGTGAAGTGTTAGGATATTAATGATGTAGTTGTAAAAAATGTGGACCAAAGGAGGGGGGGAGAGAGTTGGGAAACACGTGTGGTTGAGATTTGTGAAATTGTTGAATTGTGACTCTTGTATTGTTGTGTGGTTGACTGTTTTGTGCTATGTCATGCCATCCAATTACTGTTTGTCATGCATCTACATATTAATTGTTATTAATATCTGCCATGAATTATTCAATTGTGCTATGTTCTATGCTATGATGCGTAGTATGAAAACTGGATTTTTGGTGTCATCAGAAATTAATTTTTGTGTGGGTGCGTGCGTATTACGATCCTAAGCCAAGATGCGAAATTATCTCGGTGGAATTCCTCTGGTCATTCGGGAGCGTGTAAAACTGAGTAACGTCCCCTGGGCTATCGTCGAGCGAGGGTTAGAGGATGTCTGATTAGGTACACGCCGAACACGAAGCTGGGCATTGCTCATTATGAAGTCACACGCGCGGTCGTTACCCATGGTGTGACGAAGGGAGCCAAAGTGTGCAGATGGTCCCGAGAGGAGTCCATAGTGCATACTGAAATAAATGGTTGTAAACTGGGTATAAATGAGATTTTTGGAGTGAGTGGCTTTTATTGCATGATTTATTCTTGTAATTTCTCTAAATGGGTATTTTGGGAAAGTCACTTGTGACTACAGCACATGTTTTGTTTGTATGCTTCCATGTTTGAAATTCTTGGTTGTTAGTCTGTGAATTTATTTGCTGAGTTTGTGAAATCTCATTGTG
Source organism: Juglans regia (assembly GCF_001411555.2). NCBI lineage: Eukaryota > Viridiplantae > Streptophyta > Magnoliopsida > Fagales > Juglandaceae > Juglans > Juglans regia. The sequence continues at coordinate 5,578,517 of NC_049904.1, forward strand.
GTATTCCCACCTACAGTTCCATTTCATGGAACCATAGATTTTGATGCAGAGGACGTGTATGAGCATGATGGACCGACCCCACCTGAGGAGTGATGACCTAGGGTGGACTATTTCTTTTCTTATTTTGTGATCAGCTGGATAACTGTAATAATTTTATGGAGGACATCTTGCTGGGTTAAATTTTCTAGTACTAGTATTAGACTGCTTTATTATATTTCCCGCTGCGTTTATAAACTGTACACAATTTACATGTTCGCACACACTGGCGCTTGGCGATGGGGTGTGTGACATAAGTGGCAATCACTCCGGTGTCACGACTCCTACCAAACCACAAGTGGGGGTCGAGGGCGCCACAAGTGAACTGGTCAAAATTATTGAGAGTTGATCAAGAAAAGTGAAAATGAGCAATTTTGGTAGGAACCATTGTTGTTTCTGTATGAAAAATAAATTTAGAAATGGTTAAGTAACTAATAAAAAAAGGAAAAAACAAATTCAAGAAAAGTCAAAACAGACTCCATTTGAGCACATACTCCCAAAAGGAACTGTCAAGGTTAAGTAAATAATAAAAAGAGGAAAAAACAAATCTTTCATTCTACCAAGTACATGCTAAAAGCCGTCTTTGTTAGCTACTGTCCAAACTATTTAAAAAACCAAACCCGAAATGTTCAAACTCATTCATATTTTCTCACAGTTATCCGGAATCCAAATAGAAGCTAAACCCCAATTTTTATGGGAAATAAGCAAAAGCCCCTAGATGAGAAATCGTCTCAATCAAGAAAAAAAAAATCCTAGAAAATCTTTGTAAAGCATCTCCTTCGCGCAAAGAACATAAGAAATCAGCAAAGAATTAAAAAAAAAAAAGAACAAAAGAAAAGGAAAAAATGAGGGGATGAGTTTATTGAAGGCTCACCATTTCCTGGGATGTTCGTCGAGAGGACGAACTTGAAGTGGACATTCACAATCAAAGGCTTTCAGGCTGTGTGGTTTTGCAGTGTTATGCACCGCCTTCTATTCTACACTTTCTCAGAATACGACTTCTTTGAACCAGAGTCATTTGACAAGGGCTGCAAGTTTTATAATAGGAAATACATGTATTTCATCTAAAAAAATATTTTTAAGAAAAAAATTTGGATCTAGAAAGCCTCTAAAAAAAAGTGGGAAGATTAGCACCTTGTGCAAAGGTAGAGTACTTCTTATTTAACACTTCTTACATCTACATGAGTTGTTAACAAATGCATTTATACATTAACTGTGTAGACATTAGGCTTTCTTTAAAATAAGGACAAAGAAGTGGTATCCAAGATAATGGAAAGCTGTAGAGGAGTGATGGAGGTGAAGACTTATTGTCTAAGGCCTAAAGAAGGAATTCGAACCACCATACCTGCACAAAGAGCTTAATTTTGCTTATAAAAAAAATGAAAGTGGCTGGGAGTAAAGCAAGAACTCAAAAGTTTGAATATGAATTTGGGGGAAAAAGAGTAATTAAAATAAGCGTAAGAAATTAACCTAGTCAAAATTATTGAGAGTGGATCAAGAATAGTAAAAGCAAGCAGTTTTGGTAGGAACCACTGTTATTTTTGTATGAAAATTAAATTTGAAAATGGTCAATAGGAACAACCTAACAATTCAAGAAAAGCCCAAACATACTACATTTGAGCACATACTCCCAAAAAGACCTGTCAAGGTTAAAAACGAAGTCACTTGAGGGACCCTTTCACCACCTTCTTACATCTAATGTTGTCAAGGTTACAATTTAGAAATGATTAATGGGTACAACTTAACAATTCTAGGAAAGCCCAAACTACATCTAAGAACATATTTGAAGATGACTAATCAAAATTACAATTGGAGCCACTATGTGATCCATTCACCACCTTCTTATCCACAATTTGAGATACTACAATCTCCTTTCAATCCCCGATGTCCTTAAGCCATATCCATCATCAGTGGCATGACCCAAGTTCCAAACTTCAGATTGGGATTGCCTTTGATGCAATTTGTAATGATCCAACGAAAGTCTAAATCCCATCTAGACTTATACTCTGAAAAGACTAGTCAAAGTTACAATTGGACCCCCTTCAAATTATTATAAAAAGTTTCAAATTCTCCCTCCCAAACTATGTGAGGTCCCATTTACAACCTTACTATCCAAAATCACACAATATAGAGCATTACATAACTATTCCTCTCTTTTTATTTCCTTGCCCATATACTTCCACGTAACATTATTTGACTATGTCATAAAAATGTTAACACTCAATGAAAGATAAACATCTTGAACTTTATGATCCCTTGAAGGAGCCAATCCCTTGGATATCAATAAGAACATTAATATCACAAACTTAAGAGTTACATAACAAGGAAGCCATTACAAGAGAGTCTAATGCATTTTCTCAAATTTTCAATAACTACACCTAATGATCAAGTTCATATCCCAACCAATAATACAAGTCAAATTTTGATTGAATCAAAATGGAAAATGAGCGCAAGTTAGAAACATGGAAAACATAATGGATAATGCAATTGCACTCCATTTGATTACTGATAAAATTGAGAAGCGAAGAGGAAGGGAGGGAGATTTAAGTAACTAATAAAAAGAGGAAAAAACAAAGCTTTCACTCTACCAGGTACATGCTAGAAGCCGCTTTTGTTAGCTAGTGTCCAAACCATTTAAAGAACCAAAACCAAAATGTTCAAACTTGTTCGTATTTTCTCACATTTATTCGGAATCCAAACGGAAGGACTAAACTAAACTCCAATTTGAATGGGAAATAAGCAAAAACCCCTAGACTAGGAATAATCTCAATCAAGAAAATAAAACCCTAGAAAGTCTCTGTAGAGCATCTCATTCGCAGGCAGAACATAAGAAATCAACAAAGAATTTTTAAAAAAAATAAAACAAAAGAAAATGAAAAAACATGAGGGGATGAGTTTATGGAAGGCTCATCGTTTCCTGGGATGTCCGTCGAGAGGATGAAATTGAAGTGGACGTTTAGAATGAAAGGCTTTCAGGTTGTGTGGTTTTGCACTGTTATGTGCTGCCTTCTATTCTGCGCTTTCTCAGAACACGACTTCTTTGAACCGGAGTCATTCAACAAGAGCTGCTGGTTTTATAATAGGAAATACATGTATTTTACCCAAAAAAATATTTTTAAGAAAAAATTTGGATCTAGAAAGCCTCTGACAAGAAAAAAAAAAAAAAAAAAAAAAAAAAAAAAAAAAAAAAAAAAAAAAAAAACGAGTAGGAAGATTAGGACCTTGTGCAAAGGTAGAGTACTTGGGTTCTTATTTAACAATTCTTACAGCTACTTTGGTTGTTAATAAAATCATTTATATAGGAAATGTGTCGACATTAAGCTTTCTTTAATGTAAGGACAAAGAAGTGGTCTCCAAGACAATGGAAAGAGGTAGATGAGTAATGGAGGTAAGGACTTATTGTCCAAGGCCTAGGGAGGGAATTCGAACCACCTTACCTGCACAAAGAGCTTAATTTTGCTTATCAAAAAAATGAAAGTGGCAGGGGGTAAAGCTAGAGCTCAAAGTTTGAATAGGCATTTGGAGGAAAAGAGTAATCAAAAGAAGTGTAAGAAATTGAACTGGTCAAAATTATTGAGAGTGGATCAAGAGTAGTGAAAATGAGCAATTTTGGTAGGAACCACTATTGTTTTTGTATGAAAAGTAACTTTGGAAATGGTTAATGGGCACAACCTAACAATTCAAAATTGTCCGAATAGACTACATTTAAGCACATACTCCTAAAAAGACCTGTCAAGGTTACAAATGAAGCCATTTGATGATCCCTTTCGCCACCTTCTTACATCTAATGCATTTAAGGTTATAATTTGAAAATGGTTTAGTGGGCACAACTTAACAAGTCAAGGAATGCCCAAACTCATTCGAGAACATATTTCAAGATGACTAATCAAGATTACAATTGGAGCCACTTAGGGATCCATTCACCACCTTCCTATCCACAATTTGGGATATTACAATCTCCTGTCAATCCCCGACGTCGTTGTCAAGCCATATCCATCATCAGTGGCATGACCCAAGTTCCAAACTTCAGGTTGGGATTGACTTTGATGTAATTTGTAATGATCCAACGAAGGTCTAAATCACATATGGACATGTACTCCGAAAAGACTAGTCAAAGTTACAATTGGACCCCCTTGAAATTATTATAAAAGGTTTCAAACTGTCCCTCCCAAACTATGTGAGGTCCCATTTACAAGCTCACTATCCAAAATCACACAATATGGGGCATTACAGAAGTATTCATCTCTTTTTGTTTTCTAGCCCATATACTTCCACGTAACATGATTCGACTATGTCATAAAAATGTTAACACTCAATGAAAGATAAACATCTTGAACTTTATGATCCCTTGAAAGAGTCAATCCCTTGGATATCAATAAGAACATTAATGTCACAAACTTAAGAGTTACATAAGAATGAAGCCATTAAAAGAGAGTCTAATGCCTTTTCTCAAATTTTCAATAATTACACCTAATGATCAAGTCAATATTCCGACCAAAAATACAAGTCAAAAAGAAAAACCTATCAAAATTTCTCAACCAAATTAAAAGTTGAAGAAAAAAAGAAGAAGACAAGTTTGATTGAATCAAAAAGGAAAATGAGCGTAAGTTAGAAACACAAAAAACATTATGGATAATGCAATTGCACTCCGTTTGATTATTGATAAAACTGAGGTGCGAAGAGGAATGAAGTGAGATTTAAGTAACTAATAAAAAGAGAAAAAAACAAAGCTTTCACTCAACTAGGTACATGCTAAAAGCCGTCTTTGTTATCTAGTGTCCAAAGCATTTAAAAAACCAAACCCAAAAAGTTCAAACTTGTTCGTATTTCCTCACAGTTATCCAAAATCGAAATAGAGGGACTAAGCTAAACCCAAATTTTTACGGGAAATAAGTAAGTCCCTATACTAGAAATCATCTCAATCAAGAAAATAAAACCCTAGAAAATCTCAGTAGAGCATCTCCTTCGCACAAAGAGCATAAGAAATTAGCAAAGAATTTAAAAAAAAAAAAAACAAAAGAAAAGGAAAAAACTTGAGCGGATGAGTTTATGGAAGGTCACCAATTCTTGGGAGGTTCGTCGAGAGGACAAAGTTGAAGTGGACATTCACAATCAAAAGCTTTTAGGCCGTGTGGTTTTGTATTATTATGCGCCACCTTCTACTTTACGCTTTCTCAGAACACGAATTCTTTTAACCGGAGTCATTGGACAAGGGCTGCTGGTTTTATAATAGGAAGTTCGTGTATTTCATCAAAAAAAAATTTAAGAAACAATTTGGATCTAGAAAGCCTCTGGAAAAAAAAGGAAGATTAGGAAGTTGTGCAAAGGTAGAGCACTTGGGTTCTTATTTAACAATTCTTACAGCTACCTGGGTTGTTAATAGAGGCATTTATACAGAAAATGTGTCAACACTAGGCTTTCTTCAAAATAAGGAAAAAAAAGTGGTCTCCAAGATAATGGAAACTGGAAGAGGAGTGATAGAGGTAAAGACTTATAGTCCATGACCTAGGGAGGGAATTCGAACCACCATACAAGTTCAAAGAACTTAATTTTGCTTATCAAAAAAATGAAAGTGGCAAGGGGTAAAGCAAGAGCTCAAAGTTTGAATAGGGATTTTGAGGAACAGAGTAATTAAAAGAAGCGTAAGAAATTAAGCTGGTCAAAATTATTGAAAGTGGATCAAGAATAGTGAAAATGAGCTGTTTTGGCAGGAACCGCTATTGTTTTTGTATGAAAAATAAATTTGGAAATGGTTAATGGGCACAACCTAAAAATTCAAGAAAAGCTCAAAAAGACTAAATTTGAGCACATACTCCCAAAAGGACCTGTCAAGGTTACAAACAAAGCCACTTGAGGATCCCTTTCACCACCTTCTTACATATGATATTGTCAAAGTTACAATTTGGAAATTGTTAATGGGCACAACTTAACCATTCAAGGAAAGTCAAAACTATATATGAGCACATATTTCAGGAAGACTAATCAAAATTACAATTGGAGCCACTTAGGGATCCATTTGCCACCTTCCTATCCACAATTTTGAATATTACAATCTCCTGTCAATACCCGACATCCTTGTCAAGCCATATCCATCATCAATGGCACGACCCAAGTTCCAAAATTCAGGTTGGGATTGACTTTTATGCAATTTGTAATGATCCAATGAAGGTCTAAATCACATCTAGACCTATACTCCAAATTGACTAGTCAAAGTTACAATTGGACTCCCTTGAAATTATTATAAAAGGTTTCAACTTCTCCCACCCAAACAATATGGGCTCCCATTTACCACCTTACTATCCAAAATCACACAATCCGGGGTATTACAAAAATATTACCCTCTTCTCGTTTTCTTGTCCATATACTTCTATGTAACATTATTCGACTATGTCACAAAAATGTTAACTCACAATGAAAGATAAACATCTTGAACTTTATGATCCCTTGAAAGAGCCAATCCCTTGGATATCAATAAGCACATTAATATCACAAACTTCAAAGTTACATAAAAAGGAAGCCGTTAAAAGAGAGTCTAATGCCTTTTCTCAAATTTTCAATAATTACACCTAATGATCAGGTCAATTTCCAAACCAAAAATACAAGTCAAGAAGAAAAATCTATCAAGATTTCTCAACCAAATTAAAAACTTTTAAGGGAAAAAAAAGAAGAAGACAAGTTTGATTGAATCAAAAAGGAAAATGAGAGTAAGTTAGAAACACAGAAAAACATAATGGATAATGCAATTCCACTCCGTTTGATTGTTGATAAAACTGAAAAGCGAAGAGGAAGGGAGATAGATTTAAGTAACTAATAAAAATAGGAAAAAAAATTCATTCTACCATGTACATGCTAGAAGTCGCCTTTGTTAGCTAGTGTCCAAAACATTTAAAGAACCAAAACTGAAATGTTCAAACACATTCGTATTTTCCCACAATTATCCAGAATCCAAACGAAGGGATTGGGCTAAACCCCAATTTGTACGGGAAATAAGCAAGAGCCCCTAGACTACGAATCATCTCAAGCAAGAAAATAAAATCCTAGAAAATCTCTATAGAGCATCTCCTCCACATGAAGAACATAAGAAATCAGCAAAGAATTAAAAAAAATAAAACTAAAGGAAAAAACATTAGGGGATGAGTTTATAGAAGGCTCACCATTTCATGGGATGTTCGTCGAGAGGACAAAGCTGAAGTAGACATTCACAATCAATGGCTTTCAGGCTGTGTGGTTTTGAACTGTTATGCGCCGCCTTCCGTTCTGTGCTTTATCAAATCACAACTTCTTTGAACTTGAGTCGTTCGACAAGGGCTGCTGGTTTTATTGCTGGTAATACGTGTATTTCATCCAAACAAATATTTTTAAGAAAAAATTTGGATCTAGAAAGCCTCTTGAGAAAAAAGGTTTACTCTAGAAGAGAGGTTTGGATAATGAGTTGAAATGAGATGAATATTGAAAGTTGAATAAAATATTGTTTGAATATTATTTTTTAATATGTTTTTTGTTTTAGAATTTGAAATAGTTGAATTGTTCATTGTATTTTGTTTGAAAGTTTAGAAAAGTTATAATGATTAGATGAAATAAAATGAAATAAGTTGAGACACTCTCATGCAAACAACGCCTTACTTTAGGTTAGTTTTTATTTGTACTAAGTCGGTTGGATGAAGTCTAGGACTCATTTGGTTACACAAACCAAACCATTTCATTTCATCTAATCATTACAACTTTTCCAAACTCCCACACAAAATACAATAAACAATTCATCTTTTTCAAATCTCAAAATAAAAATTATATTCTAACAAGAATTTATTCAACTTTCAACTTTCATCTTATCTCATCTCATTTCATCTCATATGTGTAACCAAAGAATGACTTAAGTCTACACCCTTTTTGTTGGGTAGGAAAACCACATCTGATGATCTTTTCTTACCATTTTTATTCAGAAAATCGATTGGACAAGAACACGAGCCTTTTAATAGAATCGTAAGAGATGAAAATGTCATGAAATTTAGACAATTTTTAAAAGAAAATTCTATATACCATACTACTATCCACTTTTATCCCACTATGTAAGATGTGGCACATTTATCACCATTGGATGAGAGTGTAGCGTATAATATTATCATTTTTAAAAGATTCAAATTCTTTTTGAAAATTTCAACAAGTTTGAAAAAGAATTCGATTTAATCCAAATTCTATTTGAATTAGACATGTATAATGTAGGATATATATGTTATACCTTTTATTATGAATATCGCTAGAGCATTTTTCACTCTATAATAGTATGATCAGATGACTCAATCTTTTGGTGGTTGTAGTTGAACATTCATGGCTTACAAATATAAATACATGGTAGAAAGTAAGGGATATAATGATTCACATAGTTCGGCACAAAGACTTACGTCTACAGATCTTCATTGAATAATCTGCTTTAAATAGTTTGAATCCAAGCTTTCATTCCTTTCTAAACTCTCAATTACAATGGTCCAAAATGGAGGTGAAGAAAGCTAAAATATGACTCCCTAGCTCTCCTCGTGTAGAAGTTAGAATCCCCATGCCATGGTTGTTCCCTCTCTTCTTTCCATATTCTTGCTTCCCCTTCAAAACAAATCTCTTACTTTATGTCGTATTTTGTGCAAGTTTATCCATTCTCTCATTCAAGTCATTTCATTATTTTGTATCTCTTTATTGACATATTCCTCGTCTCTTTTGTTCTTTATTTCTATCATCATGCACGTGGACTTTTAATACGACATGAATCCTTGGATGGACATACAACTCTTACATATTTTATACCCAACAAATATTAAACATAAATAGCGATGGAATTTGCAGAGGATGAAAATGTTCTGATTCTTATTGATAGAAATGATTTGTACAGTGTGCCTTTATAGAGATTACAAAGCAAATATTCTTATGGACATTTTTACAAACATGTGTTGTGCATAACAGAAACTATAGAGCAAAGGGCAGAGTTTGTTAGAGACTCTGCCACTACAATTACAAGTGTCCAGAGGACACGCATCAACAATTCTTAGCCTATTCCAGAAGCTTCAGCCGAGGTGCCATGGTTTTGACATTTCACTTGTGACTTGGATGTCAACATGGAAGCTTCAGCTGAGAAGTTGGAACCGTGGTGCTGCCAGGGGCTTTGTGAGTATATCATCTAGTTGATCTTTGGATGGTAAGAAGGCAACCTGAAGAGTTTTGGCAGCTACTCTATCACGAACAAAATGGAAATCAATTTCCATATGTTTGGTGCGATAGTGAAAAACAGGATTAATGGAGATATAGGTTGCACCAAGATTATCGCACCAAAGAAGATGAGGGTTAGAGATGAAAATATGAAGTTCTTTCAAGAGATTTTGAATCCATAGTAATTTAGCCGTGGTATTAGTAAGGACTTTGTATTCAGTCTTGGTATTTGAGCGAGCAACGGTGTGTTGCTTGCAGGAAGACCATTAAATGAGATTTTTACCCAAGAAAATACAGAAGCAACTCATAGAGCGGCGATCATCTGGGCAGTAGCCCAGTCTGCGTCAGAAAATGCTTAGAGTTGAAGGCTAGATGATTGATGAATGAACAAGCCAAAATTAAGTGTTTGCTTTAAGTATCTAAGTAGCCTTTTAATAGCAAGCCAGTGAGGAAGCTTCGGTTGATGCATGAATTGACATATTTTATTAACAGTGAAGACAATGTCGGGTCGAGTAAGAGAAATGTATTGTAAACTCCCGACAATGCTTCGATACATGGTGGAATCATGAAAAATAGGTGTATCAGAAAGTGAAAGTCGACTTAAGGCTGCCATTGGAGAGGTGACTCCATTGGCAGCAAGCATATTAACCCAAGAAAGTAAATCATAGATATATTTCCTTTGTGACAGTAAAATACCATTGTTCAGATGACAAATCTCGATGCCTAGAAAAAAAGACAATTGTCTTAAATCTTTGATAGGAAAAGCAGAGTTCAGAAAGGAAATAAGATTTTCTATTTGAGAAGGATGAGAACTGGTCAAGATGATGTCATCAACGTATATTAATACATAAATGAGCATGGAGTTCAAAGTGTAAATAAAAAGAGATGGGTCAGCTTGAGAAGGAATAAAACCATACTCACAAAGAGAGGAGGGAATCTGGGCAAACCAAGCACGTGGTGCTTGTTTAAGGCCGTAGATGGCCTTGTGCAAGCGACACATGAACTCGAGATGCTCAGGGTGGACAAATCCAATGGGCTGAGTCATGTAGATAGTCTTGGTGAGATCGCCGTGGAGGAAGGCATTTTGAATGTCGATTTACCTAAGAGGCCATCCCTTTGACACAGCAAGAGAAAGAACAAGGCGAATCGTGGTTGGTTTGACAATCGGGCTGAAAGTCTCAGCGTAGTCAACTCCTTCTTGCTGGTGAAAACCTTTGGTGATAAGTCTTGCCTTGCGTCATTCAATGGAGTCGTCGGAGTTGTGCGTGGTGCGAAACACCCACATGCAACCAACAATGTTATAGGAAGGGGGAGGGGGAATAAGGGACCAAGTTTTACTCTGAAGAACTGCTTGAAATTCTCTACTCATGGCCTCACGCCACTCAGAAAATTGAGAGGCAATGGTATAGGACGATGGTTCTTCAGGTGTGTCAATGGACATGGAGAGGCAATGCCAAGGAGTTGGGTACGAGATGAGACCATGGGTGAGTTGTTTAGGCCGTGAGCTGTTCCAAAAACGAGTGATGATAAGAGATCGCGGGGGAGGAGGTGGCGGTGGTGGTTGTGATGAGGAAGTTGACAGATTGGGGGAGTTCGGGTTTGAAGGGTTCGAGTTAGATTCAGATGAAGGGGATGAATCAGAAGGGGGATTTGGTGGGTTTGGGCTGGATGGTGATGTTGGGCCCTAGATAGGCGGTACAAAGATTGAGAGATATGTGTGGGTTTGGTGAGGAGGATTGAGGCCCAGAACTGATGTTGTTTTGTTAAGGCCCGAAATGAAGGATGAGTAGGGAAATGATTTTTTGTTGAAGAAGACGTCACATGATATGTACAGACATTTGGTAGGGAGATGAAGACACTTATACCCTTTGTGTATTGGGCTGTATCCAAGAAAAAGACAGGAAAGAGAACGAAGATGGACTTTATGATTGTTGTAGGGCCAAAGATTGGGCCGACATTCAGACCCAAAAAACTTTGAGAAATTTATAATCAGGTTTAGTTTTAAAAAGAAGATTGTGAGTTGATTTGTTGTGAAGTGATGGAGACGGGAGAAAATTGATGAGATAAGTTGTCGTGTGAAAAGCATCAGACCAAAATTGATAAGGAAAGGAGGTCATTGCTAAAAGGGCAAGGCCTGCCTCTACAATATGGCGATGCTTTCTCTCTACAACACCATTTTGTTGGTGTGTATGAGGACATGAGAGCCGATGTGTTATTCCTTGATTTTTGAGAATATTGGTAAGTGGCCGAAATTCACCATCCAGATCACTTTGCACAATTTTAATTGTTGCATCAAATAATCATTCAACATTTGTTTGAAAAAGCAAGAAGGTGGATGTGGCATCACTCTTAGAGGCAATCGGGTAAAATCAAGTATGTTGACTATAATCATCAATGAAAGAGATGTAATATCGAAAGCCATAATGAGAAATATAGGGAGAGGGACCCCAAACATCAACAAAAATTAAATGCAATGGAGTAGAAGAATGAGTTGTATTAATATTAAAGGGGAGCTATCAAGAGGATTCAGTAGGAACAAAAGGTAGACATTTGGTGCAAATAATCTAGGAGACAAGTTGAAGAGATGGATGACCGAGTTTGTGATGCCATTGAGCTAGGGAAGTTCTTTCACCAACATAAGCAGCAGGGGAGAGAGTGATGGTGTTTGAAGGTGGAAAAAGGCAAAGGCCATTCTGCGTTGGTCCCTGGATGAGAAGAGTCCCTATTTGCTCGTCCTTCACACAAAAAAAACTAAGTTCTTTGTAATGTGAGGAACACGCAACAAATTATGAAGAAGAAAGTTAGAGAAAGTAAAAGAAATTCGAGAATCACCAATACAAGTTATCGGAAGAGTGTTACCATCCCCAACTGTTATCTGCTCAGGTCCATGGTATGGTTCGGTTGAGATATTAAGATTTCGGAGCTATGAGATTATGTGGTTGGTAGCAGCAGAATCAGGATACCACTGAGCATAGGTGAAGTTAGCGGAAAGGGGTTTGGAGGGGTTGTATTGATAAGCTTGGTCAAAGTGGTAGTAACATTGGAGAGCAACGTGACCAATCTTATTACAAACTTGACAAATTGGTCGGTTGAAGTTTGAAAGAGATGGAGAGAAATTAGGAGAGGTTCTACCGCCACGATTTTTGCTGCCACGTGAGGGGTTATGACCTCCTCGAAAGTTTGATTTGCCACCCCTAGAGTAAGATTGAGTGGTGACATTGGCAGTGGGGGTTGGCAGTAGGGGTTGAGTGATGCTCAGCTCTCAAAGGTAAGAAGAAGATTGAATAGTTCAGCAGAACTAATAGGTGTGCTTCCGCTCCGCCCATGCAGGGTAGGGCCCCCTGCCCCACATCTAGGGCCCCTAGTGGGGGCGGGTGGCGGAGAGGGCCTAACCTCGCCCAGTATTTCCCCCGCCCTGCCTTCGCTTACATTTATATATATATATATATATTATATACATATATATAAACATAAATATATATTTATGTTTTACAAATTGTGTATATATAAATATATATTACAATTTGTTAGACTTGTTCACAAAATATGCATTGACAAATTTAAAAACTACGTAGTTTAAAAAACTAATACATTATAATTTACACAAAATATGCAGTAACAAATTTAAAAATTACATCGTTTTTAAATTATAGTCATATTTACAAAATTTAAATTTATAATTTAGGTCTAAAAATGTATTTTTAATTACTTTTGCACTTAGAAATAATTTTTAAATAAAATAAAATGTAGTATTTTTTTTAAGTAGAAGGAGGCGGTGTGGATTGAGAATTCGCCCCGCACCCTGCCCCGTAGGGGGCGGGTAGCAACCCTAGTAAACACAAAAATAACAAAGGAATCAAAATCGGAGGTAAGGCCATTTAGGATGTACGAAACCACTTCAGAGTCACGAAGTGGTTCGCCAGCAGCAGTCATGGTGTCGAAGAGGAGATGAACCTTTCAATAGTAATCTGTTACAGAGAGTAAGCCTTTTTTGAGATTTGTGAGTTGGTGACGAATATGAAATATCTTCGCTTGGGATTGAGAAGTGAACATGGTTTCTAAAGAAAGCCATAGTTCACGGGATGTGCAAGAGGAGACAACTTGAGCAAGAATGGATTCGGTAAGGGAGGAAAGAAGAGCATTAAGTAGAAGTTGATCGGTATGGCACTATGAAGATAGGATGGATTGGGTTTGGGAGCAGAGGGAAGACCTGAAGTGGAAGATGGAGATGGAGAGATTATAGGGGGTGGAGGCGGAAAGGAGCCATCAATGAAATGGTAAGGGTCTTGACCACGAAGGTATGGGACAATTTGGGCTCACCAAAGAAGATAGTTGTCGGAGGTAAGCTTGACAGAGATTGTGGGAGAAGTTATTTGGAAGTTGGATGGGAATGGGAGAAGAACCATCTTTGTCCGAAACAGGGTTGGCCATGGGAGGAGAAGAAAGGAAGAAGAAAATTGGGAGGGAGGGAGGAAGAAGAAAAAGGACATGAGTCACTTAGTGGCTCTTGATACAATGATAGAATTTGCAGAGGATGAAAATGTTCTGATTCTTATTGATAGAAATGATTTGTATAGTGTGCCTTTATAAAGATTACAAAGCGAATATTCTTATGGACATTTTTACAAACATATGCTGTGCATAACAGAAATTACAGAGCAAAGGGTAGAGTTTGTTAGAGACTCTACCACTACAATTACAAGAGTGTCCAAAGGACACACATCAACAATTCCTAGCCTATTCCAGAAGCTTCAGCCGAGGTGTCATGGTTTTGACATTTTCACTTGTGACTTGGATGCCAACGTGAAAGGTTCAATAAATAGAAATGTATACATGCATTAACAAGTTGGATGAAGAGTTCGACCCATGAGAATGATATTTTGTTTGGATATTACATTAGATGGTTTGGGTACCCTAAGATTATGATATATATGTTTATAAAACAACCTAACTTTTAACTTAAGGTTGTGTTTGGTTGTTGAACCGAACTCAACTCATATCAAACTAATTATTGATGAAACTCACTACTTTTTCAACTTTCTATAGGAAAGCTAAACTCATCTCAACATACTTTATACATTTTAACATAAAAAATTAAACTCGTCTCAATGAGACCAACAAAATATTATTATTCACAACTCAACTCAACTCATTTCAATATCCAAACGTAGCCAATAACCAACTTTTATCAATTTGGACACCCTATTATACCTTCCATAAAAAAAATATAATAAAACCCTGATAGTAATTGAAAATATAAAGAAAAATTATACTCATCATCCTCACACCACATACCACACATCACACATAATTTTTTATTTTTTATTTTTTATTTTCTTATCAAATGTTCAGTGTATGGATAATGAGTTACAAATTGGTAGTGAGTGGAAGCGTGATTATTTGGAGCTTGATGGCCCTCCTCTTAGGCTTTGGGGCCAAAGACCATTCAGAGCGATTTATTGGTCCTTTTTTTTTTTTTTTTTTTTTTTTTTTTTTTAGCTTGGTGGAACTCGATTGGGCAGTTGTTTGGGATTTCCACCTCTCTATATCTGGATGCTAGAGTGTATAAAATGCAGAAATTTGGATGCTAGAGAATTTGAAATCTGCAGTGGCAACATTTGAATTCCAGGTTTTTTACTGTCTGCAACATGGAATTGAGGCATCAACTCCTCATATTACAATTTCCAAACCTCTTTAAGGTCCCGATTTGATCTAGAAGTGGTCTCAGCTCATCATTACAATTTTTTCAAATTTTCACACAAAATATAATAAACAATTCAACTTTTTCAAATTTCAAAATAATAATAATATTAAAAAATAATATTCTAAAAATATTTTATTTAATTTTTAATTTTCATCTCAACTCTCAATTCAAACGGGATCTTCTTCAGACCTCTTTGAATTGTTTTAACAAGAAAAAAAAAATAATTTTAATACCCTTCAATAAAAAATAGCTCATAAGAACTTCTAGAGTAATGCTAAGAAAAAATCTCAAATAGACAAGATCTGCATAAGCATTTTGTTAAAAAGTGGGTCCCATTAAAAAATAGTAGGTTATTTTTATGAAACATTCTATAAGGTGGAATCCACTTTCTTACAAAGGTTTGCACGAGACTTATCTATTTGAGACTTATACAAATCATTTCTCGACAGAAAAACCCAATTTTATTTTGGGAAAATATTGGAAAATATTCACAATGAGGTTGTCATCTCCATTTCACAAATATCCATTATACATCACTCTGTAGTCTGTAGAATCAATAAATTTAACAGAATGGCAACTGTTCGTGGTGGAAATAATCAAAGACAGAATAGGTTCAAACATGTTCTACCATGTTCAGGACGTAGACAACACAAATGGAGAGAACACCTGAAGAAATAAGTAGGAATTGAGTAAAAAGCATTACTATTTTTGGAGAAAGAATATAATCCTGCCAACTCCGACGACAGGCAAAGGCCAGTCTATAGCCAGCCCACCAATGGAGCACCTACCAAGTAATGATATATTCAAGGCATTTTTTTTTTTATAAAAAAAAAAATTGTGAATCCACGAATCAAATTACCTTTATTTCTCTCCTTTCCTCCAGAAGCTCTCCAAATCCAAATCCATTTAATTTCTCTCTCTCAATTTTGACTAGATGTTATTAACTGCCCACTTCATTGCTCATGTTGTTTTCCACATTGAGACTGACATTAATCTTTGGTGGACCTGAATGCCGCCTTGGCCTGGCCGGTGAGGGTGGGAATGAAAGCCGTTTCTTTGCAGGCCCGAAAGAACCCTTTTCCGGTGTCCCATTCTTCTCTGCCCCTGAGGGACTTTCCAATCTGGTTTTTGCTCTTGCGGACTTGGTGGGTACCATATAACTTGGAACTGCTAGAGAGCTTGCCAGACTCTCATCGTCCCGCACTGATGACCCGGCAATACTATGCCTTCGAAACTGGCCGGACTGCAAACTAACCATGCTTTTAGAATCATCATCTGGAGCATATCCTCCACCTGGACTTGCTGGTTTCACTTTTTTAGCTACTTTCGAGGAAGCTGGCCTTGGGTTTGAAGGGGACTGGAAGCTAGGGTGGCCTGTCTTTTGGCTGGCAGTTGGGGAATGATTATCAGAATTGAGCTGGTAGCAGGCAAAAGATTTGCAGATCTCTCCACCAACAACGCTGTGGCTAGCACTCTTTACTGATGAGTGGTCACTGTATAGTTCTTTCTCTTTCATGCTACGGCTCTCCCATGGGCGGGCGGCCATCCATCGTTCCAACCAGCTCCAACCCCAGGTGGGATTGCTTGGATCCATAAACATTGGGTTTACAGATCTTGGACCATTCTTCCAAGCTTTCTGTTTAGTGATTCAATCCAAGGTTAGACTCGAGGTTGGTGCATTCAACATTCAGAGTACTTAATGCAAATGTGAGTCACTGCCTCACTGGCAAGACAAATGAAATGCAAAAGCAGTGGCGGGACCAGAAAATTTTCCAAAGGTGGGCCAAATCTATCTAGTGGTAAAAATGGTCAATAATTATCTAGATATCAAATCAAAAGACGATACATGTAACGTGTATGTTCCAAGGCACGTATTCAGGTTGAATGTCAACAAAAATGAAACTACGATTTGAAGTTTGTCGGTTGAAAGGTAATAAAAATAACAAAATATTGAGTAAACTGAAACATATCTCTTACTTCTTATGAGAGAGTTTGAGTCTTGAGAGGTAAAATACATAAAATAAAATAAAATAAAAAAAAAATACGAAATTATAATATGAGGGAAAGGATTATCCTCGAATTATGAGGAGAACCAAAAAATGGTCAGACATGAAAAATCAAAGTGGGCTCATAAAAATTATAGGATATATTAGCAAGAGAAATAGATCACCTGATGAGAGAAAGCATATGCTAGTGCTCTCTCTCTCCTCATAGCAGCCTCATACTTGCTAAGAAGATTTGCTTCAATTCGTTCCTTTGACTGAAGGCTGTCATCCCATTCCTCCCCAATCTGTTATAACATCCAAACAAGTAAGATGCAGCGAGGAAAGTAGGATTGGAACTTAGCACTAAAAACTATAATTCCACGTGCTTTTCTGGTGCTTTATGGAAAAATTTGAGCTGACTCTCACAGTTTAACACATGGAACATATTACTAGGCATGAGGACAAACTAATTAAACCTGGCTGCCAGATTCTAGTCATCAACAGTGCCCCTAAGTCTTTTCAATAAAAATAAAATCCCATCATCCCGTGGCAAAAAATTAGATGATGAAACATTGCTATGTGATTAGCATGGCTTTATTAAATGCTACAGAATAAAAAAGAAACAACAGAGACCTGTAAGCTCTCAAGCTCTTTTGCTTGTTTATGTAGGAGTTGTTTTTGGAGAGCCTGATTCTCCTCTGACATCCTGATCCTCCTGGAACGGATCTGAGATTGTACACGAGCTAAAGTCTGCATGCATCTGAGGGTTTTTGCAGCTTGGCGTTTCACAACAGGCCCCTCCATCATTGATTTCAGCCTGACCAGCCCCCTTAAAGCCCGCAATGCCCTTCTTGCCTGAATACAATGAAATGCAAAATCCTTAAGAAAGCCACATTACTCAGCCCAAAATTTCCTGTAACAACTTGTAGCAGCCATTGATAACTTTAAACTTGAGCGATCTGTAAATTAAATATAGCTTCTAAAAGAAGCCGATCAACTTAGCTTCTATTAAAATAAGTTGCATCAATAACAGAGTGAAGAATAAAAATGAAAATAAATAAAAAGAACGTAGCATGTACCATGTATCCTCGAAATGCTGCTTGAATCCTGATTACTGCCACTTCCTCCCTCAGTTTTCCTCCAAACGGAGTAACTGTAGTGAGTCGAACTACTTCAGCAGCTGCTTGAGCAGCAGCAACAGCAGCCTCAGCAGCTTCAGCAGTGGCGACTGCAACAGAGTAAGCATGCTGCCTCTGCTCATTCTCTCCATTTGTTAATTTCACCTCTTCTGGCTGAGGAAGAGGTGGCACTGTGGCAATCCCTGAAGAGGCAGAATTTGAACCCAATTGCTTTTGCTTCCCGAACCATTTCTTTTTCGCTTTACTAGATTTCTGGAAAACAGTCGCAAAAACTATCAGAAACCCATTTAATCATTGAAAAAATTCAGGTACTCAAAAGATATAATGAATTTCTCCAAACCTGATCAGTCTTCTCCTTGGACTCTGGGCTAAGAGCTTTCTTTACACTAGAAAACCAATTTCCCTTCCTTGCCATCTCCTTATCATTCCTCAATGTTATCCTTCATGAAGACGATTAGAAATTTAGAAGTCTAAAATTTAAAACGCTAATTGAATAACCATTTTGACAGTTACTTAAATAAATTTCCAAAACATAATGAATTTAATCTTCGACCACATAAGATAGAAAAGAATAATGAAAATCCGGACAAAGAGCACCTCTTAAAAGGAGCAGCTCTAGGACTGAAGTTTCTGACAGAAATCCCGGAGGAAAAAGGGGTGGGGAGAAATGGGAGTGGTAGGGAGAGAAATTTCTATGTCCTACTTTGGGTTGAGCTCAATGGTTAATTTATCAGTGAGAATAATCGTAAATCTAAGATAGCAACTCACCCTTTTTCTTAATTTCCCCCTACATTTTCTCAGAAAAGAAAAAGAAAATTTCCCAAATTTATCATGTCTGTCTATATAGCAAATCTGCAAATGGCCAGCTTCTAGTTACAATGCTGCTAAGACCAAAGTTTATGTTTCAGTTTTGTCCCAATAAAACTGGCAACCCATCAACAACTACATTGAATCTACAAACAATCATCAAGAAAATGAATTAAAAACGCGTAGCATCCCCAAATGAAGTAAAATGTTACTTCTTTTTACTTTGGGGGTCCAATAAAAGAGAAAGAGGAAGTACCTATAGACAAAGTGGCAGATCGAAGCTCTTCACTTGAACAGGTAGCCCTTCATCCTCTTTCTCTCTCTCTACAAAACAAACAAACAGAAAGGATCTTACACTCGCACACCTCCCTATCTCTCCCTCTCCCTGCGAATTCCTCTTCGAAAGGGAGAAAAAAATCAGATCTTGCCAAGAAGATTACAATGACGAGAGAATATGAGGAAGACCAGCTGGTTCCGCTTGGGGTGACCCCACTTCATTAAGAAACACCTCCGGTTTCTCGGTGAAGGAATCACATGCTGCGAGTCTCCCCGACACCTCTCCCTATTCTCCTTCCCTTTACCGCGTACTGAAAAACAGATTTTACTGCTCCCAACTCCAACTCCAAACTTGTCTGTAAAGCTTAAAAGATTCTCCATTATTATACTTGAAAAATAATAAGGTTGGCTCTACACTGCTCCCACCTCCCGCTGCAGCTACAGTTAGTTATATTATTATTATTTTTTTTTTACGAATAGCGTTATATATCACATTTTTATTTTATTTTAATTATATTAAATAGTATATAATATTTCTATCATTCTTAGATAAGAAATATGTGATAAATAATTATTTAATAATAATAATTATATCATATCATACTTAAGTTGTGTTTGGATGTTGAAGTGAGTTGAGTTGAGATGATAAAATATTGTTAGAATATTATTTTTTAATATTATTATTATTTTGGAATTTGAAAAAATTGAATTGTTTATTATATTTTATGTTGGGATTTGAAAAAGTTGTAATGATGAGTTGAGATGAGTTGAGAGGATTTTTGAAACCAAACGAAGCCTTAATGAGATGAAAATAAGATCATATTATATTGTATAAAATTTTCTTTTTTTATATATATATTTTTTAATGTTTTAAAATATTTTTAAAAAATAAAAAAATCATAATATTATTAAAAAATATTTCTTTAATCATTAAATAAAAAAATTACAAACTAAAATAAAAAATCACAACAATAACTCTAAGTGATGAGAATAAGTGATCAATAAGAGTATCATTTTTTAAATAATAAACACACGTTACTTTTTTATAACATATTATATAATTATATTTTAAAATAAAAATTATTTTAATAATACTATTTTATAAAATACTTTTATTTTAAAATATATATTATTTTTAATAGTGGATTCCACTCTTTTTTAAAGTGATTAAGTAACATTTATGCATTTTATGATTATATGTAAAATTACTTATGAAATAACTTTGCATATTATATGACTTAGCATATATGAAATATATAATAAACTGTTCCTTATCTAACTTTCATCAATTAAATATTATAACTCCTATATCATGACTATAGAGGACCTATGAATATAATAACACACTAACTAACATAATAACTTGTATATATAATTCTCATGATTTAATGTAGTTGATGCTACGATAACTAAATGTCAAATATCATAATCACTACGGTTTATAAATAGAATTACAATTGATTAATCTCTATGAATTAATTACAACACATTAATTGGCATGACTAAAGATAATAGAATTGATAATTAATAACATGATTTCTTATTGTAGTTTCCTTACAACTTTTAAAGTGAGATTCTAATTTAAAGAAATTCTCACAATTTATGATATTTTTCATAATCTAATGTCACATTATAGAATGGTTAAAAGATGATGATTACAAGACTGTATATTATTTTATTATGAATAATGTTACATCACACTCGATCACATCCCATTTTCATCCTATTATATTATAAGATGTGACATATTTATCACCATTAAATTTTTTTTAACGAGCTAGATGGGATTCGATTGTTTTTTTTTTTTTTTTAAAAAAGAGTTCTTTGTAACATTTTGATGACCCACCTACTCATAAACCACTTAATTAATTAATTGAATTAATGCCTCAAAATTTGTACTGAAAAAAAGAGTGCTCGTGTTATCAATCTCACAACTGACCCATTATTGGAGTTAGCTGTGAATTTAAAATTTGGGGTATGATGCTGATTAAGTACTAGGTCGGCTTGCTTAGGGCCTAATTTCTTAGCAAACCAAAACCTTTGATCATTTCACTCAATTCATTAAAAATGTTTGGCAAGGTAGGTGGTGCCACAAGTATAATTTCATCTGCTGGCAGTAGAGTGGAAGGTAACATTATTACATGACATAATTTAAACCATCTTTTAAGACTTTCATAAAAAGATAGTTTCTTATCATGTGATGTTTCTCTTAGGGGCGGCAATTTTTATTTGAGGAGTATTACTAGAGTCATAAATGTAATCTTATAAATTGACGTGATTTTATATGATCTGTTAGATCTATTTTACAATAAAAATAACTTTACAATATGACGAACTACATTAAGATATATCAGTTTGTAAGATTACTTTTATATAATTATTTTGTGGATAGAGTATTTATCTCTTGTTCAGACAATGGGTGACACAAGATCACATCATATAAACGATAAATCCATATAGTTTTTCCTACCTTTAACTTACTAATTATGCTCTTCAAACTTCTACAATTATCCATATCGAATTTTCTGAACATGTCATCTAGATCTCTTTTTGTTCTATGTATCTTATCAGGAAACAAACCTCTACAACTTCCTTAGAAAGTAGAAGCAAACATACTAATAATAAACTAAGATGTTATGCAGAAAGTAATTAGAACACCTCTCCCCCTTCCTAGCTAAGCATAACAATCTTATGATCTTAGCGATGTGAAAATGCAATGTGTTAATGATAATATCACCCAGATGGAGGACCTCCTACATATATATATATATAAAGAGTTGTAAGGATAGTGGAAACACTATAAGAAAATAGGTCATTTCTAGCAATTTTAAGATCGTCGCAAAATAGGTCCTTATTTGTGGCGATTTCCATTTCCCAGCACGAAGTTGGGAAATGCTGTTCACTCTTTTGCTGTGACTTTTATACCTATTGTGGCGATTTAGGTCATCGAAACAAAATATTGTTACTGTAGCGACATTTTATTTCCGTTGAATAGAAAAATCGCCACAATACATACTTTTTGCAGTGAACATTGTTGCCGTAAAAGTCATATGCGGCCAATGAATGCTTATTAGTGGCGAATCAAAAGTGTCGGAAATAGCCTTTTACAAAATTCATAAAAAAGTGTATAAGACTATTTTCAACGAATTTTAGTTTCTGGAAATGAGCAGTTCCGACCATTTTTGAAATCGTCGAAAACAAGCAAATTCCCTTTTTACCGCAAAATTTTATAAGTTTTTTGGTGAAACATATTTGCCTGAAAAAACTATTTATTTGCGTCCAATAAATGATTATTTGCGGCGAGATAAAAGCGCCGAAAATAAACTTATCTGAATTTTATTTATTTATTATGGGTTATTCAGATTTTGCAACAAATTTTTAACTATTTGTGACTAATTTAATTTTTAACTATTTGTGACTAATTTAATCGCCGGAAATAATAACTATTTGAGATAATTTTTGGCTATTATTGAAATTGATCAGAAGTGAAGGCTTAATTTTGTTGAAAATGCAGCAAATTTATGATCGCTGAAATTGATCAAATGCAATAATTATTGAGGATATTTGTAATGATTTTGAGCCTGGAAAAAGCTTGAGAGACATGAAGTACTTATATTTGCCAAAAAATGCCTTTTACACATAACTATTCCAGAGAGAGATGGATCAGATGGAGACGGAGGAAGGGAGAGAGACAGATGGAAATTAGAGAAAGCTTTCTTCGCCTTTTCCAATTAATTGACTTTATCATCGAAGGTTCCATCATTTTGGGTCATGTATAGCCAAGATCATTCCCATTTCTCTCAAGAAGGCATCCATTATTCCAGGTTTTAGGTGTTCATCACCTCAATTTCATCGCAACAAAATCGTACATGATGATGGGTCAAGGTTCATTGGCCACCATAGATCAAAGGTCCATTGAAGGGGACACCAAACGAAAGCATTCACTGCTGTTTCTTTAGTTGGATCAAGGTTCACCAATTGCCGCTACTGCATGGTCAAAAGCCCATTGTACAAGCAGCTCCTACCACATGTTTTAGAAGACAGAAGATCATCATAAAAGATCTAGTGAGAAAATCATATGATAAAGATTAAAGAGTCGAGCAACTAACCTTACGAATATATATCGGAAGGAAGTTAAGAAAGCTTTTGCAGGAGACAATGCATGTTCAAAGGACTGTCAAGGCTAAAAAGGAAACTTCTTGTAAAAGCAATTGTCCGGTCAACATCATGTGCTCGGTGATCTGATCTTAACAATCGTTATACCGCGTACTAGTAGCAACACTCACATAATCATCATTGGTGCGAAACCTGCATGCCAAACAAAATGCCAACAATGCCTCTTTGCACACTCAAACTCCCATCGAGGCGATGGCCGCAAGTCTAATGTTGGCAAGAAAACTTTCAAAGACCAACTACGTTTGGATTCGAAGATGATTTGAGATGAGCTGAGATGAGCTGAGATGGATTGTGAATAGTAATGAGATGAGTTGTGAATAGTAGTGAGATTTATGAGTTAAAGTTGCTGAATAGTAGTGAGATGAGTTGAGATGAGCTGAGATGAGCTGAGATGAGTTGAGATGAGCTGAGATCACTTACGAATCCAAACGAATAGAGACACGCAAACCAAACTTGTCAGTGTGATTAATATAGCTTCATGCCAACGACGACCGTCACTCCTTGGTTGTCGATGACCTCATCTGCAGACTGATCTTCCATTCTCCTGAGCAATCATGGATCACCCATTGCCAAAAAGTTCAATATGTTGTTCATCGAATAATTTGATAGAACCAAAGATGCTTTGGAGTACCAACTGATCCCCTGTGAAGCCATGTGCAAGGCCTTTCCACTAATCTTGAAGAAAGACGTTATTGGAGGACTTTCAGAAGGTGCAATTCCCAGCTTTTAATTAGTTTCATCGTGAACAAGCCTAAGATCCATCCTTTGGGACTACTAGAGCTTTCCATCATTATTGACGCATCACAAAAAGGTGGCACAGCTTATAGTTAGCTTCTTAATTTGTGTCACAAATGCTTCAGTTTTAAAAAGTTTTTGTCATCTCTAAATTAAATTTTTTTTTTTTTTACTATTATATGTTGAATGCTGAAGCACATGAACTGCATGTTATATATTCTTTAAAGAAAAAAAAAAACAGTGCCATTTGGTTCCAGTTATATTGCATTTTGGTATTGTATCTTTCTGTTTTGATCACTGTTCATTAAAAACGTGTTTCATACCACCAACTACACGGATGACCTGCAATAGATGAGATGGCGGCATGGGGTGCTCGGAGGAACTCCGATGCCTAAGTTAGAGAGAAATTATTTCAATATAAGTATATGAATGAATGACAAATATGTTACATTTAGGTGTTATTTATAAGAGTATGAAGGTGTTGATAACGGATAGCTCCAGAGTTTATCTTGGATAAGTCTCGAATAAATTTGTAGGATAACTTTCCTGATCCATCGGAGGTATTATCTATTCTTTATATTATCCACCACGTGTCCATAGGTTCAATCTCTAGGCTTGCATATCAGCCCCGATTCTTGAGGTCTCAGACTTGGGCCCTCCAACACATGAGCTTATTCCTCCGAGGTACTAAATATCCCTTTCAGTTACCCCACTAATTTCCTTCGTACCTACACATGGGAAATCCATCAATTCGTGCTTTCACTCTACACTGCTAGTTTAGGACAGATGGACGACCCCTGAGATTGTTACTCCTTTTACCACGCTGAGGGTCTATGCTAACTATGGTGTGGGTTTTGGAAGATTCAACTTTCTGTTATGTTAAAGATGCGCCCACATCATCTATAATTGTGCCCGCGCTTTTATTCATTATTTTTTTTATTCAAAAAATGATAACCGACGATGCTTTTATTCATCATTGCTTCTTTTTCCAGCTCCAGCTCCACCTCTTTTATCTTTTTGCTTCATTTCCTCTTCTCGTTTCTTTTCCTTCCTTAACTCTCTTTTCAAGTTTCAAGAAACACTCGCCACCCTTCACCATTTTGATCTCGTTTCTTCCAGTTCATACAACAATGACTCAGCGTGGTTCTTCTCATGTTCCCAGCCGAGCTTCTGCCTAAGTCCCATCAAGGGTTTACTGCCATTTTGTGCCCGAATCCTCTGACGGTCAAACTTTACCTTTCTTTGAGAGGTTCACGTGGTGCTCCACACTCATCGCCCAAGACTTGACAAAGCTAAGGACTTCGTATCCCATCCTTGACATCGTGGTTCTCACTCTTCCTTCGGAGGGCACTGTCGACGAGGAAGGCTTCTCAGGGAGAGTGGTCCTCACAGTTTGTGCCCTAATGCACGGTTTGCGCCTTCCATTCATCCGCCCTATTCGTGATTTCCTTAAGTTCCATCGATTGGCAACTGCTTAACTTCATTCACACGTTTGGCGTGTGCTTTTGCGCTCGTGTGTGGTGTTTCGTACGGTTCTTGAACCTCTGGGGGAGATTTACCCAAATCTGACTACTCGCAAATCCCTGTCGTTCTATTCTGTGAAAGGGCTACCAGGTAATATCTGTAGTTTTCGTGTTCGCTCACAACATTTGGCAGCATTCGAATGTCAAATAGTGGCAAAAGAAATTTTTTCTTATTTCTAGTGGTGGCTGGGAATTCCCCGCCTTAAAAATGACCATTCAGGATTTTCCCATCAAGGCTAATTGGGGTAGGGTCCCTGATAACAAAAAGATTCTTATAGATTTGACTGACCGGGAATATTTTTGCGTTGACATAGTCCTTAATTGGGCCAAAGATAATGAGGATGCCCTATGGACTGAGAAGCTCTTAACTCTCATCAACATTGATAGATTCTTTGTTTGGCCTGACCGCTCCCATGTTAAGGGCGTAAATTAAAGGCTGTGATGCCTCCTTCAAAGAAGAGGCCTGCTTCTCTGCCTTTTGAGACTCCTAAAAACATCTTCATTGCACTGAGGGCGAGGCACCTGCTAATCGTCTTGCTGAAAAAGTTCAAGGTGTAGCTGGCAATTTGGGGCCAGAAGTGGCCGTTGATTCTGGTGCCAACCCGACTACTGGGGGAAAGGGGAGACGCCCTCTGCTTCTCCTGTACATGTGTTATCTCCTGTGTCTCTTAGGCTTGACATGGGCTCATGGGCGAAGCCCTTGTCGACTTGGCCATAGCCTTTGACTTTGATCTGGACTTAATGGGTACACCCCTTTTCAAGTTTCCTTCTTTCCTCTCATTAGTTTCGACTTCTAAGGGCAGTGAGTTTGCATCTGACATATATGATGCATTCTCTATGGGCATTGTTGGGGTTATGGCGTCTGAAGCTGTGACTCCTAAATGGCGGCACCCAAAGTTATGTTGTGGACTCTTTGTTCCCGAGGGGGAAACCTTGATGATTGTGGGGACCAAGGCTCCAATCTAAATTCCCTCCCTACAACCGTCTCTGGGGGTGAGACTTCGCCTACAGACCATGAAAGCGTCTCCATTCCTTCCTCTTCCCCCTTCTCATTCGGTGGTGATATGGATTTCTCAACCTT
Organism: Juglans regia; assembly: GCF_001411555.2. NCBI lineage: Eukaryota > Viridiplantae > Streptophyta > Magnoliopsida > Fagales > Juglandaceae > Juglans > Juglans regia. The sequence goes on from NC_049904.1 coordinate 5,605,171, forward strand.
AAGGAGGGGGTGGGTCATCCTGGGAAGGTGAAGTGGAAGGGGGGACGTAGGAGATGGAGATGGAGGAGATGGCGATGGAAAAGATGGTTGCCTCGTCGACAGTTTTGAATTTGACACCCCCATGGACCAGGGTGCATCCGTGCCTGAGGTAGAGGTTCTAGCCATCTCTTCTACGCCTTTGACGCATTCTTTGGGGAGAGCCCATGTGGAGGGGTAGCGTGCCACAGTGGGAGGGGTTGAGGGGCCTTCTCAGCTGCATTCCCCTCCTCAGGATGGAGTAGTGACGGAGATGTCTCAACGCTTGAAATTTTTTTTGTCTTCGGTATGACATTGCTGGCTTGGTTGTACTTTCCTTTACATGTATGGCCCATACCTTACTGTTTCCTTGTGCTTTGCAGGCCGTGGATGACTTAGCAGCTTGGATTGTGGATGATCGTGCCTAACTGGAGTCATAGGTATGTACCAGGCGAATGTTTGGGTTCTTTGCTAAGAAAGAACTGAGTCGTCTATTGGCTAAGAAAATTGAGGTGGAGTTTTACCTAGAGCAGTCTGATGGGCACATTAGCTCATTGGAGGGCGACCTCAAGCTCCTGCGCGATGAAGTGTCTGAGCTCTGTGGTGAGTTACTTTGCGCCAAATCCCTCAACATGCGTAACAGCTTTGCCTTGCAATTAGCAGAGTCTAAACGAGATTCTGCTCGTGCATAGCTATCCCGCATGAGTGGAGAGTTGGACTCCTCTCAATAGTTGTTGGCTGACATAAAGCAACGATGCTTGGGGTCTACCCAGGCGTTGTCTTCTTCTGAGGAAGCTCGAAGGCAACTTGTCCTTGACCTTTCAAAATTGAAGGCATCACATGAGGAAGCAAGTAGGCAATTTGGCCTTTAGCTATCAGAAATGGAGGGGTCCTATCAGGATCTACGCTCCAAGTTTACTGCTTACAAGAAGGACATAGAAGAAATAGATGCCAAGTAGGGCAAAATGAACCAAACCATGCTATACTTAAATACAAAAGTGAAGGAGCAGAAGCAGTGGTTGTTGGAAATGGAATTAGAATTGGCCGCTTCGAGGGGCGAGCTGGCCTATTTGCTACCACAACTAGCGACTACCAAGACTGTTAGGGATCGGGCCTTCGGATATGGATATGGGGGCGTGGCCCACTTACAATCTCACCCATTGGCTAATCCTTGGATTGATTTGAGGTGGTTGACATGGACTCCTTCAGACCTGATAAGGTTTCATGCCAGTTCGTGGATGCTTTGGAGCGCAATACTATGCTCGATGCCTTATTATCCGCTCTTTCACCTTCAAAGCCTTTGGCAGCTCCACCTTCATGAAGATTTTTTTTTTAATATTTCTTCTTGTTTCAAACAATATTTTAGACCACTGTAGTGATAAACCTCTATTTGTGCCTTTTATAACGTTGGCTCTTGGTTTAGCCTCGTTTTGCACTACTGATATGCAGCTTCCTTTGAGGTTTCTTTTTGTAACATTGGTGCTTGGTTTGTCCTTGTTTTGTGTTATTGATATACATGTTCATCGCCTGTCGGCTCCAACACAAACCTCCGAACATGGCTAAGTAGTTTCCATTGCGAGTCTTTGCACTTGACTTTAATGGTTAAGTAAAGGGATCGTGGGGTCTCTTGATATCCATACCTAATGGCTGCACCACTAGTCTTTAGACTCTTCTTTGGTGGCTAAGTAAGGGGGTTGTGGGGCATTCACGTCCATTGGCTGCACCCCAAGTCTTTGGACTCGACTTTGGTGGCTAAGGGGTTGTGGGACCTCTTGACCTCCACGCCCATTGGTTGCATCGTGATTCTTAGGACTCGACTTTGGTGGTTAAGTAAAGGGGTTGTGGGGCCTCTTGATCTCCACGCACATTGGCTACACCGTGAGTCTTTAGACTCGACTTTGGTGGCTAAGTAAAGGGATTGTGGGGCCTATTGACCTCCACGCCCATTGGCTGCACTACGAATCTTAGAACTCGACTTTGGTGGCTAAGTAAAGAGGTCGTGGGGCCTCTTGACCTCCATGCCCATTGGCTGCACCGCGAGTCTATGGACTCGATTTTGATGGCTAAGTAAGGGGGTCATGGGGTCTCTTGACCTCCATGCCCATTGACTGCACCGCGAGTCTTAAGACTCGCCTTTGGTGGCTAAGTAAAGGGACCGTGGGGCCTCTTGAACTCTACGCCCATTGGCTATACCGCGAGTCTTTGGACTCACATGCAAATAGCGATGATGTTTGGACCAATCTTGAAGTAGAAGCAAATTATGTAAGTTTACTCCATTTTTATTGCCTAATAATATTTATGTTATTTATAGTACCTGTGATGATTTTTCTTTTTTGTTTTTCTCCAGGAGAAGATGGTTGCACTTTGGTAAAATGTTGTGTATGATGAATCCTCAATTAACGATGTCTAGATTTTTACTCAGGTTCTTGGATTTCGTTTTGGATATTTGAAGGGTTTAGGACGTTGTATGAAGCATTTCTTCTCAACCTCATCCTCTTCTCAAAGTCGATTGAATAACAACTATGAGGACTTACAGGAAGCAAGGCTCGAGATCAAACATTTGAAGTCCAACCGACGATAGTTGGAGGATAATTACATCAATCATAAGATATGGAGGTATGATTAAGAGAACAACACCAAGAAGACTTGCGGATGGAGATGGAAATTCAAACACAATAAAATGTTCGAACGTGTTCAATTAATGATGTCATAGAACTTTATGCCACCACCAACTTAGAAATTTTTCTCTTATTATTTATGTCTTTTGAAATTATTATACTAATGAAACATTTGAACAATTGTGATATTTTAATTACAACTTTTAAATATGGTTTTATTATTCAAATACATCTCAACCTACTTCATACATTTAAATACATATCTCAATTTATTTATATTCAAACACATTTCAATGAGATCCATAAAATATTATTATTCACAAATCAACTGGAATCATCTCAGTATCCAAACATAGCCAAAGTATGTAACGTCTTGAAGCAATACAACCAACATTTCAATGTATTAATTCATAGTAATAAGTTTTGGTTAAAAATTTTCGTTCTATCATGAATTATGAATTAGTAACTGTGCCAATCTCTGGCAGGTTTGGGGGTTAAAACAAAACACAAAATTCTCATCTCATCATTACACCTTTTTCAAATCCCCATACAAAATATAATAAATAATTCAACTTTTTTAAATCTCAATACACATTTTTCAAATCCCAAAACAATAATAATATTAAAACTTAATATTTTAAACTTCAAAACAAAACACAAAATTCTCATCTCACCCCCCAAACCTACCCTAAGAATGTCTTGAAGTTTTAAAATCCCTATCAATGCAATTTCATTAGTAAACTGTCTGGCAAAATCTATTCCAAATTTCATTAGTTTTATATCCTTTCCGAATGTTAATAGGATTTTGTACATGAAGAGGAGAATTGGCATTGAAGCTAATGAAGAGCTAAGGTCCATCTTTAAGAGAGAAGTATATCTCATCCTCAAAGAGAGAAGCTAATGGGCATAATGCCCATGCTACTTATTTTGTATCTCACATCTTGTAATGTTATATTTTGTAATGTAAGGTTAAATACCAATTAATTAAGGTAATATATAGTGGATTGTATTGTGTGTGTTGCTTGCATTTTACGTTATGAATATTGGATTTTTTTTTAAATGCATTTAGTTAAAAAGGTAAATGATTGTTTATAACTTTAGTTATTTTTTACCTATAGTTTTCTATTTTGATATATTTTTATTATTATGGACAATGTCAATGCAAAAGTATTATATTTTGAACATTATTTTCTTTCTTAAAAAATCTTTAATAAAATATAGATTTTTATAAAAATAAAAAAATAAAATTTCGGGTACAACCTGGTACTCGAATTTATGAGTTTCTAAAATCCGGTTTCACCGTAGTACCAGCTCCATTCAAAATCCAGACCAAAACTTGGCTTGGATTTAAAACCCGACTCAGGTGCCCAGATCAGAATCCGGGTGACCACCCCTACATCCGATCGAGTCAGGAGTGAAAAACTCACCACAAAACCGGATTGAAGCCCAAAACATTTGAAAATAGGAGATCAAGACCGATCAGCCCCATAGTCTTACTGCCCTAGAAATGATGAAAATATTTTTTCAAATTTGAGAGCAATTATAATTTATAGAAAAATTGATTTATCATCATTTTCGTAATATTCTTTGATATACTATTAAATAATAGATTCACAATTCAATATACTATTAATTATTTAATATTATATCATAAAATAAGAAAAAAATAATAATAAAAAAGATGATGACTAGTTTTACTCAATTTATAACCTCAAATTTTGGAGAGCAAACTTAATTCGAGCTAAACAGAATATGTCGCTGACGGAAGAGTGTTTGAGGAAAAATGGTTGACGAAGGTTAAAAGAAAAATGATTCTGGTAGTTGTGAGTGTATAAATATTATGTAATAAATTTTAAAAAAATAAATAAATGTAAAATTCATATAAAAAAAATTAAATTTTTAATAAGATAGTCTACATACATGGGACTGCTGTATAAATCTATTTAGTTATGTTTAAAAAAATTTAAAATAATATTTTTTTCTCTTTTATCCTATTCATTAACCAGTCACCAATTCAAGACAGTAGAATTTTTTTTTAATAATAAATTATATATATTCTTTTAGAAAAAGGTTACTTTGCCTCTCCATTTTGCCCACTCAATTTGACCGCTGGTCAAAATTTTTTTTTTTTTTTATTTAGTGATTAAGAAAGTGTTTTTAAATGTATTGATGTATTTTTTTTATTTTTTAAATATATTTAAATATATAAAAAAAATGTGAAAAGGAAAAAAAAAAAAAAAAGAATTTACGCTGGGCGACCGCCCAGCGGTCAAAATGGGGCGGCATAGTAGCCGCACCCATTTTTTTAAAACGAGCACTCGCGAAATCCACGAGTAGCATTACTCATATTAAAATAATCGGACGGCTCATGTGGAAACTCAACTTGCAACGGATGCTACTTTAACCAGAGAATAGAAGGCCTATTGTCTCGTCCTCTCCTCTTCCCTCTGCTCTCTGCGCTTGTTTCCTCCAGAGAGAGCTCATTGCCTAGCCGTCTCAAGCTTCTCTACTCAACTACAGGTTCAATCCTCTGCTCTCTGTTCTCCCACTCTCTCGTACGCGGCTAGAAGTTTGTCCAATTTGTATTTTTGTGCTTGATGTCACTTGTAACTGTTATTTATTGTCTGGATTGGGTGTGATTTAATGGTTATGGGATCAGATTTGCAATTCGTTTTTGCTTTGTTTTTGAAGTCTTTATCGATAGTCAAGTAAGTCTCTACTGTATCGTGGTGTGCCATGCCATGTAACACCCCCCGTTCTCCTTCGTCTTCTCTCTTTTTCCGAACGATTATCAAATATGGGCATATATTTTGAAAGAAAAAATGAATCTTACAATCATTCATCCAATTTACAGGGCCTGGAAAATCTAAATTCTATTAGAATGATGGAAATAGTAGCTAGACGAACTCAGATCTTTTTGTGAGTTCGTCAATGCGGACTCTCTAGCATTTTTTTTTGACCTAAATGGGTTCAATACAGATCAGCGAAAAATCTGTACTGATCAGATTACAAGCCATTAATAAGGTTTTGGAATGTCGATTTTTGGGAACCTTTGTCTAAGATCTGACTTCGATTGGTTCATTTTTATCTTTATGGGTAGGTGGTTGTTTCTATATTCCTATAGGCAAATAACTTTGTACAGCTGTTGCGGACAATATGTAATTCCTTCCCTGTAATTGAAATAAAATGTTGTCGTATACAAACAAACTATGGTTTCGTCTGCTTTCATATTTAATGGTCGAGGAAGGTTCCTCGCGTGTGTTTTGCTTTTTTTCCGAACCTTCACATAAAGTAGGCCTATAGTAGGTTCGTATCCCCATGAATTTCTCTCTGACGTAACCTGCGACGCTTTCTGGCTTCGGCTCTCTCGCTTGCTGGCTTTCTTTTCCTGAAATTATGCCTTTTTAGATTCAGGTTACTACATCAGGTCTTCAACTTTAAGGGGTGTTTCTCCGAGTAAAACTGCGGGTAGATTTGCTTCTGTTTCTCCAGATCTTCTTGTTTCTTTGCTGCAATTCTATTTTGGATTCGTAAATCGATTATCAGCCGTGTTAGATTAGTTATGTCTGCATATTTGCTCCGTGCTTGGTTTATGAGAAAAACAAGTAACAAAAGATTTTTAGATTCTGATATTTATCTTCTACTGACTTTTGGGGGTTGGCTGTGAAGCTGGTTTTCATGGGTAGAAGTCGTTTTTGCTAGATTTTCTTTCTAAATGTCATTAAAGGGTACCTCCATTGATTGTTCCATAAATAGTTGTCTTTTAAAGGGAAATTGCATGGTGCACTCAAATATTCTCAATCCCTTTACTCATTGTCATCTCTCAAAATCAAGCTCTGCTCAGTTGCCATCATCTTTTAGCATCCTGGGCTAAACGGAGAAAACCAACCGAATGCTTTGATGAAATTGATTATCAAGATGTTCAGTTAGTCAGCCCCCAGCGGTGTGATTCAGTTGTTTATCTTCTAAAATCAAAGCGGTTGGTTTGATGGTCAAACACTCTCAAAACTATCCTATGTGATAAGTGATCACCCATACTTTATGGTTGTTTATGGAATCATTTTCTTCAATTTATCTTCTCGCATGAGTATTTTGCTATCCAATGTCCTAGCTTGAGATATAAATTTTTCTTGACAATGATGCAACCTAGAGGAGTAATAAGAGTTCAAGTGATGAAATTTCTAAGAATATATATTATAAATTGTAAAAATGTCTTTTTTTTTTTAAGATCAAGTTGCAATTACATGTATTCTTGTTCAGATATGTCTGTAACAGTAGAAATGATTTTATTAAATGTGAAAAGTTATTCTGTCATCTCTTTTGAATAAGATCAAGTTGCAATTACATGCATTCTTGTTCAGTTCTGTCTATAACAGTAGACATGATGTTATTAAACATGAAAAGTTATTCTGTTATCTTTTTTTTGAAAACATTGGCTGAAATTTGTGACCTATTATGTGTATCCTCTCTAGCATGTGCCCTGATAAACTGTTAGAAGGAATTTGCAAATTTGCACTTCCTTTATTTCATTGTGGGATTGCTATGTATATTCTGAGAATATTGAAACCATAAACGAATTTCTTTTCCACAATATTTGAGACTGTACAGTGAATTCACATCACAAGAGTCCATCAAGTTGACTGAATGACTAGTTGGGCCAAATACATTTCGGCAGCAATTTGTTTTATTTTGTACCAAACAAGTAGTGTTTGCCATTGCCGAAAGATTTTCTTTATGTCTTTTCGTGGTAGTTTCCACCTGTCAATCTTATTTTTAGAACATAGTGTTGTTATTTCCAGGAAAATATGGCATCCAATAGGGTTCAAGGTGGAATCCAACAATTGCTGACTGCAGAACAAGAAGCTCAACACATTGTCAATGCAGCCAAAAGTGGTAATCTTTCTCTTTATTATCTTGACATATGCACATTTGGATGCTACCTGAGTCCTGTTCATATCGATGTATGGCATGAGTTTGATGTTTAAGTAATGTTTATTTCATTGATTAAATAAAGTCCTGTTGACTGTGCCGACAGTTTCTTTTTCTCATCTTAGAGGGAAAAGTTCATGGTTTAATAGGGCATATGAGGTTATTTGCATTTCACGTGTAAGAAATGTTTCTCTTTTCTAAAATCAACCAGTGTTCTTCAAATAATGTACCTCCCAAGATGAGATGACGCTTCTATAGATGCTCTCTTTTTTCTGGTTTCTTTCTCCCTATGTGTACTTTTCATTTTCTTTTCTGAGGTTTAATACCTAATTACATTGGGAATTTCTTTTATGCAATTAGCAAAAATGGCTAGGCTGAAACAAGCCAAAGAAGAGGCTGAAAGGGAGATTACTGAATATCGGGCCCAAATAGAGCGTGAGTTCCAAAGGAAAGTTGCAGAGGTAAGTGTGCTGTTGAAATCTATTCATATTGTTAACATGGTCAAGGCGATTTGAATTCTTGTACAATCATGGTTTATCAATCTAATTTTCATTTATGCTTTTGAGATCCTTGGAAGGTAATGTTGACTTTAAATGGCGACAGCATGAGCATTATAGGGTCAGCTATTTCTAGTTATCCTGTTTCCTTTTTTCCCCTAACACTCTCTCTCTCTCTCTCTTTCTCAGAGCAGTGGTGATTCAGGTGCAAATGTTAAGCGGCTTGAGCATGAGACAGGGGCAAAGATCCATCACCTGAAGACAGAAGCTTCAAGGATATCACAGGATGTTGTTGTCATGCTTCTGAAGCATGTGACGACTGTGAAAAATTAAGTCTGGATGGTAAAGGTGAAATTGCTCCTAAATCTTGTTAGTTTTGGATGGATTCATCCTGGACCTTAGACTTCCTGTGTGCTGTGGGTAAGATTCCTATTCCGGTACTTATTATGTTTCGTATTGCACTGTATCCAAGGAGAATAACTTATGTTTTTATTGTTTGAATGAAATAACATCCCTGAAATTGTAGCCATCTCTTGTTATGCCCAATTGAATGCGGGTATAAATGCCAAGAATTTTGTGCAAGAATGAAATGGTGATATTGCATTTCAGTTTTCATGCCAAAATTTCTATTGGTAGAACTACCATGTTGAGCGATCTAAACCTCGAAGCCCTGAAAACAGATAGGCACTATTACCTACTGCTGATGACACTATCTGGTGGTCACAGACAGTCTGGGTTACCCATTCCCGTTTGACTCTATGTGCTATGAAAAATAATTAACTTCCAACTATTCTACGACTATATATATATATTTTTTATAACCGTGGGTGTTCAGGCCAGCTTTTGTGCACTTCGACTAATCCCATGGGAACCTGAAGTTAATGATTAGGTAAACCTCTAGTGGCCCTAAAGGGACTCGAATTGGTAACTATTGGGGAGCAAACCCAAGGCGAATCAACTGAACTATCTCTCGGGATTTTTTACGACTCTATATTTACTGAACGATGGTTATATAAAATTGAAATTGATTTTTAATGAAGTGAGGTTGCATTAGTTAATTGTAAAATGAGTTGTAAAAAAATTGTATGCGCATCATTATTTCTACGCTAATAGTAAAAGTGTTATGATAGATCCTATCCGTTGGTCCATACTATTAACGGCGTAATAGATGGCAATAATTCTTCGCTAGCCTCACACTAGCCTCACTCTTGATCACCCTCGGGAGTTTACAGTGGCTAGCACTGAAACTTGAATTGGACTTCCAACATTTGGAGATTGGCACATACATTGTGACACTAACTAGAAATATTCAATTTAGAAAAATTTCGTCATGCTATGCACTATATTATGTTCATTTCACCTCCATCATATCTTGCTGATATGAGATTATCAAACATTAGACCGGTCCTAATTTTTTAAAATGATAAATTTAATTATTGATTGATAATGTCCTATTATCACAATAAGATAGGAGCTGGGTGATAATGAAGATTATAGCATTTTTCTCTTATGTCTAAAGAGTTGGAACCTAAACTCATCTTAACTCATCATTACAACTTTTTTAAATTCCAATACAAAATATAATAAACAATTTAACTTTTACAAATCTCAAAATAATAATAATATTAAAAAATAATATTTTAACAATATTTTATCATCTCAACTCAACTCAACTCAGTTCAACATCCAAACGCAGCCGTTTAAGAATATCTTAGAAGATATCATCGGTGAGTAATCTCTTTACATCTAGGGGTGGTAATTTGTGTTTGTTGGAATTGTTTGTGCCATATCAAGTCATGAATATTCAATTATATTGGCCAATTGAACACGACTAATTTAACTAAATGGGTCAGATTGTATTAATCTAACACGATTCATGTAAATAATAAGTGACAGAATACGACACGACTCATATAAATATGCATGCAACCTAACATGTCACTAAGTAATATGAAATTTGCAGCAGAAAGGTAGACTATAGAAAATTCTTGTACCAGAAGATTTACAACACCACAACATCAAATGAATAATACCTCAAGTCACATTACTTCAGTCATCCATCATAACAAAACAAGTCTTCGGAAACTTTAACGTTAAATCATTGTCTTCCCCATGAGGGTAACTAAGATAACTAATAATGAAAAGAAAACAATATGATACAGGCCAACAAGGACCCCCTTTCGCTCGTCTGTTGGCCCTCACAGATCCTCCTTGTATCATTCATTTAATAAATGATTTATAAAATCTACAGTTTTGATATTCAATCTCTACATAACGTTTATTAGTGTGACTTCGTCTTGAGAATGCTCAACCGTACTCCACTTTAAGCTTCTCTAGCTTTTATTGGTTTGAAGGCAATCTTGCTATTCGAGATGGTTACGTCTCATTTTATATCATTGATAGCATATTGTAAACTCAAGGGGACACCGCTCCATTCTTTAGCACTCAGAGTGGATAAATGAGTTATATTGGAATAATTCTCCATTCCAACCTTACGTAAAAATGAAATTTTATATATGAAAAATAACGATGGCAAATCAAACCCATCTATAGTGGACGACAACAAAATCACATTCAATGATTATACAACCGAAGGTACAATAGAGGGGAGCTAATATGACTTTGCTAAGTATGACTAGGGCCCTGTTTGGAACTTGGCTTCTCAACTCAGTTCAGTCTAATTTTAAACTAAATCTAACATTCAAACACTTAATTCTCGAATCACTAAACTTATCTCAACTCAAAACTTCTTTATACGTGAGACCTACAACCTTTTTCAGCTTAACATTTCTTTACACGCCAGACCCAAAAAAAATTTAAAATTCCCATAAATACATTTAAACTCATCTTAAAATCTAAATACATCTAAACTCATCTTAGGTAGGTCCCATGAAACTCACTCCACCATTTCAACTCATTACTGTTCATAAATAATTCAACTCAGCTCAACATCCAAACCAAATGTTGTAAAATTCATTGTCTGCGAAGAAACATGGCTCGTTTAATCTGGATAGTGGAATGAGAATATCTTAAAATCGGTCCATCTACTCCTTTTAAAATAACAACCCTCCAATTAAAGACTCCCACGTAGCTCCTCTATTTGCTCATTCACATGTTGTTCCTCTTTATTTTCCTAAGTCCATTCCCCCTCTCTCTCTCTCCTACTTCAGTCTCCTTGGTCTTTCTCCATGTTCCTTTCTCTCTCTCTTCGATGTCACTCTCTCTTCCTCACCATCAACTTCCCTCTCAAGCCCAATTTTCTCAAAGTATTAACAAGAGGATTAATTTTACATGCCACATTGAAACGTGGGAAGAGAGGGATTGTATTTCTACAGAGAGAGTGAAGAGAGATTGTAAATCGTGGTTTATGGGTTTGGCAAATCCCTACAATTTCATTTTCCTCATTGCTTTCTCTTTTGAGCCAGCCGAAGTTGCTGGAAGTTTTAAAGAAAGGAGGTGTAGGAACATCATTAATGGAGTTAATGCATGCAGTGGAATGTAGATTTCTTGGAAAGTGGCTAAACACACTTAGAGTATCAACCAGAATATTGGAGCTCTATCTGTGAAACTAAATCCAGAAGAAATGGTCAAACTCAAATCATTTGCTTCAGAGGATGCTGTTAAGGGTGAAAGATATATGAATGCCTTTCTTGTTTGCCAAACCAGAGAGTAGACGGAAATGAAAAGGGGAGTTGGTGCGTTGCAATGGAGTTATTTTGGTGAAGAAATCTAGTGTAATAATTTTATTATAAATTTCCTACAATTGATGATGCGACATAATTTTATTGTTGGCTGTTTATGTCTTAATAGCAGACCGGCCACTCAAAAGCTGAACTCTAGTGGAAATATAAGATTTTCCGAAGGAGCAAATTCAAAAGGTTAAACTTGTCCAAGAAATTTTGACTTTGCAAGTAGGTCTTTTAAGAGTGCCCATGCAGTTGCACTATAGTCCTTTAATCCTAATTGCATATTGACCCCGTTTTCTTCTAGACTTCACCTAGTTCCTTAGGATCCATGTCAAGCTGATTATGGGACTTATTATTAGGCATGTTCAACCCGGCCCGAAATCAATGTTCCGACCAGACCTGACCAGACCATGTTACCCGATTAGCCGAACCGGTCACATTACCCGTTTAACCGAACCGAAAAGTTTTCAGAAATTACTTGATTAACTGAATTTTTTTTTGTAATATTACATAGGAATGAAGATTTTTGTTTTCTAGGTCGGGTACATGGCATGCATTTTTCATGCAATTTAACTTTGGATTCTTGGTTTCTAGCCATGTACATGCAGCATATGCTAGTTTCCTCTGAGAAATAGAGGAAGATGAGGATGAAAGTGATGTGCCAAAGGAGAGTGAAGTCATGCTCATGCCTTCACATTTTCATGGAGCTGTGGCTTTAGCAAGTGCTTAAAAGTTGTGGGATGCATTAATGCAGGAACAGTTTAATTTCAAGACAATGGTGATTTGAAAGAGATATAGAGAGTGAATGGCCTGTAATACATATTTTATTAGATGATAACATTATTTATTAAATGGTAGCATTTTTTACCCTAGCATTGCCAAGTGCCATTCATGTGAATTAATCCTCTAAGCTTTTTTACTCAATCATGCCAAAAACAAATATCTAGTCTCTACTAAGCATGCCATTGATAAAACAATATCTTTAAGCCGTAGCATACAAAGATCTCATCTCCATCTAAGTGCATGCCACTGTACAAAAGCAACAATAATTGAACAAGACTTTGACCCCAAAAATAAATATGTGTCATATTTCTTTCATAATATTTGCATCTTCACACTCGTAATTATGTATAAGATTGAACCAGACACTGACCCCAAAAAATTAAACTTTCAGCAACTCAATGAAGAACTTGGACTATCCACCTGCAAAGGCAATTCAAGCATACAAATGGTATAAGATTCTCCTCTTATCAAGCATATTTGAAGCAGCTAGCATATATGAGAAACAATTAAATAAGGAATTTCAATAATCACCATGAGTTAGTAAGGAAAATTCAAGTAATCTTCAATCGGCCTCATTCAAAATATTCATCATCATCTCTACATGAAAAAAAAATTATGTTAAAAATATAATTAATTGAAAGGACAATATGAAAGTATTCTTCAAATATGAATCTTACCAGAATCTAACTTGTAGCTTTCCGCATCTTCCATAACATCTTGAGAGTCATAATTAACGGAGGGAGCCATCAACCAATTTTGTGTGCAGATAAGAGCTTCAACTGTTGCAGGGGCCAATGAGCTACGGAATGAATCTAGGACACAACCTCCAACGCTAAATGTCAACTCGGAAGCAACAGTAAATATGATAATAGCTAACACATCTCAAGCTATATTGGCAAGGATCGGAAAATTGATTGAATTCATCTTCCACCACATTAAAATATCAAAGTTGGGTGTCAATCCTTCAAGACTCCCTATAAAATATCGATCCAACTCTGATTTGGACTCTATGACACCCTTTGACGCTTGATACTGCCGATACCTACTATAAATATTCTCCACATTATAAGACGTTGTGTTGCTTTGACTCTCATCAACACTTGAACCTACATTGAATTTTGAATATTGTTTATACATCCACTCAATCATCCTCCTTAACCTTGCAACAAGTTCGGACGCTCGTTCATGGCCAAGAAAATCTGTAAACCAAAACTCCAAAACTTCCAACTTGGCGTTCGGATCAAGCACATCCGCAATAAATAAAATTTTGTTTACTTTCTCAAAATCCCCCCAATACTTGTCATATTTCAACAGCATCTTCTTCGACATAATTTTCAACATAACATCATCACCCATAGAAAATTTGATCAAATGGTTATAGATTGAAGCTATTTCTCTGATGAATAAATGTAAAGTTGCATAAGTTGAGCTTGAAATCCGCAAGGTGATATCATAAAAAATCTTCAAAAATTGTACAAAAATCTTTGAGGATTTTCCCATCATCTAAAGTTGGTGGTCCTTTTGCAACCTCATTTAAATGCGGACCAAACTGATTATCTTCATCTTGCATCACCTCAAAAGCCGTATAATAATTGAGAGCCGCACTCAACGTTAGATATGTTGAATTCCACTTGGTTGGAACATCAAGAGAAAGAAGCGCACTACCAAATATATTTTGTCTCTCCGTGCATGACTTGAAATTTTCAAGTTTTGTAGGGGAAGACTTCACATATTTCACCACATTACGAATCTTCGCAATTGATCTATGAATTTCTTTCAAGTCATCATGGACAATAAAATTCAAAATATGTGCACAACATCTTATGTGCATAAGGTCATTGTCTAGTTCCAAACAATCTCTAATTTTGGTAATCTTCCTCAAATAATCAATAACAGTAGTATTAGAGGATGCATTGTCTACTGTGATTGTAAATATCTTCTTTATGTCCCATCTCAGTATAAATGACTCGATCTCTTTTCCTATTGTTGTCCCTTTATGATTAAGAACTTACATAAAGCCTATAATTCTTTTATGCAAAACTTAATCATCATCAATAAAATGGGATGTTATCCACACATATAGTTAAGATTTTGCACTAATGTCCACATGTCAGTAGTGATGCAAATCTTATTATTGGATGCCATGAATATGTCCTTTAACTAGTCTTTTTCTGACAAGTACATTTTCATACAATCTCGCATAATAGTAATGCGAGAGGGGATTCGAAATCTAGGCTCAACTGCAGCCATAAAGTCTTTAAATCCTTGTTTTTCTACAAATCTAAATGGTAGCTCATCCACAATTATCATCTTAGCTACTGCCAACCTTATTTTCTGCTCATTATACTTGGCAAGTCCAAAACTAGGACTACTAGAGGTACCATCCACCCCATCCCTCCTAGGTCCGGATGTTTTTGGTTGGGGGTTATCCCTTCCAATCCCAATCTCAATAAAGGCCTTACATGTGTCAATATGGTATCTCAAGGATGAAGTACCTTGTTTTTTAGAATGACATAATAAAGTTTTACCACAATAATTGCATGCAGCTCTTTGGTCATTGGGATCCTCATTCTCAATCTTAGAAAAATGAAGCCATATATCCGATCTACCTCGAGATGTTTTGATAGGAAGGCGAACATGAGAATGAGTAGTTGTAGGGAGAGAGCTATCCAAATGAATTACACAAGGGATTGATTCAAACCCTGACGAAGGCACAGTAGCACTAGGCTCCATAATTGCAATTTGAGATAAATAAAGCATCATTAATATATATATATATATATATATTTATATCAAATAATTCATACCAGGGAAAAAAGAACAAAACTACCTTAAAGATGTTGCTACTTAATAGCATATAAATGATAGACATAGAGGCAAAGCAATATAAGAGTTTAGTACTCAACCAACTCTAAGTTTGATTCCCAACTAATTGGGGTCGGCTACACGGTTCCTTTTAGGTATGAGAGTTCTAGTCATTTAAGTGAATTAAAAATAATCCACAAGACAGTTTGACAGGGAGAGAATAAGCTAGTTTTGCCATAGTTACATAGGTATAACTGCGCTAGCCAAGATTGACAACATCTGAGGGATAAGACAAACATACATAAACTTAAGCTAGTCGATGCAATTCAAGGCAGTTTGTCCAACAGAGTATTTCTGTTGCAGGCTCTAAGCAAAGCTACTAGGTAAGAGAATAGAGTATCACAATGCCTAGCATCCATGAAGAACACACACTTGTGGGAAAGAAAGTTCACCATGCAACAGGTCCCACCTAAAAGATTTTACTCAAGTTGTTTATGACCAGATATTTCTTGGGAAAATTTTTGTAGTCAAATTTAGAACTATACCAGACTTACTAAACCCCGAAAATAAGCTTCACTAAAAAATAATTCACGTTTATGATTCACCATTTAACAAAAATAATGGGACCCCAAGAAACAAACTCCTTAGCTACATTGAAGGCCAAACCATGCCAGAACTCCAATTCATGCCGAAACTCCTCTTAACACCCATATATTGATCTTCTGAACACAAGGATGCAAAGGCCCAACAGAGCCAAGACTCATTTGAAGTATGCATGTAATGGAATTGAGCAGAAAAGCTTCTAGGTGCTTGACAACATTTTTCTTTAGCGTGAACCCATTGCAAAGACCAAGCATATACAATATATCAATCAATCATGAATGCGCATATCAATCAGAAAGAAAAAGAAGTAAACCCAATCTTCAACATAAACCAAAAAACAGAAAGTAGGAAAACATCAGGAACAACCGGTATCAGTTGCGAAAAAACTAAGGAGACCAAAAATCAAAATAGATAAATCAGAAAGCTTAGGAATCGGGAATCCATAATACCCAAAAGTTCAACAACCAAGATAAACCCAAACTCAAGAACCCAAACTGTTCAAATCATCCATACCTTCTGTCCTAGAGAGAGATTGAGACACTGTGAGAACTGAGAGGGCTGAGTGTGAGAGGGCTGAGTGTGAGTTTGGGAGAGGGTAGAGTGTGAGAGGGCTAGCGTCTGAGTGGAAGAAAATGTGTTATTGATAAAAGAAAAACGGTGTCGTTCGGTTATCGGGTATTAATCGATTTAGCCGACTCAATTCAGAATTCAAATAGAAGTCTTCCGTTTGGCACCTGTTTCATTTCGGGTTGGGTAATTTGGTTCGGGTAATTCAGAATTTTCTAGTCGGGTCGAGTAAGCGGCTTAAATGTACACCCCTACTTATTATCACCTGAAGGCTGAAACTCCTTGAAATAACCCAAAACCATTAGATGGCCAATCGAGAAACACTTTCACCTTCCACCAAATACACTCTTCTTTTGCCTCAAGCTCATTTACTTTGGAAGCATTCATTGCCAAGTATATCCCATAATTAAGCACTCTAAGAACAAAATCCCCCCTCTTTCAAGACACATCTCCAACCCAGCCTTGTTAAATCACCACCTAAATCGATGCTCTATACTCTAAAAACCACTACATCCTCTTGAACCAACATGCTTATAATATCAAATCAATTATCAAAGATCTTAATCTAACCTAGAAGAATGAGGGCATTAGTTTTGTACACGAAAGAGAACCAAAATCCCATGTTAAAATCGAGACCCCTCTTTTGATCAACTTCAAAAGCTTCTTTAAATCCAATGCATTTTAACTTACAAAAAAAAGAAAAAAAGAAAAAAAAAATCAACATCACATGACCAAATTCCAAAAAATTATAAATATACATGAGGGTTCGGCTCACATACCTACATATTGAAACCGAGGGCCTCTTATTCCCCATGTTCCATTTTGCATGTAAGAATCACAACATAATGTTACATCACCATTTGTTCCAAAAACTTAAGCTGATGGGAAGATGTGTATTTTATTATTTATTTTATATCTTAACGCTCACCTTCACGTGTGGGCCAAACTCTCCCTCAATGGGTCAACACGTAGAATATTTAATTAAATGAGATAGAGTGTAGAGTCAGGGTTCAAACTTAGGACCTTTGCTCTGATACTATGTGAAATCACCACTTGTCTTAAAAGCTTAAACTGATGGGAATAGATAGATTTTATTAGTTATTTTATATCTTAATACATAGTCCTAGTTAAAACACATTTCTAGCTTATAGAAAACATCACATCTCAAAGATAGATTTCACATGATCAAACTTTACAAATATTGAGTGTACACACCCAAAATTTGCTGTGGTTCCAACCCTAACCAACATAGTTTTATGTTTCCCAAAAAGCATAAAGCACTCCTACATTTAGACTATTTATTAATACATTTTATCTCCTCCAAACCAATGCCTATTCCCCACCATTACGAATCTCATGTCCACACGGCGAACCGATTGTCTTACAAGTATACATTCATGTATTTATGCATATACATAGGACCCAAAACCACTATCCACCCAAGTAGGGGGTAGAACTAGGATTTGGTGGGTGGAGGGGGGAGGTAAGGGGGGGTTTGACTGGCAAAGTGTGGCAAATCTTTGAGATCTCCACGTGCCACTTGTATAAAAAATTATGCCCAAAACCGACTAAATGTGGTTTTATGTGCCACATGATCCACGTTTGTTGTAACAATAAAGTGCAACATGCAGAAGAAAGGTAGCAGATGGTTCTAGTTGAAGGCATTCTTCCTCTTGATCTACATGCGGTCCCTCCCGGTGAGGATGTAGAAATCCTCATCTCGGTCATCATCCCGAGCCTCCAGGCCAGTATCCTTGGCCTCTGACCGGTCTACATCTCTGGCTGATGCTGACTCAAATGGGCGGCTACTAGATGATGCAGAAGTACCTGCATCCTCACAGGGTGTAGCGTGTGCAGATGTCTCAACTCCTCGACGAATCTTGAGGTGCTCGGCGATGACATCTGGTGAAATCTCAATGGAAATATCGCATACAGTCACGATGTGAAAGGATGTGTCATGAGGCATGTCATACATCCGCATATAGAACTCCTGAACCATTGAGGGGTATACCTTCCTCCTCAATATGCATATATTTTCCCAACCTCTACTGATGAAAACATCTATGAGGTTCGTCTGCTCCCATATGAGTTAGTCGAACTCATTGATCAGGACCTCTCGCTCTACCATAACAGTACGAGCCCCGATACGAGCAGTGTCCTAAGTGGCCTCAATATGCATATATTTTCCCAACTTCTACTGATGAAAACATCTCTGAGGTTCGTCTGCTCCCATAGGAGTTTGTCGAACTCATTGATCAGAACCTCTCGCTCTACCATAACAGTACGAGCCCCAATACGAGTAGTGTCCTGAGTGGCTCCTTCCTTCCCTCGTTTTCTGGTATGCAGAGAATGAGCCATATCCTGAAAATAGAAAAGGAAAAAAAATTATTTACATTAATGCATTTTTTGTGTTAATTTTAATCTACTCTGGATTAACGTTTGAACATAATAAAAGAAACATTCGAACGTTCAGATAAAACGTTCAGACATGTATCCTTTACGTTCACACGTAAAACACATACGTGCGAATGTATAACATACACGTTTGAACGTAAGCAGTAAATAAATTTAAATGACGTACGTTCGGACATTTATGTTATACATCCGAATGTATGGGTTTTACATGCGAACTTAAAGGATGCACATCCAAACGTTGAAGCATAAATAAATTTAAAAAGTAATACGTTCGGACGTTATAATTAAAACGTTTGGACGTAAATGTTACGAAAAATAACGTCCGAATGTAAAACAATACACATTCGAATGTAGAGGCCTTAACGGTTATGTAATTGAAACGTCGTATGTTCGAACGTCTTGGTGAAACGGTCGAACTATATGACACAGAATGAATGAGTTGACTCAGCCATTATTGAAATTTCAAAAATCAAGTTATAAGGTTCTAAATGCCGAAATGATTTCGTAGAAATGAAGTATACATTTCAAAAAACTTTTATACGGTGATTATTTGGCCAATGGCAAGCCGTGGAGCTGAAAAATGAAGTTGAAAATCCGGCCACCACTTGGTCCATTTTAAATAAAACCGAGCCCAAATCTCAAATAAAATTCATGTTAGAGGTTAAAAGATTGATACCTACCTTTTAGTGATGGTTGTGGCGGGGTTTGACAGCGGCTGCGAAGGAGGAGGAGTGGCGGAGTGCAAACGAGAATGACTACAAAAAGGTGAAAATGACGTTTCGTCGTTCTGTTTTGGTCTTATATATACGAAACGTTTGAACGTAATTCTTAGTACTTTCGAACGTTTGTCGATTGATCTTCCAAAATATTCACTATAATATATTATATTATTAATATATGTTATATATTATAATGTATACTATAACATATAGCACACTATCTCTAATATTATATCATAATATATATAGTATATTATAGTACATATATATACTGTGTATTATATATATAATGTATTATCTAGTATATTATATATATATTGTACTATATATATTATATCTAATACTATATTATATATATTATAATATAATATATAATATATTATATATATATATGATCTATTATAAACTAATAAAAACAACATTAGAACCACAAATTCTTATTACTAGTCCAAAATGATATACTTTATTATTACAATCTAGTACACAAAATTCTAGTGTACAAATTCCAAAACAGATTAATTGGAATCAAATTACTCTCCCTAATGAATGACAATTAGATTAATTGATTTTTTTGAATTTCTGAGTACTAGTTATATTTTTAAAGTTTAGCTATATGTTTATAATTGTGATTATTATTTGTGAATTTTGTGAATAGTTTGTGAGTTTGTGGTGTTCATTGATGAATTAATATGTGTAGAAATATTGTTGTGGGAATATTGTTGTTGTTGTTGTAATATGGATTTGAAATATTGTAATTATTGTTTATGAATTTTTATTGAATATGTTTAATAAGAAAATTATAAGTTTATGATCTTAGTTTAAGTAAAGATTAAAAATATTTAATCTATATTTAATATGAGAATTAATATTTATCATTTAATAAGTATATATAATATATTCATACTAATTTAGTTAGAATATGATTATTATTCAAATTATAAGTATACTATAAAACTTAATCTTAAAAAAAGTATATAACCTAACTATATATAAAGTATAATACTTTTTTCATATAGAGGGAGATCAAAGACGGGGTTGGCCGTTGGATCAGTAAATAGCAAGGTAGTTTTAGTGGGAGGATCGATCCCTTTCGTTTTCAAAGTAATGTTAAAACCTCCTCTATGATTGTGTTACAAGTAGTAAATATATAGAGGATTGACTAGCTAGCTAGCTTGGTGCTCACGTTGTAGTTGCGTATCTTCAATTGTTGCATTTGTGGCTATGAAATGGGTCGTACATATCTTCAGACATCGATATAAGTGTCCATTAAGTGAGTATCAGTCATACGAGCCTCTGTTGATAGTCGTAGTTACATTAAGTGTCCATGTCGAGAGTGTAAAAATTTGTGTGCGATAGAGTTGAATGAAGTTGAAAGTCATACAAATTATGACCCTCAGATGATGTGATTCCATAAAATTATTACTATATAGTATATATATAGTGCATTATATATAATGTATTATATATATAGTGTATTATATATATAATACTATTATATATACATAATACACTATATATATTCACAAATAGTTAGAGATGATGCCCAAATATATACCCTAAATAAAGAAGAATTTAAAATTAACAAAGAATATCTCAAACAATATTATATGAAAGAAGAAAATAGTCTCAAAAGATTCGTATTTTTGTCAACTTTTACATAAATAGAAATATATTATATTCAAGAAAAATATTATGAGTATTTAGAGAAAATACAGATTAATATACATTTCTTTACATGGTTTGAGATCTATAAATCAAATCAATTATCTACCATAAGCAGGACTACTAATCAATAGATTAAAGAAGATAATAATCAAAGTGTTTATGAAGAATAACCTTGTAATACCCGGGCGTAGCACCAATTCTGTGTTTTTATATTTTTTTCTCTGGAGTTAGACGTATGAAAAAGCCCACTTATTTTTTTTTTCACTACCAGACTTGATCCTAGATGTTTTTGAAATGGCCAAACAGCCCAAGCCCAAAAGATCTTGTGCCAGACTCCACTACATGCACGGCTTCGATCACGTCCTTGGCATGCACATTTCTTCCTCTCAGTTTTTCCCTTAAGGTTTCCATCACCTATATATACACACACATACATTATCCCATGTTTGTAGAAACTACCCAAACACTTGCTGCTGCAGCCCAACTCTTGCACGTCCTCACCATCACGAAAAGCCAACCATTGAAGCCAAAGCCACACTGTTCACAATGCAACCAGCCTACACCTTCACGGTTTCACTCAACCATCGCATGGAAACTACAACTTTCCAAGGAAGTTAGGCCGCTGCTTGCTCCTCCATAACGCTGCCATAGCCACTTATTTGCACCACAAAACATGTTCGACTCCCACACTAAACCGAAGCCGAACAACTTTGTTTTGCAGTCCAAAAACAGAGCAGAACCGAGATGGCCATTTTCGGTTGATCATCACCTTGGCTCCCTCATCACTCTATCTCTCTGCACTCGGCCACCCAGCCGCCGACGTAGCCACTGTCCACCTCCCAACACTTTGCACAACTCCTTCCCGCATGGTGAGCTTCTTTTCTCTCTCTCGATTTCTCTCGGTTTGTAGTGTTCACTCTCTTTCTCTCATCAGTTTTGCTCTTTTTCCGCCTCCTTGCTCACTCTCTCTCTCAGCTTCCGCTCGTGTCTCAGCCACCTCACAGTTGCCCCCCCCCCCATGGTGAGCCTCTGCCCGTGTAAACCTTACTTCACGTATTATGAGTTTGTTTTCTAATTACAAATTTTCTACTGAAGCTTACCATGTAGCTAGTCAAGCATATATTAATTGAGATGAAGTTACATTATTATCCTTTGAGTACAAGCTGTATTAGTGTGTTTTAAACTTTTAATATGTATTAGTGGACTCTATTTTATTTATGTTACAGAAATCTTTTAAGCAATTTAAATTGTTATTAAGTAAAGTTTTCTTTCAAAAGTAAACCATAATGATGTAATTTTTATTTTTTTTAAACACTTTAGATATGATTTAGTCTATTTAAAAATAGTTATGGTTTATTCTAAAATATTCTGGGATAATTATATTATCTAGTATTAAGCTTTATAAATTGTTTTCAATAATAAATAGGATGTTTATTTTGTACTATTGGTAGAAAATTATTTTTATAGTAAGTGTGTAATTTTATTTTGAACATTTAAATTATGATTAAATCTATTTTTTTTATATGAAGTTTTTACTAGTACTTATCTTAAATGTTGATTGATATCAAGGAAATTTAGAGAATGAGGATATTTTGGAAATTATGAGAATTTTAGGTTTTGAGGAATTAAATAGGTTATTTTAGAAACTTAGGATTAAATATCAAAATATGAGATTAATTGGAAATTTACGAAAATTACATAATTATTTTATAGGTGACGATTAATTATTGTTCGACATTTTGAAGGAAATTCTGAAAAAGCTAAGTCCAGGTAAGCGGGGTTCCTATGTTAGACTTTGCATTAAAATAAAATGAGCTGAGGTTATTTTTGAAAAATATGCATGTTTTGTTATGAAAAAAAATTTGAACTACCTCAGTTATTTGTTCTGCATTACTCATGAGATTCTGTTTAAGAAAAAAGTATTTTCTGTCATGACTGGTGTAGACATGAGCTTATTTTTGACATTCTGTTTCTGAACTTTGAAAAAGAGAACGAATATGAAATTTGTGCATAAATTATGTTGTGATATGATTTTGTTCTATTCTGAAGATTTTGTTCAGTACTCTGTTTAGATATGACGTGATTTCTGAAAACCTTTGGCATGACTCTCAGATTCTGAATTTGATTATGTTTCCGCTCTGTTCAGTTATGACCCTGCCACGGGGGATAATAGTGGCATACGGCCCAACCACGGGTTACAATAGTGGATACAGCCCAACTATGAGTTATAATAGTGGATACGGCCCAACCACGTGTAATAATAGTGGGTACGGCCCAACCACGGGTAATAATAGTGGATACGACCCTACCATGGATTATAGTTGTGGTCTTTGTTTTGAGTGCACACCTTGGTGACAGAGTGATTTATGTTCTGCTTGGCTATCCGTAGATGCATAACCCTACCCTGAGTGTTATACATGGTTTCTGTTCTGATATGATATTTTGATGACGATGATGATCATTTATGTTATGCGAAAAGATATTTTTGAATGAAATTATTTCTAAATTTTCGCTCTGATATTTTGTTAACATGTTTTGCTTTCGCACTCTGAAAATGAAAATGTTTTATTCTGCATTCTGATCTCTGTAAATGCTCATGTTTACACACTAGTATATGTCCTCTGCTTACTGAGTTGTTGATAACTCACCCGTTATCTCCAATTATTTTTCAGATGATTTTGAATAGTCTGGCTAAGGATCAAGATTATGAAGCATTGGGTGAGATGTCTTAACAATAGTGGATTAATATCATAAAGTTTCGATGAGTATTGACAAAGTTTGTTAGGAAATTTCATTGTAATTTGATTACGGGGCTTTTTGAAGAATTGATTATATCGAGGATTTGATAAATGAGTTTGTGTGATTATTTAAGTTGGAAGTGTTTACGCTTGATTTGAAGTTTTTAGAAGTTTTTTAGCAGGGTTGGAGTTGATTATCAGGTAACATGAGTTAACTTTCCGGACCCTCGAGAACGGGGCGTTACAACCCCCCTTTTGATTCATATATATAGTATACTATATATAGTCCAGATTACTCACCTTGGCATCCACCTCTCATAATCTTAAAAATGAACATTTTTCTCTTCAATATTCACAAATGATTGGAGATGATGCCCAAATACACATCTTGAGTAAAGAAGAATTTAATAAGTGATAAAGAATATCTTGAACAAGCGGGTTATATGAAAGAAGAAAATAGTCACAAAATGTTAGTATTTTTTAAAACAATTGCCGGTTGGGTAAAATTCGGTGGTATGTGCTAAATAATTGCTGGGAGATTGATGACTATTTCAGGTATGTCATTCCATGCTTCGAATGATTCTAGTTTTCTTGAAGTTTAACTATAACTGTTGTCCTCAAAATATACTTCTTTTGCATTTATATATAACAATGAGCACATGGACAAATTTAGGACGGATGGAGTAGAAAATATAGAGGCAAGACACGAGGAAGAATTTCCTAGATGGTTTGAAGAACGTGTATGAACTAAAATTATATATATGTTACATTTTGAAACTTTTAACTCTGGGTAACTTTTAATAAATATATACTATTTCAATTGTTAGATTTTGGAACAACGTGCTCGTGATCCCGAATCAATTTTTCCTGAATTGTATGCATTGGTTTGTAGTCTCTCAAATAGAGCACTTTGATACACTGCATGCACGACTCAAGGTTATAGATTTCATACTCTAGACCCTGAATGTAATAGAAAGAATCAAAACTCTGGTGTGTTCGTCGAGGGAAGTCATGAAATAGGTGATATTGACTATTATGGTGTCATACGTGATATTATCGGATTGAAATATCTAGGTGAGTTTGTAACATATGTCTTTAAATGTGATTGGTGGGATTTAGGCGGTGGTCGGGTTTCGATATTTAGGGATAATCACTTTACGAGTGTCAATACTGCATCTAAATGGTACGAAGATGATCCATTCGTATTGGCTTGTCAAGCTACCCAAGTCTATTACTTGATTCATCTAATGAAAAGTACTGATGAAGATAGTGGAGACATAACTTGGCGAGTCGTACAAAAATTTATCCCTCAAAATATATATAAAGCAGGAACGAGTGCAGATTATGAGAATAATGGAGATGGAGATGACACTCCAATTGTAGAGGCATACCAGGAAGATGGAGAGGGTATTAACTTGTTTGTTGACCTCGGTGCACTCGAGTTGCTCCCCTTGTGTAGAGATGATGTCCCACCCATCCATTTCAACCCGCCCGTATTAAATGATCATTCAATTCAAGTAAGTGGGGAGGAAGAAGAAGAAGAAGAGTCAGAAGATGAAGACAAATCAGAATCCCGGCAGGAGGTGGATAAGGAGGACGAAGAAGAGGTGCATGATGATGATGAAGATGTTATTAAGAGAGATTCTGAAACAAGCATTGAAAATACATCCGAAGATGAAGAATAAAAGTACTAAATATTTTATTCATATAGGTGACTATAAAATATTATACTTTTCATAATTTCTTCTAATTAATTTTCCTTGATATAATTAATTATTTTCAAAGATGTCGCCAAAATGACAACGAATAAATGTACCTCCGCCAAGTCCAAGTCCAGAACCCATCGAGGACTCCCCACTTGAGGAATCCTCTCCTGAAGATCAAGTTAATAGGCAAGAGAACAACAGCCAGTCGACACCTACCAGTAAGGAAATATTGTCGTTGATAATTAATTATATAGTTAATACTTTTGTCTTAATAACTATATAACTATAATTATACTATTATCATGTAGTTGATGCATCTGTATGTCACGGTCGTGACTATACATGCGGCATCTCTCTTTAGAAAAATAGAAGACACAGAAAACTCAAGATCACAATTCCTGATAATTCAAATGGAGGAGTGGATGATAGTGCAGCAGCACTTTCCTCCTATATTGTCACAATAGTTCGAGCTTATGCTCCATTTTATGTGTGCTCACGACAAGATGTTCCGAATGAGATTAATGAGCACATTCGAAGTCGTGTGCTGGTGAGTTTACTTTGAGAGTACATTTTTTTCACCTAAATTAGTATATCATATTTTTTACCTGACTCACTTGTTAGGATGAATTCAACCTCGACTTTGGCCGTAGCGAAGATTTGAGAACCTTGAATGATTTGGTGGCTACACTATTCCGATATCACAAGGGACGATGTCATGACCACTTCAAGAAATTTGAGACGTTGGAAGATGCTGCGCAATCCCCTTTCTAGCAGATGAAGTTAGATGATTGGAGAAGGTGTTGTGATCTTTTCGCATCTTCAGATTATCAGGTATTGGAGAAGGTGGCGTGAGAATAAGTATATGAGATTGGGACAGCAAGAGTTAGAGTCTCTCTTAGAACGATAGTCTCATTTAGAGACGTGTTTGCAGGACCAACAAAGAGACCAGGAAGATAGAATACGTAGTGAAGTCCAAGAGCAAGTGCAGCGGGAGATGATGGTGCAAATGGAGTGTGTTATGTCGTTGCAACGGAATCGCGGTGGGCGAGAAAAAATGAAGAAATAAATTTTATCAGGATATATAACTAATTTTAATATCTAATTTTAAAATTTTAGAAGAAATTATTAGTTGTTAATTGATGGTATGTAATATGATACAATTTTACATGTTTTTAAGTTTTATGAAATTAGTATTTCTGATCTGTACGTTCGAATATAAATTAAAAAGGTTCGAGCATTGGTTCACATTCAAACCAACGTTTGAACGTGAATACATAAAATTATATAGTAACATTCGAACGTAGGACTCTATGTTCAAACGTACTCACCCTCGAACGACCTAAACGTTCGAATGATTAAACGATTAACGTTCGAACAAACCTCCAAACGTTAAACCCGTTACGCTTGATCATTGGTTTGTTAACGTTCGAACGGAAATTCGAAAGTTGATTGTAATTTATGTTCGGTGCATTAACGTTTGAATGTAAATTTGATACGTTTGAACTACGATCAATGAACGTCAACTTCTATCATTCGAACTCCAATCGGTCGGGTTGCCGTTCGAATGTTCAATTGGACGTCCGAACGTTGCTTTCTTTGACAGATCTCAACTGTCACCAAAAATATTTTTAGTGACGGTTTAACAATAAACCGTCGCCAATTATTTTCTGTGATGCGCATTAGGTGGCGGTCGTGGTGATGGTTTCAAATGAAACCGTCACCAAATATCTTTAGTGGCGTTTTAGTAATTTTTGGTGACGGTTTCTTCTGTCACAAAAGATGAATTGTGTTCTGGTGAATGGATGTGGTAGTTTGAACTTTTTGTGAAACGGAATGCTCCATTATAGCTAGCGAAAAGGGAAAGTCAGTTTGCTTGACAGGATCTTCAACTAATGATGAGTTACGACCACTGACAGAGAACATTATGCTATCGAGTTTAGTTTGCATGTCCTGAAGTTGATGCTCCAGGGGTTGTTTTCCCTTGCTTGGGGACAGGGTTCCGTTGCCTTACCACGGTCACGGTTCTCTTGAATGGGGTTGATGTAAAGTACCCGGGTTAGGCACATGGCCAATGCCAACATCAAACTCCTCGTCATTGGGAGAAACATCAGATCGCATAGATCAGCAAGGTCGCTCGTGCTGACAGGTGGAGCCATGGTGCGAAAGTGGGAGAGCTGTTGTTGCAAGCGGTTCTCTTGTATTAGAATCTCCATGTTGCAGCTGTGTTCAATGCTCTTCGGGGCGCTGCAATGGTTTAGAGTGCAACGTTGGTATTAGCAATAAATGTCGTTGGAACCACTCATATTTATTTGTAGATTCCTAGCTAAAATGGGGGAAAACAAAATTAAAGTAAAACAGACCGCGTACTTGGAATACCATTTTTGTTTTTTTTGAATTTAAATAGCTACACCACCATTTAAATAGAGAGTGACGGAGCCGCGTATTTGATATAGCTAGGGTTTTACGTACGTAGGCTGAGCATAAAAGTTGAGTTTGATAAGTTTGATAAAAGTTGTAGTGATGTTATACATACATCTGGGTCGTCCATGTAAAATGCCCCCGTGGTACAGGAGCTGATCCCATTGATTTGGTGACTAGGTAGGTGCAACTCGCGTGCATGTGCATGAAATGGAAGTACGTACGTACTGGCCATTACACAAGCTATATATATAGCTAGCTAATTCTTAGCCCACATTGTTGTCAATTCATTCACACCCTACTTTTAAATTTATTGTAATCCTCGAGGGCGGCTGGCTATTTAGTACTTAAGATCAGGAACCTACTTTGCCCTTATAAAGCAATGAACCCTCTCTCCCAATCTCTGCAGTCCAACCAATTATCTTTAATTGCCGTCTCTGATCTCTATTCCAACCAGCTCTCTATCTTTTAAGCAAACTTTTTTTTTTTATCAGCCATGAATGTGCCGCCTTTGCTTGAAACGGTTGAGATAACCGACGTTCGCTACCCAAAGGGTGATCATCTTGGCCATTTCCTTGCCTGGGTATCCCTTGTTCCCGTCTTCATCAGCGTCGCTGGCTTTCTCTCCCATCTGATATTCCGACGCGACCTCCAAGGTTTGTTCTGTGCCCTTGGCCACGTGATTTCCCTGCTTTCCACCAACTTCATCAAGAATATAGTCAAGCAAGCTCGACCACAAACCTGCGCTATGCTCGGTGTTTGTCACTCCTACGGATGGCCTTCAAATCACTCCCAATTTACCACTTTTTTTGCTTCATATGTCTCTCTCTTAACCTACAGACGTCTTGGCCTCTGCAATGGGAAGTTCAAGTGGGTTGGGGCTGCTCTAGCTTGGTGTCTTGCTTTTCTCACCATGTATTCTAGGGTTTATTTGGGGTACCACACTTTTGATCAGGTCGTGGCTGGGGCCTTTCTTGGGTTTGTTCTTGGGATTTTCTGGTTTTGGGTGGGATATTCTTTCATCTTCTGTTCCTTTCCAGCTATTGAAAACTTCAAGTTGTGTAGAATGTTCTCTATTAAGGATACTTCTCACATTCCTGATGTGATGAAGTTTGAGTACGAAAATTCGAAAGCTGCTCGGAAAGCCAAAGCCACGGGCTACAAGTGCCTCTAATTGATGAATCTGACCCAAATAAAGTGGTATGTACTATGTACGTGCGAGTTATGATTTTTGTGAAGACGAATTATTTTTGTCACAATAAATTGCGACTTACAATTCACCTCATCTCTTTCGTATGTTCAATTTTTTTTTTTTTTGGTTGGTAAATCTATGTGATCTGATGGTATAAAATCGCCATTTCTGATACACATAAAAAAGTAGAACGGCCATCACTATATCATGAATAAGATCATCTCTCTCTCTCTCTCTCTCTCTCTCTCTCTAAAAGTTTTTTCTCCCAGCTTCTCTGATCTAGAAAACCAAACCCCCACACCTTTTTTCTGTTCGGGAGGGCCTCCCCCTCCTCTCTCCCATTCATTTCTTTTTTTTTTCATCATATCTCAGTTGAAAGTTGTTCGATTTATTGCTTTCCAATCACAAAATAGTATACACACTTCTGCAACTAACAGTTATACGGTAATTAACAACTTGGCTCAATATTCTAGTTCGGAATATAGATAAATCTTATATATTAGGCCTGAATCAGATTTAATGGGTAAATTTTAAATAAGCTCATGGGTTATTATTTATTTAAGTTTGTGTCATATT
This sequence comes from Juglans regia, assembly GCF_001411555.2. Lineage (NCBI taxonomy): Eukaryota > Viridiplantae > Streptophyta > Magnoliopsida > Fagales > Juglandaceae > Juglans > Juglans regia. The sequence continues at coordinate 5,635,103 of NC_049904.1, forward strand.
GAGTCTAAATTAGACCATTATATATTATTTCAATAATTAATTTTTAAAATATTATCAAAAATATTTTATTTTGACATATATTAATATTATGAATTTTATTAAATTTTGTTATTAACATGTGTAATTTTAATTCAAATTATCATTATTGTTATTATTATTAATTTAATTATTAATAGGATATATGTGTTTTTATTTTAAGCTACTCTCTATCTCCCTTGCTCATGACTCTCTTCGAATAAGGCCGATTAGTTTGGGTTGAGAATACTCCACTACTATTTATTATTTTATTATTACTTTTTATTACTATTTACTATTATTCAATATTCTATAATTACTTTTTAATTACTATTCACAGAATATCTAATATCACCTCACTACTTAAATGCAACCTAAATCACGTTGTAATCAATCCAAGTTACACACGTTCATCTCCTTCTCCTTATTGCTAGGGTTTCTACACACACACGCACACATATGCACGTTCATCTCATTGCCACTTAACCTTCTTTTACCACTACATGAAAAGAAATGGTTTTTGGAAAAAAATTCTTCTCTAAGTTATCTCAAAAAGCTCGTCTCAAAAGGTCTTTTGAGATGAAATTTGACTTTCGTCCCAAAATATTACTTTTAAAAACGAAATTGGGCGGAACCAATCATAGGTGTTCTAACGAGAACTTTTGTTCTGAGATGAAACATTTTCATCCCAAAAACCTGTTCAAATGGAAATTCTTTCGTTCGAACGACTCTGATTAGTTTGAACAATACAGAAACTTGATTCAAACGACTGAATATGTTTGATTCTGTTAGAACAGACAGAGTTCTTTTGACATGAAATTTGACTTTCGTCCCAAAATATTACTTTTAAGAATGAAATTGATTACCACTGTTCAAATAGTTTTTGGGATTGAATCTTCAGCTTCTTCTGCATGTTTTCTTCTAGTCTCGCCTTTAAATCTGTTGCTTGATCTAATCGGGTCAGAAACTCCTTTCTTTGGACCTCAAATGTTCTATCTCAAGCCTTGCTTCCTCTAATTTCTGAGTTTTGTCATTCGATCTGACTTGAGAAGAGGATGATGATGACTTCATGAAATGTCCTAAGCCCCTCAAATATTCAAAACGTGGTTCAAGAACTTGAGAAAAGATTTGAGCATCGTTAACAGATGATTCATTAGATGGATCTGCAGTAGTTTCCTTAAGTAATAGCATCTTGTCCTACAATCACAATTTTTATTAGCATACAATTGGATCAGATTATAGTCAATCGGACTTTCTTCTTGCTGTAAAAGGGAATTCTATATTAGAACTTAAATCAGAAAAGTATATATTTTAATATTTAACGGGGACTAGTATAATGTTGCCATTTTGTTAGATAAACAATGAAAAGATCTAGAACCCGCATGATCATATATCGTTAAATTTGAACTATTTGCTTTGTTCGCAATACTCTGTTGCTAAAAAAAGAAATTATCTCTATATGTTGAATACATCTATCATATACTATAAAAAAAGACAGCAGCGAAATTAGCTGATAAGTAGAATCTTCAAACATATCACAAACCTTCTTTCCAGAGCCACTAGTGTGATCATTAAGAATATCAATTTTAATTTTTTCCCCTTTTCTTACTTTCTCTATGTAAACACCCCTTGTAGTGCCTCGACCTCGGCGTTGGCTTACAACTGCAATATATACATACAGTAATTAAAGCACATTTTAATTTAATTCTAATATCTTGACAATATATATTACTTAAATCGAGCAATAAATATAATGCTTAATTTGATCAAATGCATTCTTCTGGGTCTAGTGATGTTGACCCACCATTCGTGGTAGGTGAACCAATTGGGGAGTCGGTAATGGATGGAGATGGCACACGAGTTACTTTGCGTTTATGAGGCATATATATCTATTTGAAACTGTAATAAATTATTATTCTAAAAAATATTACGGATATTTATAACCATGAAACTTACACAAATATTAATTTCATTCACTATCAGTTTTGTTGGACTAGTGGCCCTCATCCTCATTAGACACTTCAGTTGATTCATGTTCTTCTGACATTCCACCATCAATCACTTCTAGTTGAACATCTTCTCTACGCAATGAGACCATGTCATATTGGCTTAGATTAACAAATAGATTGATGTCTGATTCGTTTTCTTGATATGCTTTTTCGTTTGTTGGACTATCAAATTCTTCATGTTATTCGTCTGCCTCTTGAATGTGTACAAAACACTTCCTCAACAGTTGGCACCCTCTGTAGGATCAGTTTAGTGCAATGTGCCTTTCGTATACCTGTAAAGATGAGCTCCAAGACAACCTACAATCAGGAAACAACCGCTACGGATGATCAAGCAAATGACAAGATGAAGAGGAGGTTTGCGAAGATGGAGGAGAGTGTGATGCATACGACATTGGAAATGGAGACTTTATAATGGAAGAACAAAACTCTGAGAAAACAAGACACGAGGTCTGGAGGAGATGTAACATTGAATCATAACGAACAAAGGGAATAAGAGTCACAAAGTGAAGGTGGGCCAACCACAAGAGGCGAGGAGGAAAAAAGAGAGATGCATAAAGACCTACCCGACCTCATGGACAAGTACAAGAAGATGGTTAGGAAAATAAGTGCATCATCATCTGTTGATAGCCTACTCAGTAGCATGGATTTGTCATATTACGCGACAATCATAGTAGTTTCTCTTCCCTTAAAATTTAAAGCTTGCAAATTAAACTATGCGACGGATATAAGGACCCCATTGAACATCTGTAAACATTTAAAGCCCACATGACAATGCATAGGTTTTTGGGAGAGATTACATGTCAAGCCTACCCGTTAACCCTCAAAGGGGATGGTTTGGGGCTTTTCAACCAAGCTTCACCACTAGCTTCAAAGAATTGGGTAGAAAGTTCTTCATGTCCATCAAACAAAATAGGCAACTAGCCGCATACCTCCTCATTGTGAATCAACTAGAAGATGAGAGTCTAAAGACATATTATACAAGATCTAACAAGTAACGCATGATAGCAGATGATCAAGACAAAAAAATTACTCTCATGGCACTAATAAGATGAATTTGGTCCAATAGCCCCTTTATGGCCTAATTGGTGAGGAGAACACAGGCAATATTACGAAAAATTGTGGATAGAGCGAACAATTTTGTCAACGCCAAAGACAAAATTTTATGGCGAACAATCAAGATGAGAAAATCATTCTCAAGGCACTACTAAGAGGAATTTGGCCTTTAAGCCCTTTTATGGCCGAATTGGCGAGGAGAACACTAGGGACATTACGAGAATTCGTGGACAGAGTGTATAATTTTGTCAACGCAGAAAACATTCTGAAGGCATTAACCAATCCACGACTACCCGGGGTAAAGCTGGCAGATAAAAGACCAAAAGATGGAAGAAGCGACAAAGGTTGTGAGAAGGAGGAGAAGACAAGGAAAAGCCATTACACGAGAAGGAAAGACGGGAACGCCCTCTCTAGGTGCCAAAGTTCAAGGACGGCACATTGGAGCCTAAGTGTGCAAATAGGAAATGAGAAGCGGCCACGAATGAATTATGACCGAGATGTGGAGAAGAAAGGTGCCCAAAATTACTACACCTACCACAAAAAGGAAGGACACAGAACTAAAGATTGTTGCAACTTTAAGCGAAGAACTGGAACAAAGTGAGAAAGCAGGGGAACTGGTTCATTTCATCAGTTAGTGTTTTGGAGAATGAAGTCTTGTACTTTTGAGTATTGGGTTGGTGCGTGGCTTCGTGCTGGGGTTGGCTGGAAGTTGGGATTGAGTGTAGTAACCACTGGTTAATTTCTTGTCATTGATGTCTTGACCATGTTATACCAAGAAGCAAATCCTTGTAATGTTAGATCTTGTGCATCAATTAAGTATTACTTTCCATAATCAGGAGGTGTTTTTTCTTTAGCTTGCTGTATGAAAGGTTGATGATTCTTGCTGTAGAAGTTTAACCCAAGGTCTATTATTACAAGATGAAAATACTCTAGCTTCAGGTCATTTAACTATCACAGCAGACACATGCCGTTTAGCATTAAGTCTTCAAGTCCGGAAGGGTTAATATTGTACATTTCATACATTTTTCTTCTTTGATTATTATTTCATTAATTCTTAGTAAATATTTCTATTCATAGTAGTAAGCAATTAGTTTGTTATGTACAATTGTATATATTTAGACCATCACTTTCCAGTTCAACACACATTCTAATAAGAGAAATATTTCATACCTTCTCTATCTTCCTTCGTGCTCTCTGTTTTTCCCTTTTGATTATCTGTTTTTCCCTTTTCATTCTAAAACTAACATGGTATCAAGAGCCTCGAGAGCACCATCTGTGGAGGATCCCCTCTACAGTTCAAATGAGTCTTCTTCTCCTACCCATCCCTTAGTTCATTCCGACATTCCTCCAACCAACAACCATGGCGTACACTTGACCCGATACCTTAACCTTACGGACCCTAGCAACCCATTTTGCCTAGACACCGGTGACAACCCCGCCGTGATTTTAGTTACAGATTTACTCACCCGTGAAAATTATTCCACCTGGTCGCGTGTGATGCACAGAGCACTTCGCACGAAGAACAAATAGGCCTTAATTTCTAGATCAATCTCTAAACCCACTGACCCAGATGATCCACTCTTCGATTTGTGCAACGTTGCAACGATAATACGATATGGTGGTTTCATGGCTACAAAATTCTATCAGCCCCTCGATCAAATCTAGCGTGGCCTTTGTTGATGACACTCATGATATCTGGCTTGACCTTGAATTTATCAACTCAAGAAGACCTTAGCTAGCCTCCTCCAAGAATCCGACACTGTAAGTGTTTATTACAGCAAGCTAAAACCATATGGGATGAGTTGTTGATTTATGATCCTATCCTTTTTTGTAACTGTGGTTCAATGAAACCTCTATCTGATTGTTACCAACGAGATTGTGTTTTCCAATTTCTGATGGGGTTGAATGACACTTACTCCCCTGTTAGTGATCAAATTATGCTTCTCGACCCTTTACCTCCACTCATCAAAGTATTCTCCCTTATTCAACAACAAGAATGCCACTATCACTGGCCACACTTTTGAAAATTGTTTCAAAGCTGGTAATGTTGAGGCACCTATCTGTTCTCATGGTAACATGACTGGACACACAATGGAGAAATGCTATAAGCTTCATGGCTATCCATTGGCCATAAATTGTTCAATAAATCTCAAGGTCCATTTGCTCTTGTTGCTCAAACTGTTTCTGACCTAGAGGATGTCAGTGATGTTCGAGTACGTCTCACTAAAGCTCAATATCAACAACTTATGGCTTTACTTCAACCTCGGGAGCTTGCCACTGTTGTTCAGCCATGTGTTAATCAGATTCAGTCCAACTTTTCCACCACTTGCACTCCCCACATCTCTGGTATATCCCCTTGCTTTTCCACCAGCACACACAACACTTTGTCTTCTCAATTTGCTCATTGGATCATTGAAGGCGCAACAGACCACATGGTTTGCTACCCCTCTTTGTTAACCACCATCATAACCACTATTTCTCACTCAGACAGATTACCAAATGGGACAAATGTCCCTGTCACACACACTGGCAAAATCCAGTTAACCCATTCCATTCTTCTCACTGAAGTTTTATGTGTCCCATCCTTTAAATTTAATTTGATTTCCGCCAAGAAATTGGCTGCCACACTCACTTGTTGCCTAGTGTTTTTCTCTGATTTTTGTCTCATATAGGACCTTCTATCTTAGACAACGATTGGGAAGGGTGAAGTGAGGAATGATTTTTATTACTTGCTTAATACTACTATCTCTCCATCTACTCAGGTCACCACACTTCAGTCACTCACCAAGAACTCCATCACAGCTTCTGTTACTAATTCTAATACTGTTACTGACCTATGGTATTGTCGCCTAGGTCACTCTTCATTTCCGGTTTTACAGATGATTACATATCCTATTGTAAGAGACCATATCTCCAACTTTACTACAAAACCTTGTTATGTTTGTCCATTAGCAAAATTTCATAGACTTTCATTCCCTCATAGCACACATAAAATGACTAAACCCTTTAAGATGGTGCACGGTGACCTCTAGGGACCAAGTTCTGTCCCTGCCTATGATGGCTCTCTTTATTTCCTCACCATAGTTGATGACTTCACTCGAAGTACTTGGCTCTATCTCCGTCACACTAAAGCAGAAACCAAAAAAAGCATCGAATCATTTGCCAATCTGATTGAAACTCAATTTGATTTAAAAATAAGAATTCTAAGAAGTGATAATGGCAAAAAGTTCCAAATGCAAGAAGTTTTCAACACAAAAGGCATCATTCACCATGCTAGTTGTGTTGCCACACCCCAACAAAATGGGGTTGTGGAAAGAAAGCATCAACACATACTCAATGTAGCTCGGGCCTTCAAATTCCAAGCCAACATTCCTCTTGAATTTTGGAATGATTGTGTTTTGATAGCCAAATACCTCATTAATAGGACCCCTAGTCCTTTACTTAACAACAAAACTCCATTTGAACTTTTATTTAATTCTCCACCTTCTTACTCTGACTTGAGAGTTTTCGGTTCCCTTTGTTTTGCTTCCACCCTCTATCAAGGTAGGAAGAAATTTGACCCTAGAGGTCACATGTGCATCTTTCTTGGGTATCCTTTTGGCACTAAAGGCTACAAGCTTCTTGACCTTGAGTCAAGAACAACCTTCATCTCTTGGGATGTGCTATTCCATGAGTCCAATTTTCCTTTTCACACTAATCACTTATCTACTTCTTCTTCTAATCCCACATTTGTTTTCACACAACCCTTACCTAATGCACTTGACTTTCCCATTTCTTCGCCACCTTTTCTATCCACCACACCACTCCATACAGCCACTTCTTCACCCTCACTTGTTTCCCCCCACCTCACACATACCTGACCCCCCTCCCCCCTCATCTCCGCCTCTCAATTCCACCCCTCATACCCCATCTAACCCTCCTCTACGTGGGTCCACTAGAGTAAGAAGAGCTCCACAGTATTTGCAAGAGTTTCACTGCAACCAGACCTCACTTTCAGCCCTTTCTCAATTGCTGTCCACTTCTATACTTGGTAATCCTTGGTCTCTTGCCAATTTTTATCTTACTAGAAATTTTCCCATGCTTTTACTGTCTTTTCAACTTCAATTTCAATTATTTCTTATCTCACTACTTATAAACAAGCTGTGAAACATCCTAGTTGATGTCAAGCCATGGAAGCTGAATTGTTAGCTTTCGAACAAAACCATACTTGGGTCATCACTGACTTACCTCTTGGAAAAGAGGCTATTGACTGCAAATATATTTACAAGACCAAGTTCAATGCTAATGGGTCTATAGAAAGGTTAAAAGCACGATTTGTGGCCAAGGGGTTTACACAACAAGAGGGAATAGACTATACAAAGACTTTTTTCCCCGTAGCCAAGCTTGTCACTGTGAGGGTTTTACTGTCCATTGCTGCTATTCATGGCTGGTCCCTCCTCCGATTTGATGTTAATAACGCATTTCTACATAGAGATTTAGATGAGGAGATTTACATGCGTAAACCATCTGGTTACAACAAAGGTGGACCCAACCAAGTATGCGAACTTATTAAAAGTTTATATGGCCTTAAACAAGTCTCATGGCAATGGTATTCTAAATTCTCCTCCTCACTCTTTGCTTTTGATTTTCACCAATCTAGAGCTGATTACAATTTATTTACTAAATTAGATGACACTTCTTTTACTGCCCTTCTAGTTTATGTAGATGACATTATTGTTGCTGAAAATTGTCCATCCTCTATTGCATCTCTTAAACGCTTTCTTAACACCCAATTTAAGACCAAAGATCTTGATTGTTTGCGCTACTTTCTTGACTTGGAAGTTGCTAGATACTCCAAAGGGATTCACTTATTCCAAAGAAAGTATGCTTTGGACATCTTGGCAGACTCTGGTACACTTGGCACCAAACCCCTTCAGCTTCCTCTTGAGCAAAATTTCAAACTTAGCAAAAATACTAGACTTCTCCTATTAGACCCGAGCACTTTTAGACGACTTATAGGTCATTTGTTGTACCTCACAATTACTAGGCCTGATATATGCTATGTTGTCTAGCTCCTAAGTCAGTTTATGAATCATCCAACTACCTCACACCTAACCACAACCCATAAGGTTCTTCGCTACATTAAAGCTACCCCTGGTCAAGGCCTATTGCTTTCATCTTCTTCTCAGCTTCAGATCAAAGCATATTGTGACTTTGATTGGGCATCATGTCCTGACACGCATAGAAGTATTACCGGCTATTGTGTGTTTCTTGGGGACTCTAGTTTCTTGGAAGTCCAAGAAACAATATGTTGTTTCTCGCTCCTCAGCTGAAGCTGAGTATCTTTCTATGGCATCTACATGCTCTGAAATTACTTGGCTCCACTATCTACTCATTGATCTTCAAGTTCCTCATCCACAGACTGCATTACTTCATTGTGACAATCAAGCAGCTCTCCATATTGCTGCCAATCTTGTTTTCCATGAAAGAACGAAGCATATTGAATTGGATTGTCACTTAATCCGGGACAAAATTCAAGAGGGAAGCATCACCACTGCCCACGTAGCCTCAAACAGCCAGCCAGCTGATATTTTTACCAAGGCTTTGCCCTCATATCTTATTCGGCAACACTTATCCAAGATGGGAATAGTGAATCTCTATTCTCCATTTTGTGGGGGGCTATTAGAAGATTAAAATACTCCAGCTTCAGGTCGCTTAACTATCACAACAGACACATGCCGTTTAGCATCAAGTCTTAAGTTTGGAAATGGTTAATATTGTACATTTCATACATTTTTTTTCTTTGATTATTATTTCATTAATTCTCAATAAATATTTCTGTTTGTGGTAGAAAGCAGTTAGTTTGTTACGTACAATCGTATATATTTAGACCATCACTGTACAGTGCAATACACATTCTGATAAGAGGAATATTTCATACCTTCTCCATCTTCCTTCGTGCTCTCTGTTTTTCCCTTTTGATTCTCTATTTTTCCCTTTTCATTCTAAAACTAACATCTATTGCTATCAGTGAGTAGTGGCGTCCCAGCTTTGAGATGAGTTTAAGTCCTTGCCGCTTGAGAGCGCACCTTTGCTTTCTAACCTACTAAAAATTGTGACAGTTTCTGTTCTATAGAATTAGCAAGCTTTGTTTTGGATGGAAGCAATTTCATTGGTTGTTTAAGGTAGTCGATTTCTACAAAGTTCGATTTGTCCAGACCATATCATCATGAAGTCTTCGAAGCACTTGTTTAGGGTAAGAGCAATATTCATTTTATTTGCCTTGTTTAGCAAGATCAGGTCGTCTCCAAAAAATAGGTGCATCATGGGAGCAGCTTGGCAGCTTGTATTGATGCCATGCCATAGGATCTTCTTGAAGTAGTCTGGGGAGGGCGTCCACTCGGCCAATACCTTCATGTCATTGTCCTCTTAAAGGTGGGAATTAAGAAACTGAACGCGCTCCCAAAGGAGGAGGATACAGAGAGAAGTTGTGATACATTAATGCTCTATCTCCACTAGTGGAGGAAGTTGGGATGAAATCCGAGACGATTTTTTTAAAATAAATTTATAAATTGATGTGATTTAATTTAATATATTAATTTTTAAAATTATTTTTATTATAAAATAGATCTAACATTTTATATAAAATCATATCAATTTATAAATTTATTTTTATAAAATTTTTTATAATTATATCACTTTTTTTTTTTATCATTTAGTAAAGGGTTTCATATGCTAGAATGAAACCGTACGTTTTGAATGAGTCACTCTCGTACAAATGCAGATTAATGCAATATTGGTGAGATTATTTTGTCTAGTAGTGGTTTAAACGTAAATTTCTAAAATCTCTTTTGTTATAGCCGACTTAGGATTAGATTCATATGCGAATTGTTTTAAGAATACTATCCTATGATAAGGTTGCTCCGTCATCGTTGTTAATCGAAAACACGTGTTCTAATCATAAATTGTCACGTGTCATGCTAAATTTTAAAAAAAATTAAATTAGAACTCATTAAAATAAATAGAAAATGAACTTTTATAATAAAAACTAATTTCTGAAATTATAAAAATTAAAAACTAAAAAAGAAACACCAGCGTTTTGGCCACAAGTGCTGGTTCTATCCACCCTCTTTGTGGCTTATAAAGAGATCGCCATCGTTGGCCACCAAAAGGCTTACGGTTTTTTTTATCAATTTTCAGTTTTTAATAATATTTTAATATTCTATTTTTTTAGTTTTAATTTTTTTATAAATTAATATATAGCAAAGGCAATCCTTGGCTAGAGTCCGGAACATGGCTTTGGCGCCAACCACTTTTGACTTGTACGTGTAAAAGGTAACTGATCATACTTTTTTTTTTTTGTTTTTAATAAAACTCTAGTCATAAAATGATTATATAAAAATAATCTTATAATTTAATATAATTTAATGTGATTTTTCATATTTTAAAATTATTTTTATTATAAAATAAATCCAAAGGATCATACGAAACCACATCAGTTTGTGATATAATTTTTGTGTAAATTTTTTATAACTATAACATTTTTTTTTTTATCACATACCTAAGTAAGAAGAATCTTTACTAACTTGTATAGTTAGGAAATAATAATGAAGAACCCCACACTCCTTCGTGGAAACTTCCAACAATTAGAGTCCCGTTTGGTTACTTGACTGCACTCAATTTTGTTACTTGATTGCACTGAGTGCAGTCTACTTTTAAACTCCTTCAACGGTCCAAACATCTCGAGTAAGCTACATTATACATGAATTTGGTGGGTTCATTTCTTGTAGATGGACGTGACTAGGCTGGCTAACAAAAGCTAATCTTCTTTGCAAATTTTTTTTTTTTGGTCGTCAATACTCTCTCTCTCTCCAAAATCGGTTTGTGCCCAGTAGGGGGACAAAACCTTTTTTTAGAAGTCTCCTCTACTGGTTTGGCGCATGGGGGAAATGTGATGTGAACAGTAATGGGTCTCAATAATTTTACAACTTCCCATAAATATATCTAAATTCATCTTAACATCCAAACACACTTTAAACTCATCTTAAATGGGTCCCACAAAACTCACTCAATCATCTCAACTCACTACTATTCATAAAGAATTCAAATCAATTCAGCTCAGCTCAACATCTAAACGCAGCCTAGATGATGTTTGGATAGTGAGTTAAGATGAGATGCATTGAAATGAAAGTTAAAAGTTGAATAAAATATTATTAGTGTTGAGGACATGTTTCACTACTACGCACTCCCGACCTCCTGCAACCAAAGAGTAAGAGGGCTTCAGGGGTTGAAAGAAACCCTTCGATGCCTAAGTCAGTAACAATATGTGTAATCTCAGAGCCAAAATATTCCAAACCTTCCTGGATCCTTTAAATAGAGAGCTTATCTTATTGAGATCACTAAGAAATTTAATTGTTTTGTCTACTATTTGAAATTTTAATCATGGTCCTTCGAGCTATCCACTTATTTCGAATGAGTGCATATCCTAATGGCCCCAGGATAATTAGGCGGGCATTCCCCTTAACGATTGATCTGAATCCTATTGAGTCAAATGGGTGTTTAGGCCTTAAGTGACTTGTTGGCCTCCAATAGCCCAAGGCTAGGGTGGTATTAAAGCCCTTCCCGTTAGAATATTATTTTTTAATATTCTTATTATTTCGAAATTTGAAAAAGTTGAATTATTTATTATATTTTGTATGTAAATTTAAAAAAAAATTAATAATTAGATGAGATGAGTTATGATGAGTTGAAACATTGTATCCAAACCAACCTAATGGTCTTTAGAGAGAAGACTCTTTTGCTAAAGAAGGTGCATGTGGCTGTTGATTTGTTTCCTTGAGAGCTCTAAAGTGTTTCTAGGTCTGGAAAAAACATTGAGAACAAACAATATAAGTTGAATAAACAAACATTTTAGCCACACATGACCATTTGTGTCATGTAGACCATTTTGGTCATGTTAGGAATTACTTTTAATTTCCATCTTCACAGGGCACTCCCTCTTGGATGCTCAGAGGGTGTAGACTAACATGCACATGACACATGCATGAAGAAAAGCCAGCCATATTGGTGCAAAAGTTAATGCACACCTCACAGGCCATTCCACCTCGTTCTTATCTTTAGAGCAATAATTTAATTGCAGGGACGAAACAAAGATGATATTGACGATGGCAAAGTAGTACCACTGCAAGAAAAACAAGCATTTGTAACATATTATTTGTGACGGTAACGATTATTTACGACAGAAACAAACTCATTTGGTAGCAAATAATCAATTTTGCTGGAAATAACTGGTCACAAATAAGCAGTTTTCTTGTAATGTGTATCATAACTATGAATAAATCCACCACCAAAAAAAAAATGCAAATTACTATAATCTTTTTCTTGTTTCTATTACAAGATAAGGCGGAAAAAGAAGATCGATACAAATGTTTTCAGGCGCTCCCTTTTTTAACACTAGGCTTCCACTAATTTACTTGTGATGATTTTTTTTTTCCTTGTGTGTTGGTCTACTTGATGTCATATTTCCTTGATCATCACTGGGGTGACAATCGACAAGGAACAAGCTGTGTCAATATACTGTTAAGTGCCTAATTTAGTTGTTAGATTTGGCCTTTAGCAACTAATTTTATACACATGGCGTCCATAATCTGAACCTAATACCCTACAAAATTTCCACTTACGATTTGTATACCTCGTGTTGTTTTCAAGACAACCAAATTGAAATACGAGTAACAAGGACAAATCGGTGAAGTTAATTAAAACAAAAAACTAAATATGAATCAAGGAAATTAAGTATTGAAAAGGGTGAAAGATCTAGGCAAAATTTATGTTGCCCTACCGAATGTTCTACTCAAAGTTATTGCTAATTTAATGAATTTGTGTATTTTCTTTATATGGATAAGAAGGTAAACACAAGCTCGATCCGCCTAGTTGCGTTTTGCATAATGCTTGTTCTAATGGTTTCAAAAAACTTGAGTTGTCTATTTTCTTTCATTCTGCAACATGTAATGTATGAATGTTGAAGTTATTATAATTTCAAAAATTATGTTTTTAATGTCTAGCGAGTACATAGCAATGAACTTTTTTTTATAAGTGAATCCCATTTGACTTAAGAAGTGTAGGGAAAGCCTAAATGGCTTTCATGGTTGTAGAGATTGCAAGAAATTTGGTCATGGTTTAATAAATTATAGAATATGACTCACTTGACGTCACCAAAACTATCAAAAATCAACATATCATAGCATACGAGATGTTAGGGTTGGGGTAAAATTCCCTTGGCCCAGATAAACTAAGCCCAATTTATCAAAGGGTCACCATCATTAGGAGGCAAGTGGGAAGAGAAAGGGTGGACAAGGGAAGCAAATTTTCGGAGAAGGGCAAGGAAGGTGTTACGAAAAAATGAAGAAAATGAGAAATGAGGGGAAGAGCAGGTCAGACACTTGAGAGGAGTGGAAAAAGCTGACATTCCTCACCACTCCCAAGGGTCACGATAAAAGAGGGATCAGATCAGAGAAAAGGAGGACTTTTTCACAGACGGACTCATTCAGCTTCTTTGGCCTCACGATGAGAGCTTCGGAGAGAGGATCTTCTCCAGAAAATGAATGTTCGACCTCCATTGTACAATAAAAAATGAGAGCCTATAAAATGCTCATATTATATTGGATTTGCCCTCCAAACGATGACCAGTGGATGTAGGCCCTGTGCCGAATCACGTAAATCTATGTATCTCTATCTCTTATTACATTTCTTGCATTTATTTTCTATTTACTTCTACGAATGTACGTATGTACATACGGACGCTATCGTTCTGGACTACCACCAGCGATTCCAAACCACACCGATTGAGGCCAAATCATCAACGTGGGTTGAGAATGATTCGTTCTCCTATTTCCAGCCTATAGTGCAATTTTTGGCATTAACATTCGGCGTTGTATGTGGGTATGATTTATTTTTTACACCGAAAGTAGGAGAGTGATGATTTTCCGACGTGCAAAATAATCTCTGATTGAGTAGATAAACTTTTGCCTAGATAAATATTCTAAGTTTTTCTACTCTTATTTTTTATTATTAACAACACTATTACCAAAGTCGAGCAAGTAAACCTTTCATCGCCCATGCGGTTAACAATATTGTGCACTTTAGTGCACTGTGCATAAAACACACACTCAAAGTATAACAGTCAAGAAGATGATTTACCCGGCCACTTGAGCTACAAGTGCACTGTGCAAAAAGAGAGGCAAGAACATATGCAAATAATGTGCACTTAAATGCACATGCATGTGTCGGGCAAGCACTGTGCACATGGGTGCACGTTTTTGTGCAACCAAGAGGCTTAGGGCAACCAACCGCGAGCTTGATTAACCCGCTGACGGCCACCACTTTGACCACTGGAGGTTTCTGTCTGAGCAGCGGTAGCCACCTTCCACGAGGGCCATGCTGTTAGGGACCCCGGTCTTGTCCCTAAACATTAAGTCCACGAGCTCGTCTTGGTGATGATAGTGACCCGAGTGATTTTGCCAACTTGCTTGGCCTTCAATAATGGGTAGGTGTTTGGGTGATGGAATAATGGTGGAATTGGGTAGACTAAGTGTTTAGGGCTTGCAATTCAAAGTGGATGGCTAGGGTTTGTTCCTTGAGTGTGGAGCCAAGTAGGTGGAGCTAGGGTTGATGAGTGGTAGTGAGGCTAGGGTTTTGGGTATGAGGCAATTGGGGTTGCCAAAATTGGCTAATGGGAATTAGGGTTGTCGCCCAAGGGGAATGGAGGCTAGGGTTTCGGATTGCAAGGCAATTAGGGATTCGGTGGAGCTAATTGGGAAAGTTAAAGTTGACTTGAGTGATTTAAGAGATTGAAGAGGATGATCAATTCCTTAAATCAAGGGACTTGAATTGGGGAAGTCAAGACTCCTAAAAGGAAAGTATTTCCTTATAGAGAATTGATGGTTTCAGCTAGGGCAAAAGGGGATGGAAGAAGGGCAAATATGGAAGTGTCGTGTATGGAAGGAAGGGTTTGGCTAGGGTTATATGGAGGTGATGGCAAGGCTATTTAGGGAATGTGGATTAAGGCAAATACTATAGTGGGCGACACTAAGTGTTTAGATAGATCAAATGAGGCAATGTGATCGTCATGGCAATGAGCACAAGACGAACACAATGTAATCTCAAGAACAACTCAAGAATACTTCAAGACCAATGCACATAAATTAATAAGAACAATGAAGAGAAAATGAAAGACAAGAGAATGAATGAATATTACTCATAAGATTGATAAACCAAATCACACTTATTCACGAATTGCAAAGTGTGAATCTTTCCTTAGGGATTTACGAATTGCATCCCAAAGAGCCCAAGTGCTAAGTACTGAAATAGTTGATCTCAAGAGCAAAGCAGCTCAAAAGGAATTTGTCAAAAGATGTAAAATAAAAGACTAATGGTCCTATTTATAAGAGTTACAAATTGGAAACTTCCAATAAGTCCCTTAGAAATAAATAATAATAAAATAAATAAAAAAGAAATAAGATAGTGGCATGGAGCAAACTTGGTCGTGGCATGCATGGGCCCATGGTGGGCTAGAATGGTGCATGGTGGTCTTAGGGTTGGTCCATGGCTAGGTGGCACAACATGCACGGGCCTGCTGATGGGCATGGCATGGTGCCATGCACGGGCCTGCTGATGGGCATGGCCTAGTGTCATGCAAGGTCTGCTGTTGGTGAGCCATGTGTGTGTGCTGCATGGCCTAGGCTGGTGGCCTGGGGTGCAAGGCATAGGATTGAGCCATGTGCTGGATGGCATGCCTAGTGGCATGCCACTGGCCTAGCCTGCAAGGCATGGGCTGGAGCCGTGCGCTACATGGCATGCCTGCGAAGGCATGCCACTAACCTCGCTGGTGTGCGGCGTGGGGCACATGCAAGGGCGCGCCCGTGGCTGCCGGCAGGCGCGTGCGTAGGCGAGCGGCGCATGGCTGTGGGCCTGGGCGTGCGCATTCCAGGCCACACACAGGGCTGTGCGCAGTTGCTAACCTCATTGGCCTGCATGCTAGGGGCGCCGTGCATGTCAACGGGCCAAGGCATGCATGCATGGTGGGCGCCTCGTGCATGTCACGGCACGAGACAAGGCATGCGTGTAGGCTGGCCATGGTGCTGCCCTTGCCTTCCAAGGGCAGTGTCGAGGCTTGTCCCGAGGCCACTTTTCTAGGGGTTTTAGCACATGCACTGTGCACGTTGCCATGCCCTTGGGAGGCTCATAGCAACCCATCCTGAGCCTAGTGAGCAAGACTAGCAGCCACCATGTGGACCGCATACGTCATCAATCTCTGTCGAGGTGGTCCTCAACCACCCCAAGGAGACGGCCTTCGCCATACAAAGCATGTGCAAGGGATTGCACGTGGCCCATCGTGGCACGACAAGGATGATTGGCATCCACCATGTGGACCACTACTGTCATCTGTCTCCGCCGGGGCTATCCCCAACCGCCCCCCATGGAGGCGACATCCACCATTCTAACTGTGTGCACTGGGTTGCCCATGGTCGAAATCACTCGGCTCGGCCAAGTCGTGACGCGGTATTGGCATTGGCTGCCACAATGTGGACTGCCAGCATCATATGTCCTCGCCAAGTTGTCCTCGTCGACAAAGGCAATGCACACGGTGCACTCCACATGTAGTGGGTACGCACAATGACAACTTCACCAACTGCACAGTGACTGCGAAGTCCTCCTACAACCACTGCCACGCTGGCATTTTCTATCATTGGTTGGTGCTCCTTAGCAACAAAAAATGCTAGTGGGGCTTTTATCACCTGTCTCACAGCAGCCCCTGACTCAAGTTGCTCGAACGGATTTCCTTGACTACTTGAGGTTGTTAGGCCGCAAGTTCATTGGCCACAGGGTGTTTCCCGGCCAGTATGAGTTACTCTGGTCACCTTTTGCTTGACCATGCAAGCGGGCAACCATCCCGCCATGCATACTGGTGGGCAAGAACATGCTCGACCACGCTCCCCAACCAGAGCCCCTCAGCCTGAGGCACCATCCCGCCACGCACATAGGCAAAGCACTCATCATGCACAAAGTTCCTCGGCCACGACCATCTCGCCATGCACAGATTTCCTCTGCCTAAGCTTACCCACGAACTTCACTCGGTCATGGACCTCCATCGGCCACCTATGGCAGGCATAACGTTGCTCTGCCTGAGCCACCAGCTACCCACTTAAAAGGTGGTGCCAAGAAGGTCATCATTTCTGCTCCAAACAAAAATGCACCCAGATGCCTAGTCACAAGTTGCACAGCCAAAGTGTTCTCGCCACCTTTCTCGCCACACTAGTCCCACGGCCACAGGGAGTCTTACTCCTCCATATAGAGGTACACGGCTCTAGGAAGATGCTCAGCCAAGGAGAAGTTGCTCGGCCATGCATTACGTGTCACATGCAATGGTCAATGATTATTACTTGCCCACATTGATGGTCAACTACCACACAAAAATTCTCGATGAGAGTTAATCAACCACGACCATCCTGCCATGCACAGAGTTTCTTGGCTACAGAAAGTTGCATGGTCTGACCTTGATTGAACTCAACAACAGAGTGCTTGGACACAGGGGGCTTGTGGCCAGTAAGTTTACTGGCTAGAAGTTCCAAGCTACATGACCACGAAGTGAGTTGCCTGGCCAAACAACCCTCCTTGGACACAACGTGCTCGGCCACAGTGTTTTACATGGCCATAGTGAATTTCTCTCGGGGATGAAGTTAAAAAAGAAAAGAATAAACATAAGAAGACATCAATCAGGCAATGGTCAAGCTTAGTCAAGCGAAAATCGACGATAGCAGCTAAATCTATCCAGTTTGTCTCTCTCAAAATTGGTTATGTGAATTTCAATTCTACTAATAAAATCGGTTCTTGTCGAGAGTAGAATCGACAGCCCCACAACTCCACTCAGGCACCGCTCAGACACCTTAACCTATCTTAGTCATAATTGAATGCTCATTATCGCAGGCATTTGGATCTACATCATTGCCAAAACATGGTTGCCTACAAGCCACGCTGGTACACCTCAAAACCTCGCCACACTTGAGCAAAACACTTCAGGTTGCAAATCTCACACTCTTTATTTGGATTATCTAAGCTAACCGGTTTGGCTTTCAGGAAGGTACTTGATTGCCAAGAGTTAATAGACAGGACAAGTCACTCGACTGTTCGACCTCCCTCGTGACGATTCAATAGGCAAGAAAGGTCATCAGACTGTCTGACCTCACTCATACCTCACCGAGAGTCAATAGGTGAGACAAATCACTAGACTGTCCAGCCTCCCTTGTGACAACTAAACAAGCGGGACAAATCATCAGACTACCCAACTTCACTTATACTCCGCCGAGAGTCAGCAGGCAGGACAAGTCACTTGATTGCCCAACTTTCCTCTTGACGAGTCAATGGGTGAGACAAGTCATTAGACTACCCATCCTAACTCACACCTCGCTTAGAGTCAACAGACGGGATAAGTCACTCAACTGCCTAACCTCCCCGTAATGAGTCAAAAGGTGGGAAAAGTTACTTGACTGCCTGACCTCACTCATACATTACTGAGAGTCAACAGGTGGAATAAGTCACTTGACTGCCCAACCTTTCTCATGACGACTCAACAAGCAGGATAAGTCATCAAACTACCTGACCTCACTCACACCTCGCCAAGAGTCAATAGGCGGGACAAGTCACTAGACTATCTTACTCCCTCGTGACGAGTTAAAAGGTGGGACAAGTCACTTGACCAACTTACCTCTCTCACCTGGACAACAATATTAGCACAACATCTTCTCTGGCAAAAGCTAAGTGCTTACACTCAAGCCACAACCGCCACTAGTGGGGTATCTTCGAAAACGAGCCTCCGAAGTTCACAACTGCCTCATGCGGGTTACCTTCTGGAATGAGTCCACGGGCTCGGCAACTACCTAAGATGGACCTAGGGGTTGATGAGCTCCTTGACCACTTAGTGCGGGTTATTACAAACAAACTCTAAACAACAAAATGAAAACACCAACAACAATTCATATAAAGAGGCAAAAATCCACTAATGCTATCTAAAACAAAAACATCGAAAGAATAAATACTCTTTGCTGATGATAAACGTTCATGCAAACGAGCTCAAAGCCGAGTGATTAGACTCACCGCGAACAACTGGCTGTAATAGTATCTTGACTCCCTGGCCCTCATGCATGCAAAGTCGAGTCACTGGACTCATCGTGAACTAATAGGTGGGACAAGCCACTTGATTGTCCAACCTCTGTCAAGCATATAAAAATTGAGCTCTGCGCTCGCAATTAACACGATCGAGTATATCTCCCACCTAAGCCGAGTTTCTCGCTCGCACTTAAAGTGGTCGAGAACGTCTCCCGCCCAAGCCGAGCTACGCGCTCACACTTAACACCCTCGCCCAAATGGAGCTCTGCGCTCGAATGTAACGAGGTCGAGCACATCTCCCGCCTAAATCATCAAGCCAAGCTTCGTGCTTGCACATAGCGCGGTCGAGTATATCTCCCACAATTTGTGCTGGGAAATCTTTGTCACTTAATACGAACAAAATAGAAAACTGGGGACCCACTTCTGGAATTTATTTTTCTACATATTCCTACATACTATCTCTTTTGCAATTTAATTTGAAGATTCTCAAGGCCTCCTCGTTGAGCAAGCCAGCCTTAAGAATTGCAAGCATCTATTAGGGATAAAATCCCCCTAGCTCAGATAACCAAGTCCGGCCCCTCAAGGGGTCACCATCATTAGAAGGCAAGTGGAAAAAGATAAGTAGGGGGACAAGTGAAGCAAATGTTAGGAGAGGAGAAGGCAGGTGTCAAGGAAAAAGGGAGAAAAAGGAGAAAATAGGAGAAGAGCAAGTCAGACATGTAGGAGGAGTAGGAAAAAGCTTATATTCTTCACCACTCCCAACGAACACGATAAAAGAAAGATTAGATCAGAGACAAGAGAGACTTTTTCACAGACGGACTCCTTCAACTTCTTTGGCCTCACGACAAGAGCTCCAGAGAAAAGATCTTTTCCAGAAATGAGATAACCTGAAAGACAATAAAATGCTCATATAATAGTGGATTTCCCCTCGAAACAACCTGTGGACATAGGCCCTATGCTGAACCACATAAATAAGTGTGTTTCAATCTCATATTACATCTATTCACAACTATGGATGTACTTAAAGACATCGTACAACCGTTTTGGACTATCACCAGGGATTCCAAACCATATTAATCGATTCCCGAATCGTTATTATGAGCTGGGAATGATTATTTTTCATATTTATGATCTATAGTGTGATTTTTGGCAATAGCATAGGAGAATTATTCCCATGGTAAAGAACATCACGTGGCATCTAAAAACCTATAAATTGCGACAAGTGGTAAAAATTTACAGAAGTGCCAATTTTATTGAACACACCCTCACAAAATAAACGAACTTTTTTCGCAAAAGCATTCCTATAGGCTATATCATCAAGCTTTACTTTTCAACCCCAAATCCAATTTGTTAACGGTCTTGAACCGAATTAGTTGTTCTTCATGTGTATTTTGTAATTTATTTTGTCCATAAAAAAAAAAAAAAAAAAAAAAAATTTGCCTGATCTCCACCAAGCACTTTTACTGACTGCTAGAAAGAAAGCCTGGAAAGCAAGTTCACTTTCTGTTCGCTTTCGGGGTTAAAAATAAGGCAGACGTCACATCAGAGGTTTTCCCAAAGGATAAAGCTACAGCCACCGTTGTTTTGCACCATTTTTTAGTCCCGCTTGATGTGTGCACGCCACTGTGGTATTTCCTTCTTCTTTTTTTTCATTTGCTTCTTTCTTCCTTTTTTTCCTTAGTCCCGCACCCGTTTCCATTTCTTTTCTCTACAACCATTCTGCATTGCCCCAAACAAGTGCACAAGAGACCCATCTCTCCCAAATCCCGATTGACTGCCCATTTCGTTTTCCCCAAACAAGTAGAGACCCATTTCGTTTTCCTGATTGATTGCCCCCAAGAGACCCATTCCGACAGGCACAAGAGACCCATCTCCAACCGGCACAAGTGACCCATTTCTAGCCCCGGGATCTCCTTCGTTTGACCTCAAATCCGGGAAACAAAACCTCTGCAATTTGGTCTCCTTCACGGTAGATTTCTCCATTTCTGCTCCCTAGATTACTGGTCTTGATTTATTGTTTTTCTATAATTATTTTGGTGGACCATTCTTGTTTATTATTTTTGGCGACGGTTGGTTTCTTTCTACAAAATATTTCTTGATTTCTTTCTTCTTTATCGGAAAATATTTCTGGCGACAGTTGGTTTCTTTCCGCACCCATTTCCGCATCCTATCATTTCTGGCTTCGTTATAGAACTTGTTGTTAGGGATAACTGTTGTAAATTTTTTGCTGTAAATATTTCGGTGGACCTCTGTTGTAAATATTTTGCATGAAAATTATAGAACTTGTTGTTGAGACTTGTTGTGGTTGAGAACTCTATATGTGGCAATGCAGAATGGGTGCAGAGGAAAGAAATGGAAATGGGCGCGGGACTCGAATGAAAAAAAGTAAGAAAGAAGCAAATGAAAAAAAGAGGAGGGGGGGGGAACAATGCCACAGTGGCATGCACACGTCAAGCGGGATTCAAAAACGGTGTAAAACAACGGTGGCTGTAGCTTTATCCTTTCCCAAATTGCATCGGCTCACTGAGTAGGTGTTTTCAATCAACCATGGCAATAATGGAAAGTAGCTGACATAACTGGGAATCTTGTAGGTAAGAGAGACAGACTAGAAAGGTAGAGACATGTTCAGGTTTGGGAGGATTTCCTTTCCCATTCTCTGAAGATTTCCTTTCTAGTTAACGTCTTTTTTTGTTAACAAAAGTCAAAAGACACGTAATCATATGTAAGACAGTATTAAGACTTTTCATTGATACATAGAAAATGGCGTCCTAATTGGAACTTCAAGAGGCCCACAATACCAAAAAGATTCAAGTCAACAAATCCTGAGAGAGAATTCAATGGCCAATTAAATGACAAAGAGCTAAACAGTACATTATATCTTGATCTACTAATTAAGGTTTTATTAATTACAGAAAACTCTTAGGCGTTGGTTTAGGCGATAAAAATCTTGTTCTTTGTAGTATATTCTCTTCATGTCTCAAAGATTCAAATCCTCTTGAATTATTCCAAGTGCATTTGTGAAAAGAAAGGTTGCTAGAAATACAAAAGAATTCCACACAGTGATGTGGTACACTATTAATGTATCATGTGTCTTTTTTTATTTTTTTTCTTTCACTCCCTTATCTTCTCGTGCGTTTCCCCTCCCCCCTCCCTTTTCCCTCTCCCTTTCCCTCCCCAGCAGTTCCCAACCACCCTGGCCACCGGATCATTGACCACCTTGGACACCGGACGAC
The DNA here is from genome assembly GCF_001411555.2 of Juglans regia. Classification (NCBI taxonomy): domain Eukaryota; kingdom Viridiplantae; phylum Streptophyta; class Magnoliopsida; order Fagales; family Juglandaceae; genus Juglans; species Juglans regia. Next base: position 5,657,553 of record NC_049904.1, read on the forward strand.
ACCCGTTGGCCATGCATGTTGAGACTGCCCCAGCCATGCCGCAACCACCCCGTGCCTCTCCACGCCGCAACCACCTTGGCCATCGGACATCAACTGTAGGCCACGCAAACCGCAACCATCCCTGCCACGCAACTATGACCACGACCCCACCCCTGCCATGAGCTCACATGTCCTAGTCAACGGTGCCGCTTGGACTGTCGGCGGCTTCTGTCAATCTTGAGGTGGTCCCCAACCAACATAGCTAGTGTGGGGAGTGGGAAGAGAGAGGCAGCGCCGGGGCGCGGGGGGAGGAGGGAGGAAGGAGGGGGAAGGAGAGGAGTGGAAAGGCACGGGGAGATAAGGGGGAGAAAGGAAAAAAAAAAAAAAAAGATACGTGCCACATCAGTATGTGGAATTTTTTTGTAGAATTTTTTTGTGTTTATATTGTTTTCTTTGAGAAATACTTCGTGCACCATTAGAAATGTATTTGTTAAATTCTCTTGAATTATTCAAAGTGTAGTAACGGAAAACTTCTTATTTGAAGTATGTGCACCATTAGATTAAGAGTTTTGCTAGATACAAACGAGTTTGTGCACCATATCGCGTACCAATGATTTTTTTTATTTAAAAAAAATGAAAGAAAAAATTTTGAGAGAAGAAGAAAATCTCCTATATCATAAAAATTATTTTCATCTTTAATTCATATCGTTTCGTTAAACATATGTATTACATATTAATATTAGTGCACGAATTGGTGCACAAACTTACTTGCAATAAGATTTTTCCTTAGATTAATTGGGATTCTGGACAGCTTAGTGCCAAAAAAAAAGAAAAAGTTTTATTAACAATAAATATAGAGGAAAACAAGTTAGCATAGAACCACTCTCCACAATGTATATCATGGAAAGAGTTTTTGCTACTTTTTCGTATCAGCTCATCATTTATTATGAAACTTATTATAGTTTCGAAAGAATTAAAGCTCTAATACTTTTTCATTATTCTGGAATCCACACTTCAGTATGTATTTACTATGTAAAAACAAGATTACAAATATTCCTTCTCTTTAAAATTATTAAAATAATAAAATTTGATTTGTGATTAAAAGACAAATTGCCAAGAGTTAAACAGGTTGGTGGAGATCCAAACATTTCTGCGTGACTGAGTGGACGAAGAACTCAAAGACAATTTGGATTCTTGAGTGGCTGAGTGGACAACCATTCTCTATGGCAACAAACAAAAGAGTGGACAGCCACTCCCTTATACTGTAACTCATCTCCCTCCACACGCTTCAATGCAACCATTCCTTCGTATAGATCGAAGAATAATGTTACGATTAGTCATTGTGTTCGTTTTAAAAAGAAAAAAGTTCATAATTAAAAAAAATTAATTTTTTTTCATTTGAATCCTGTATTTTTTTTTTTTAAATTAAACGATATTTATACATTTTATGACTATAAATATTATTTCTCTAAACTAAATTCTGATTCAACTTTCGATATGATACAAGTAAAATAAAATGAAAAATACTTTATTAACAAAAAGATTTTACAAAAAGAAGATACAAGTATGACTTTCAAATGTAACTACTCGTATATTTTATTTTATTTTATTATTTTTTTTAATGATTAAGGAAGAACTATTAATGAATTTTTATTTTTTATATTTTTTCTTAATGATTAAGGATATTTAAAAAATGCTTAAAAGAAGATTAAAAAAAAAAGAAAAAAATCATTTGCACTAGTGTGCACATTTGGTGTGCAACCTAGCATTGTCATTCGGAAAAATAAACTCACAAAATAATGTGTATTGATGTAATCAGATCATAAAATTATTTTTATTATAAAATATACATAACATATCACATGATGTCTTATTAATTTATAAATTTATTTTTATAAAATCTCTGCATAATATTTATCAAAACAAAAGTATAAGATGCAATTTTTTCGTATAATAAAATATACGAAGAAATCACACACAAACAAAAGACCAAAACGGCTATCGACGCTCCACAATTTTCTACAAAAACTACATTTGATAACTAGCAAAAACTGAATCCCCACAAAATAATGTAAAATAATCTCTGCAGCGTATTCACCCATCCGTGCAAAGATGACCAATAAATTCTCAGTTAAAAGCCACAGCCATAACACATCCATATCCTCTCTCTCTCTTCTAAAAAGGAAACTCGCATGGTTGTAGAGATAGTCTGAGAGTGAAAATGAAGCTATCCTCAAAACCCATATCGAGTCCGGGTCGGACCGAGAAGTTCCCGCCGCAATTGATGAGGTTTTTGAGGACCAACGTCGGGAGCGGGAGCAGGAGCAGAAGCAGAGGCAGATCACGTTCAAGCACGATGTTTTTTCGAAGAAAGAACGCCGCCGCCATTGAAACCCAGGAACCATCTTCACCGAAAGTCACGTGCATGGGCCAAGTCAGGGTCAGGCGCTCCTCCAAACAAGCAGCCTCCGCCGGAACGGGTCGGTCGCGTGTGGCTGGAACCAGACGCCGGTGCAAATGGCTCCGAAATGTCCTTTTTTGTCACCCTCTCGCCCGAAAAATCAAGCCCCCATTGTGCCAAACCACTTGGCGCAAGTGGGTCTTGTTCTTCCAAGTGGGTTTTCTACGAAAAACCGAAATTCGAGGAGACTCATCGGGTTTTGAACGGAAAATCGGGAATGACAGTGAGTTTTCAGAGCGAGAGGATGAAGACAAGGAAGGAGATGAGAAAGTAGTAGCTAAGGTATTTGTGTCTAATTGTTCTTCCCCACCAAAGAACGCTTTGTTATTGACTAGGTGTAGATCCGCGCCTTACAGATCATCATCTTTAGCCTCTAAATTCTGGGGTTCACCACAGACGACGGAAGAAACGGAAGTCACAGAACAGAGAGCAGAGCAAGAAAACACAGAGGAACAATCAGAGACTGATAACCCCACATCGGAAGGAGAGTCAACTTCAGAAGAAGAATCGAGAATAGGTCCTGAAACGGTGGAAAAGTTGAAGTTTTTCAAAGAATTCGAAGGTGCAATGACAGATAGGTTCATAAAATCCATAAATATTGAAGATGTGAAAGCAGGGGAAGAAGCAGACTCCATACGGCCTGTTATACTCACAAGGTGTAAATCAGAACCGATGAGAACAGCAGAGAAAACCGATACAGAGATGAATTTCCGGAGGAAGAGAAGGTTGGGTTTCGCTGATTCACGTTGACAGCTCGTGTTGTGATGAATTAACTAGTATTTTTGGTTTTAATCTCATTTACCTGCCTGTGACATCTATTATTAGTAATTTCTCCTTAATACAAAGTTGCGCTTTACGAGAGAATCTCTATGGCTCTTGGGAAATTGTCATTCTATTAAAATGAAAAGGTAAGCTAGTCATACATTGAAAGCAGACGCAATGAAATTGTTGTGTTCATCTACTCATAGACAGCTGTGTGCCATTCAATTAGTTTGTGTTTTCAACTTGAAAAACAAGTTTCGGGGAACTAGAAGTTTGGGTTTGTTTTCATATGTTTTCTGCTTTTGCTTTATGGACTTGGGGTAATGGGATTTTGATTAATATAAGCTTCTTTTGGGTACTCTTGACTAAACTTTAGACAGGTTTAGTTTGCTTTTTTCTTGTAAGTTGGTTCGTAAACAAACTATTTAAGCGTCAATGATGTTCAAAACAATTTAAAAACGCCTACTTTTTATGACAATAAAGAAAGGTTTCATGTGGCTATATGTTTAATCCGTTAATAAGTCAATGTAAATAGATTATTTCAATAAAATCTTCATTAGCAGCAGCATCTTTGCAAATACTTTGCTCTCGACTATTAAGGGTTTTATTTACGAGTAATGATAAATATAATCATGAGTTGTGTTGTTATAAAAGACTAGGGATTTTGGTTGCTCCGTAATTGTCGGAGCCATTCTGTTTGACGTGGTTTTCAGTTTCTTCTAGGGCTTCACCCATAGCGGCGCCCTTGGGCCCTCTGGTGTCGTCGGCGCCAGCAGGGTCTCGATTGGAAGGTGATCCTAGTGATGTTGGAGAATCACAAAGGGATGGTCTTCCTCGTAAGTCTTACATGCAAGCGTTGCCAAGGTTGAGTAATTCCTTTGGTTTTAAAATGCCTATGAGGTATCTAGTGGATGTAGATGGTGAATTGGGCTTTGTTTATACGAAGGCGGAGATGAATAAGGCGGCTGAGAATTTTTCGTTTTGTGTTGGTTTTAAAGTTTCTTCGAACCAAGCCTTCTATCGATGTTGTGCGGTTGGCTATTGTGAAAACATGGGGTCTTCTTGAGATTCCAACGGTGAGTTTCATGGATGATTACCATGTATTGGTGTAATTGGCTAACGAGAGGGATTTCATGCATGTTTGGGCCAGAGAAGGTAGAGTTATCGAAGGGTGCAGTTTTTGAATATTTCGTTGGATGAAAGACTTTGATATGAAGGAGGAGCCGTCGATGGCGGTGAAATGGATCTTTTTGCCTAGCTTACCGATGCATCTGTATAGCCAGGATCGTCTCCAGATATTGGCCAGTAGATTTAGTCGGTATCTTGGTACTGATAATGCAACGCTGAATTGAACGAGGGTGACAAGAGTGACGATTTGTGTGGAGGTTGATCTGACGGCAGAATTGGTGTAGGGGTTTCCGATTGTTGTGGCTAACAAAAAAATATGGCAAACTGTTAAGTATGAGAAATTAGGGTTTTATTGTTCGAAGTGTAGACACCAAGATCATGCGACAGTGGTTTGTAGGCTGGCCAAGTCAATTGTTGTTCAAAGGAAAGAGGAGAGGAAAGAGTTGGGGAAGTAGGGACCGAGTAAGGAAGTGAGACGTGAGAAATGGGTACCAAAGGAGACCAACTTGCAGGTTGAGCAAGTCTAAAATATGGAATCTATTCATAACCAGGAGGGTGTGGAGAGTGCGGGTGCAGAAGTGGAAAAGGAGCAGGAGACGTGCAAGACGTTAGCGCGTCTCCAGTGGTGGATTTCTTAATTATGGACGGAGGCAATTGATTGGCTTGGGAGGAGGGGGATTCATCAATGGTGGTAGATGAAGTGTTAGCAATGGAAAGTAAATGTGTGGAAAGGGTGGAGGATTTAGCTACTACTCATCTTTTGGAGTGTGAAGAGGAGGCTTCACTTATTCAACTTGTGAAGGAAAAGGGCTATGAGTCTGAGAGTGATGCGAAGATATCTTGGGGCCATTTGAAAAATAAAAATGGTATGGTGCTGCGTCAATCACAACGGGTGTTGGCCCGCCCTTCTAAACTGAATTTATGATTGGAAATTTACTAATTTGGAACGTGCGGGTTTAGGCACGTCGAGGAGGCGACTCAAAAGTTTGATTAAGAAGTTGAATGCATCTATAGTAGCTTTTGTTGAACCATTTGTAAAAGAGGATAAACTACTTCAGTTGGCTAGTAACCTGGATTTTAAAAAATTTTGTTCTAATGAGGCGATGGGGGGCAAGCTATGGCTATTATGGCAGGATGAGTTTGATGTAGAGATTGTTGATATGTCTGATCAAATGGTTACAGGTTGCTTTCAAAGTGCGAATCAGATGACGCTAATTATGTTTGTATACGCGAAGTGTAATTACATGGAATGGCGTGAGTTGTGGTATGCGTTAGAAGGAGTTCATAGTGATGATTAGCCTTGGCTAGTAGTGGGTGACTTAATATTATTCGTGAGGATGGGGAAAGAGTTGGTGGCAATTCGAGATCAATAATGGCAATGGATGATTTTAACCGATGCTTAGACAATTGCGGTTTGTTAAAAATTCCTTCAAAAGGGCATAAATTGTCATGGTGCCATAGTCAAGAGGGTCATGCCCAAAGTTGGGCTCGATTGGATAGGGTGGTCATTAATGAAAATTTTTTGAGATCCTTTCCGTTGGCATCCATGGAGTATTTATCAAGGAAAACTTCTTATCATAGTCCTATGTTTATCAAGGGTTCTAGTGTAGATGGCCGGTATGGTTCAGAACCGTTTTGGATCCAGAACATGTGGACTCATCGCCCATCCTTTTTGGATTGCGTGGCTGCGGTATGGAGGGAGCCATCTTTGGAGAAGGGTTTTTATAAGCTTGCTTCTAAGTTAAAGAAGATGAAGGTGGCTTTGAAGAGTTGGCATAGGAGAGTTTTTGGCCATGTGAATAACACCATCAAGGAGCTTGAAGAGAGAATTGAGCTGGTGGAAGATAAACTCCAAATGGAATATCATAAGGAGCTTGAGCTAGAGTTGCTGGTCTCCAAAGCAGAACTTTAGTTCTGGGAGCATAATGAGTTGTTTAGTTTGGCCCATATTGCAAAAAAGAGATGGCTCGAGGAGGGTGATCAAAACACTAAATTTTTTTATGCGGTTGCTAATATGAGGAGGTGTCGATCTTCTATTTCTTCAATGTTGCTACCTAATGGGGTAGAGTTAAGTACGCCGGAGGAGATGCATCTTGGGTTGTGCAGCATTTTCAGAATGTCCTTAATGGTGCAGGCGCAAGTTCACAAATAGACTTGTCTCAGCTTGTTAGTACGGTCATTATAGACGAGGAGAATGAGTTTACATGTAGAGAGCCTTCTGAAGGTGAGGTGAAAAAGGCGCTGTTGTCTATTCCAAAGCAAAGTAGTCCGGGGCCTAATGGTTTTGGGTCGGCGTTTTACGTTTCATGTTGGGACATTGTGAAAGATGATGTGGTCGAGGCGGCTAAAGATTTCTTTTTCGGTAATGATTTTCCAAGGTATTATTCCTCTTCATTTATTGTCCTAATTCCGAAAGTGCAGGAACCACGTAGCTTTGACAAATTTTGTCCCATCAGTTTGTGTTCCGTGGCCTATAAGATTTTTTTCAAAGATTTTAGTGAAGCGCATGTCGTTGCTTCTCTCTTGGATGGTCTCACCTGAGCAAGAAGCTTTTATTCATGGTAGAAGCATTTTTTAAAACATTTCTCTTGCTTAGGAGATGGTGCAGTCGATTAATAAGAAAGCTGTTGAAGGGAATGTGATGATGAAAATTGATATGGCTAAAACTTATGAATCTATGATAGAGTGGATTGGGATTTCCTTCTAAGAGTTTTGGTAGCGCTTGGTTTCTCTAATAATTTTTGTGGGTGGATAGAGATGTGTATTACGTCGTCGTGGTTCTCTATTATGATGAATGAGACATACAAGGGTTTTTTTCAACCTTTGAAAGGCTTGCTTCAAGGGGATCCATTATCTCCGTATTTGTTTCTAGTCATGGAGGAGGTTCTTTCTTTGTTATTAAAGAACATGTTTGAGGAAGGTAGGATTGAGAGATTTTTTCATCCACGTGGTGCGTTGTTGATTTTGCATTTGCTATAAGCGAATGATTTATTAATATTTACTAATGGGGAAAGGAAGTCGATAAAGTTGCTCATCAAAATATTAGACTTGTATGCTCTATGGTCTATCGGCTTATCAATAGAGAGAAATTGTCATTATTTTTCTCCAAGAAAATATGTCTTGTTAGAAGATCGAGCTTGCGGCGTCTCACGGGTTTATAGAGGGGCGGTTGCCTACTTGGTATTTGGGGGCTCCTCTTCTTGCTGGGTGGTTTACAACTAGAGATTTTGGAGCCATTGGTGGTGAAATTTCATAATAAAGTAGCAAGTTGGAAGCTGAGATTGTTGTCTCAAGGAGGGAGATTGATTCTTCTTAAGCATGGCAACTCATTTGCTAGCTGTTCTTGACATTCCAAAGTTGGTTGTGAATAAGTTGAATTCCATCTTGGGTACTTTCTTTTGGAGGGAAGGGCAAGGAAAGGTTAAGAGGAAGTGGATGGCGTGGTCGAAAATGTGTAAACCAACGTTGGATGGGGGGATTGGTGTAAGGGATTTTTCAGAAGTGCAAAGGGCTATGCATATGAAGTTTGCTTGGAGGCTTTTGTCTACGGATAATTTGTGGACAAGTTTCTTTAAAGCAAAATAATTAAAAAGTAAGCATATTATGGTGACCAAGGCTAAAGCATCGGATTCGAGATTCTGGAAGTCGATCCTAAGTGTGATGCCGGAAGTCTTGGAGAATATGTCTATTTGAGTGTGTGATGGAGGTATTTTGTTTTGGTTTGATAAGTGGTTGTCTAGTGGCCCGCTCGCAGCTACAACTTCTAATATTACTTTGCCGCAGTTAAAGGTTAAGGAGTGTTGGGGGGAGGATGTATGGGATATGAGGATGTTGGAGGAGCGGGTGGGTTCCAACCAGGCGGCGAAAATTATATCTGAGGTACCTGGTGGTCGTGAAGGGAGGGACTTGGTGTTATGGCATCCTAGCTGTGATGGAAATTTTTCTACAATGAGTGCTTGGGAGGTAACACGAGTTAAGCGTCCTCAGCTAGAAGGGATGGAGTGGATATGGAATAGTTTGATGCCAAAAATAATTTCAGTGTGTATGTGGAAGGCAAGGTTCAACTATCTTCCAATGGATGTAAGAGTGCAGTCCCTTGGCATCCCTTTGGCCTCTCGCTGTGACTACTGCTTCTTGGGTAATGTTGAGGATAGAGACCATGTGCTATGTTTGGGTGAGGTGGCTCAGGCAGTATGGAAAAGGGCAGTGCAAGTTTTGGGGGTGAGTTGCATGCACGTAGGAAGCTAGTGGACGAGAGTTTGTTGTTGGTTCCGCTGTGCAAAGAGATCATCGCAAAGAGGGATGCTAATTGGTTTAATGCCCTGTTTGATCTCTTGGAGGTTGTGGCAGAGACGCCACTCATTTGGACCGTTTTGTGCTCTTTACCTTGGACCACAAAGCTTATGGGTTGATTTATATAAATCTCTTCATCTAATTCCCCATTAAGAAATACTTTCTTAACGTCCATCTGGTAGAATTCCAAATCCATATATGCTACTAAGTATATAATCAAGCAAATTGAGGCAAACCTTACTATTGGAGAGAAGGTTTTCTCATAGCCTATACCCTCTTGTTGGGTATATTCTTTCTCCGCAAGGCAAGTTTTATACCTCTTTATCGACCCATCTATCTTGTATTTGACCTTTAGAACCCATTTATTCTTAATGGCCATCCACCCTCGAGGTAGGTCTACTAGGTCCTAGACTTGGTTGGTCCTTTATCATTTACTGCTTTCTTCCACTCATCTTTAGTAGAAGATGATAGAGCCCCCTTAATTGTTATAGGCTCATCATCATCTTGCAGAAACACCATGAACATTTCTCCTTCAATTTCAAATTGATGATGGGGAATGTTTCCACGTGACCTTCTACGTGGTTGAAGCTGTTATGGATGACCCACAAGTGGTGTGCTACGACTCGGAGCCAAGTCACTCCCACTACTCTCAGGAGCTTGTGAAATATTCTCATTCTCAACTGGGATACTTGGAGTCACTTCCTTTGATCTACAACCTCTTGGAGTTCCAAACTCTTACCAACCTCACCTGTACTTGGAAATTCATCCTCAATGAAATCCACATCCACTCAATTTTAAACATACTTCCATCAGGTTGTTCACTGATCAATATATATCACATAGAGTGGTCAGGACATCTTATAAATATACACTTCTTTCCTCTAGGATATCTATGTGAAGAATCATGAACAAAACCCACTGAACTCCATGACCGCAAGTTAATCAAGTTCAATTTTTCGTTGGTTCAAAGTGCATATGGAGTAGAAGGTACAAATTTGGAGGGCACTCGGTTAAGGGTGTAGACTGCATCCAAAAGTGCATCCCCTGTAATATAATATTGGTAGGTTTGTGTATGTCATCATCAACTTAACCATCTCAAACACTATCCGATTGCTTATTTCCACCATGCTATTTTGCATGCATCATATTTGGCATCATCAACTGTCATTTGATTCCTTTCTTCACATCACAGAACTTTTAAAACCATTCAAATAGATATTCATGCCTACGGCCTATTCTCAAAACCTTTATACTCTTATCTAATTGATTTTGAACCAAGCTCGTATATTGCGTAAAGCAATCAAATGCTTCAGACATAAGGAAGATCAAATAAACATGGCCATTTTGTGAAAAATTATCTAAAAACGTAATGAAATAGACAACCCCATATGTTGTCCTCACTCATTTGGGCCATAGGTATCTGAGTGTACTAATTGCAATGGAAAAGTGGCCTTGTTTTTCTAAACACTTTTCTCAATACTTTTATCATCAAACAATGTTCACATGTTGGCAATGTGATTTTAGCGAAATCGCCTATAAGGCATTTTCTAGCCAACCTAATCATCATTTCTTGCCCAATTTGGCCAAGCCTAATATGCCATTTATATGAATCTAGATTGCTTGATGTAGGAAAAAACAGTAGATTCATTCACATTTGAATAATCCAAATATATTATCATAAAACCGACTGAATGAAAAGCATAACCATAAAAAAATTGCCAAAAGAAAAATGGTCAGTAGCAAGAGCGGCCAAACACCTTGGTCATCCCCACCACCATGGGTGCTTCTACCACCCCTTTTAAGGTGAACAAATCCATCATGCACAAGGTGTGCTCCACCCATCTACCTCACAGAGAGTGGTTCTACCGACACCTTCGTAGGCTGTTGGATTTATCCCATACAATGTGGATCTCTGACCACATTTAATGAATTATAAATTATTATAACAAAATCAGTGTGATACAATTTTTCTTTTAGAAAGTAGATTCTTTAGGTAGTAATATGACAATAGGTGCTCTCTTAATTTGCAATTAATACAGCGACTTATTGAATCCTAAGTAGTGTCACGTGAGTTTGTATAACTCCACATGCTCAACATAATCCTTGGACGTACTGAATGCGTCCATTTGAAGAACTTTGGACTTTTGAGGCATAGATGGATACCTTCATGATCTCCTTAGTGAAGATGGATCTCGTACTTTAGGGTGGGCTGTCCATCATTGACTAATGGCCAGTTTGGGAAGTGAAGATAAGAGGAGAATTTTGTAAATAGTAATGAAATTGTTTATAAATAATAGTAAAATAGTTTTAGTTAAGATATTTTATTAGGTTTTTAAAAATGAGGGTGAAAATATTGAGTAAAAATATTATAAAGTTAAAATATTATTAGAATATAATTTTTGTTTGAAATTTAAAAAAGTAGTATTATTTTTTAGTGTTTTGCTTGAAAGTTTGGAAAAGTTGTAATGATTAGCTAATGATTAAATGAAAAAGTTGAAGATTTAAAATTGAAAAGTGTTATCTTTGGGAAAAAAAATTATGAGAAATTTTAAGATAAAATGAGATAGTTTATGTTCCCAAATAAGCCCCAAGGTCCATTTGGCAATACAATTGTTTTCAAGTATTCTCATAATTCCTTCCCATACATCACTCAAACATAAAACTCTTTTCAATTTCAAATATGCAACGTCTTCATCTAATCATTATAACATTTCCAAACTCCAAACAAAATAAAGAAAAAATAATACTACATTTTCAAATTTCAAAACAAAAATAATATTAACAAATTATATTCAAACAATTTTTTGACTTTATAATATTTTTATTCAATTTCGTCGCCTCGGGTGACAAAGAGGCTAACGAGTGAGGACTAAAGATTGCCTTTAGGGACAAAGAGGCTAGCGGGTGAGCAATGAGGCTCGCCCTCGCCCAGGTTGTTTTCCTCAAACTTGCCATTATAATTTTACTTAGAGTCGGGCTACTCTGCCGCCTAGAGTAGCCTGCTCAACTTATCGCTTCCTACATTTTGGTTTTTTTTTTTCATTTTTTTTCAAATTTTTTAATATATTTAAATATTTAAAAAAAATACCTCAATACTCTTAAAATCAGTTCTTTAATCATTAAGTAAAAAAAAAAAAAAAGTTTGTCAAGCGGTCAACTTGAGCGGTCAAATAGGAAGGGCAAAGTAGATTTTTCCTTTTACTTATGCTAACAAGTCTATATATGAATGTTTCCTCCCAAAAGAAAATGGACAAACAGGAACAAGCTGATAGAATAGTTGATAGATGGTAGCCTTTGCTAGTCAATCTTAATCAACAATACTTAGGCATCATGGGCTCAAAGAGGATACACAGGCAGGACAAGTCAAATAAAATCATACAATGGTGAATAATCCCAAATTCCCAATTAGACCATAGTCAGTCAAAGGCAGGCCATCTTCATCAAGCAAAAATCGCTCAAATATGAGCAACCTCCACCAGGCAAAAATTGAAAACACTAACTATATGGCCTGGGTATGCCTCCCTTAAACTTGCTACTTGAGTTTGATTTTTATTAACAAATTTGGTTTTTCGATATTTTGCCCATAAAACTCCTTGGATCTCCATGAGACTGCCAATGAATGAATAAGAAGGAATGAAAAGATGGATAAGTGATGAACTTTGCTTGGTGATCTTAAGCAAAAACAAGTTCAAGCAATCCAAATCCCAAACAAGAGCCCCCCAGGGCAAATAAATGATACAAAGAGGTCGCATCGTGATCAGCCCCGGCCAGACAGAATGCTTGGAAACTTGGCCACCTGACCTGGAGTACCCAGCCTGCCTGCATCACGGTGACCATTGTAACTCACCCACAAACACAATGTAAGACGAGTACTCAGCCTGCCTACGCAATTCTTCTCATGCGAGTAAATATGCTCACCCACACTGCGGGTAATGAGCCCACACTCGCAACAAAGCTCAGGTAATCAAACATCAGGCCATTTGGCTTAAGTTTGCAAGTCTCAAACTTGTAGTTTGGATTATTTACACTAATCAATTTGGTTTTTAGTGAAAACCTCACAGAACAGCCAGGCCATCCTAAAGTCAAGCACTTAATCCCCTTGCAAAATAGGAGACCAAGGTTAACACACACCTTCAACGACCATAGCAGTCAAGGAAACCTCTTGCACCTAAACAACCAAGCCTAGCAACATGCAAGCTAAGCTTTGGCAACCATAACGATCGAGGAAACCTCCCTCACCCAAATAGCCAAGCCTAGCAACATGTAGCCTGAGCTTTGACAACCAAGGCTAGCACTCGCCTTCAACAACCATAGTGGTCGAGGAAACCTCCATCTCCAAAACATCCAAGCCTAGCAGCATGCAGGCTAAGCTTTGGCGACCAAGGTTAGCACACACCTTCGGCAAGCATAGCGGTCAAGGAAACCTCCCACACCCAAAACGCCAAGCCTAGCAACATGAAGGTCAAGCTTCAATGACCAAGGCTAGCACACGCCTTTGGTGGCCATAGCGGTCGAGGAGACCTCCCGCACCTAAACATCCAGGCCTATCAACATGCCGGTTGAGGTTCAGCGACCATAGCGATTGAGGAAACCTCTCGTGCCAAAACAACCAAGCCTAATAAGATGCAAGTTGAGCTTCGGCTCAAAGGCTAGTACACGCCTTTGGCAACCATAGTGATCAAGGAAACCTCACGCACCCAAATAGGCAAGCCTAGCAACATGCAGGCTCAGCTTTGTGACCACAGCTAGCACACACCTTTAGCAACCGTAGCAGTCAAGGAAACCTCCCACACTTTAATAGCCAAGCCTAGCAATATGTAGGCTGAGCTTTGGTGGCCAAGGCTAACTCATGCCTTCAGCGACCATAATAGTCGAGAAAACCTCCCTCACCTAGGCAGTCAAGCTTAGCAACATGCAGGTTGAGCTTCACCAAACAAGGCTCACACATGTGTCTCGCCACAAGAGCATGATCGAGCAAGCCTCCTGCCACAGTAGCGGTCAAGTAGCCATCTCGATGCCTCAACTAGAAATGTGAGCACGGGTGCATGCGAGCGGGGCTAACACTTATGCCAAGACTGCCGCCAGCAGGTTACCATAGGGATCAAGCCTTCGAGCTCCATACCCACCATGTGCAAGTTGCCTTCGGGAATGAGTCAACTACCTAAGATGGATCTAGGGGCCAATGGGCTCCCTGACCACCACTTAAGTGTGGATTACAACAAACAAACATCCTACAGGCTTCGTCAGCGACCCTTACAAGGAATTTGCAGGTCTGCTAAAGGTCCACCCTCAGAGATCTTCCTTGCATCGCACAACAATGGGAAATCAGGGAAAATTTTTGAGAATTTATTTTTCTATAGTTCTAGTAAACTTTCTCTATCATGGTTGACTTTTATTGAATTGTCAAGACCTTCTTGTTGGACAAATCGATCTTAACAATCGCAGATGTCTGTTGAATACAAAATGAACTAGGGTACATCCATTGGAAGCCCATTTCTAGGAATAAAAGGAAGGGATAATACAAAGAAGAGTTAAAGCCAAAGGAGGTTGACTGACTCGCAAAAAGATCAAATCGACGTAAGGCTAGTAGAAATTAGCAATTCCAGAGAAGGAAATATACCTATAAAAGGAGGAGATCTCTATAAATATAGACACTCCACTACTTCTCTACAATTAGTGGGACTCTCTTTCTCTCTCTCTCTCTCTAGAATGAAAGCATCTTCTTCAACTTCCTTTCAACTCTATTTTCTCCATTGTATTGAGAGTTATGGGAGGCCATGATAAACTGTTCAATTACCAAACATATTGAAATTTACTCTCAAAGGACCTGTGGACGTAGGCTTTTATACTAAACTATGCAAATATATGTATCTCTCTTTATTTACATTTTATACGCTTTATTTATTATTTATTTAAGAGAATTGCTACAACCATAAAGAGATTTTACAAATAAACCCACAAACTGATATGATTTCAAATGATACGTTAGATCTACTTTACAATAAATGTAGTTTACAATATAATGTACCATATCAAACTACATTAGTTTGTGAGTTTACTTTTATAGAATTTTTTATGGCTAAAACATTTTTTTTTTTTTTATAGATAAACATCTCAATACCATATCAACACCCAAGTCATCATCGTGGACCATTAAATTGTAAGCTCTAGCCCCATCGAATAAATGCATCAACACATACAAAATGGTAGGTAATATTGGCTGCTCAAACCGCACAATTTTCAACTAGCTAACTAAAGCCCAACCAAAAAACACAGAAACCAGCTTGCCATCGGTAATCCAAGCCCTATCTTTCTTTTTGATGAGTACTAGTCTCAAACATATCCAATCAAGCAATGTTCATGTTTCATCTTGAACATGTTAGGGCCACTGATAATTTCCATGAAAATGACAAGAGCTTCATTATTATTATTATTTTACCTTCTGTTATAAGTAGTGCTTGGTGGAATGTATTTTCCCATCGAAAATCCATCTGCATGCTCTAGTTAAGATATATACATGAATATTTGGTGGATCAGCTCCCTGAACAATTAATAGAAAGGCCATTTAACATCTAATTTCCTCTCTATAAATTCTTTCCAAAGTCCTCGGGAAATTATTATTAATATTATTATATATCTTTAGTCAAAATCATGCACAACCTCCCCATGATCAAGTCAAATTGGCAGCAGACATGGAACTCTAGTATTTATGTTTGGAATTCACAAATTGAATTCCAGTTATGATGATGATAACAAGAAACAAATTGAGCAAGAGTAGTTAAATGGGATGTCCTCTAAAGGTGTGATATCCCGTATTTTAGTGTGTTTTAATTGAAGGATAATTTTTAATTAATTTAAATATTGGTTTTCTTGTTTTAAATTTATCGGATCTTTCGTTGGATTTATTTATAATTTTTAAGTTCTGAATTTTATTATGATGTGCTTTCTTAGTATTAATTATTATTTTGCATTTGAATTGCTCTTTACTTTAAATTAGTTTAATGTTTGACTTTAAAATTATTGTATTGTTAGATTTTTTATTATTATTTTATTTTAACTAGTCACTGTATTTAAATTATTTTATTCAACTTACTGTTTTGAAATTATTTTCGTTCAATCATTTTTGTGACCCAAGTTGTGAGGATTGGACCTCATTTCTTTCCCTCAATTTTTCTTTTTCCCTTTTTCTTTTTCCCTCTTTTTCTTTTCCTTCTTCTCTTTCTTTTTCTCCTCCTTTTTTCCTCTGCTTCTTTCCTCCCGCGCGTGACACCGCCTCCCCTCTCCCCTTTCCGTCTTTTTCACCGCCCCTCCTATTCTCCTCCCCACTGGCCGGCGACCACCCCCCTCTGTTTTTAGCCCCTCCCGTGCCGCCAATCTCCCCCACGCACGGCTTCAAGTTGTGACTTCAATTTGCTCCCACGCCGCTATGCCTTCGCCGTTCGCCGCCAGCTCTTCACCACACCACGGTTGACCCTTCAGCTACCTAATCCACCCTTCCTCAGCTCCGATATGCCACCCTTGAAGCCCCTCCATCCCTATTTCCGATTTGGGTGTTTTAGCCTCCAACCATCGCCCTCGTCACCACCCACAGCCAACCACCACCTCTAGTAGCTTCACCAACACCCCTAAGCTCTTCTTTAGCCAACCCAAGTCTTCATTTGTCCCCGTTCAAAATCTAGTATTTCGAGACCCACGACCATAGTGCATTTTGCACTGTTGCGTGGCTATGTCTCCACCTCTTGCACCTCCATGATCCTTCAAAAATTATATTTTAGCACTGTAAGTATTTTCTCAAAAAACTTTGAGATTTAAATGTATTTTTACGCCAACTCATATTTACAGTGAATTTGTTGGTTGTGCCGGACTGAATCCGAAGAGTAAGGGGGTCGGTTGGTTGGATGATGGAGTTGTTTGTGTGATTGGTTTATGCTGGGATTTGTTGGCTGCCTCGAGTTTAAATATTAGTGTTTTGGGTTTGACGTTGGTTATGGTGGATGTTTAAGTTACTATTGGAATTGATAAATGGTCGTTTGGGTGGATAAATATGATTATTTAGACTGTATGGTGCGGTAGTTTTGTAATTGTTAGGTGTTACAATTTGAGTTAATGTTGATTGTTGGACTTGTGTTATGGAGGGTCTTGTTGGGTTGCAACGATTGTGGGCTGTCAATGTCGTAACAAGTTTTGAAAGTGAGTTGATTGGTTGGACATGACGTATTGGGTTGATGTTTTGGAGGTTGTGTGTGAGTATGCTTATAACATGTATTGAAATCGAAGCAAAATGATATCATGTGTGGGCTGAATAGAATCACAGAATTTAGTTAGTTTTATTGAATTCACATTTGTATGGAGTATTAACACGTTAGTGAATAATTTTCTGTTTAGGTCGTGACATTGATAGAGCTCAAGTTCAAGCCTCTAGTAACTCTTCGCAAGAGTCAAGTAAGCGGGGTTCCTATATTAAACTTTGCATAAAAATAAAATGGACTGAGGTCAATTTTGAAAATTTGCATGTTGTGTTATGAAAAGAAATGTTAAACGATCGCAATTATTTGTTCTGCCTTACTCATGAGATTCTGTATAAGAATAAAATATTTTCTGGTACAACTGGTGTAGACATGAGCTTATTTTTGACATTTTGTTATTGAACTCAAAAAAATATGAGCGAATATGAAAATTGATAATTTTTGCATATGACATGAAGATATTCTGAATCTGTTTTGGATAATGTGAAATGATCTGATTTTGTTTAGTACTTTGTATTGGAATGATTTGGCATCTGAAAAACCTTTGGCATGACGTTCTGATTTTGACTCTGATTATGATATGTGATTCTGATTATGTTTTGCTTTGATATGTGACCCTGTCACAAGATACAATAGTGACTTCTAGCCTTGTCACGGGATACAATAGTGACCTCTGGCCTAGTTACGGGATATAATAGTGACCTCTGGTCTTGTCACTGGATACAATAGTGACCTCTGACCCTGTCATAAGATATAATAATGACATCTGGCCCTGTCACAGGATATAATAGTGACCTCTGGCCCTACCACGGGATATAATAGTGGAATTATGTTCTGAGTGCAATCGCTTTGATATTCATGAGGTGATTTATGTTCTGCTTGGCTTCCCACAGAATGCACAACCCTACCACAGAGGTTAAACATGACATCTGTTCTGAAATGATGATCTGATATGATATGATAAGATGAGGATGTTTAGTCATGTTGTGCCAAATGAGTCTTTGAATATGAAAAGTCGGTTTCTGAATAAGAAATGTCTGAAATATCGCTCTGATTTTCTAATAATATGTATTTTTGAGATTTGTATATTGAAAACTGAAATATTTTGTTTTTGCATTCTAAACTCTGTGAAAATGCTCATACATATTAGTATATGTTATCTGCTTACTGAGTTGTTGATAACTCACCCCTTTATCTCCAATATTTTCAAATGATTTTGGACATTTCAGCTGCGGATTAAGACTGTGAAGTATTGGGTGAGATGACTTAAGAATGATGGATTAAGAATAGAAAGTTTCGATGACTATTGGCGATTATTGTTAAGAAATTTTATTGTGTTATGATGACATTGTATTTTGAAGAATTGATTATATTGAGGAAATTAGTTTGAATCAAAATTTTTTTATAATGTTGGGAATTTAGAGTCTATTTTTATAAATGTTGAAATGTGAGTTTAAATGACTTGTAAAGAAGTTGATATATTTTTTGGGTTACTGTATCGAGGATTTGATAAATAAGTTTGTGTGATTATTTAAATTAGAAGTGTTTACATTTGATTTGGAGCTTTTGGAAGTATATTTAACAATGTTGAAATTGGTTATCAGGTAACATGAGTTAACTCTCTGGACCATCGAGGACGGGGCACTACAAAAGGACAATAATTTAATCAAAAACACGTGTGGCTCTCTGGACCAAGCATAGTATTAATTAATTCAAATCAATATTACCTTCTTTAATTTTTAAGCACGTATATATCTCTATATCTATATGATATGTCTACACAAACATCATAAATGTTCCAGCCCAACACATCCACACAGGACCACCGCCGTACCTTGCAAGTTGTTGCTGTGTTTATTGCCATGCGCGTGGAGTACTATTACATCTACAAAAATAATTATATAAGAAATTTTATAAGTTGACGTAATTTTATCTGATCAGTTAGATCTATTTTATAATAAAAATAATTTTATAATTTGATGAATCATATTAATTTGTAAAATTTCTTGTGTAATCTTTTTGTGACTAAAATATTTTTCTTTTGAAAAAAATGAGTAAATACGAGACTTACATGAAAAAAAATTAATTTTTTAATATTAACAGACTATTTTTCAAAATGATTGTGCAGTGCTTGTACACTCCATGACTATATATAGCATTACTAAAAAAAATAAAAAAAACCTCAACTTGCCGTTTGCGGGTGCTTCTTCCATGAACACCAAATGATATAAAGTATATCTCTTGATCTTCTCAGTCTCTGTACGTGTGTCTGTCTATATCTATATGATTTATATATATAACCTCAGGAAAACTGTCTAGAATAGTATAATGGAGCTCAAGTCTAGAATCACCACTATCCTGTTTCTCTTTCTCCTGATCACCGTGCCTTACGTTTCAAGAGGTTTGTTCCTCTCTCTCTCTCTCTCTCTCTCTCTCCATGTTTCATGGATACTTCAATAGTAACGCAAAAGTTAAGAAAAAAAAGAAGAAAGGATATATTTTTATGACAGATCGATGCATGGTTAGACACTAATTTGATGTTTGGTTTATGATTAGGGGACTCTAATGAGTTGGATCCGGAGGTGTACGAGATTGATTATAGAGGTCCGGAGACCCATTCATCAGTTAATCCTCCGCATGATCGCTCTCATGGAAAATCACCTTTGATTCATAGAAAACGTGTTCTTAAACCTCCCAAATCCAAGGGCTTAAGGGTGGCTGATATGGGAGGAGAAGTAAGCTGTCTCATTATGCATATAATAATGATTTATTTATTTATTATCTTGGATGTAGCTCAATTAATTGGTGGTATATGCATTCTCACTGTATAGGAAGCTTAAATCCGGATGTAATTAGTTGATGGGTTCTAGCTACATGAGGGCCTCCATAGACCTTTTGACCTACTTCACTTCATGCAAATTCAATAGTGATTTGGATCTTTTGAGGTGGAAATGAGTATCATTTAAAATCACTCACCATTTCATGCATATGTTGTTTGTGTTGCAGGCCAAGAAAACTCGTGGATAGCAAGTGTCGGATCGTAGTTTTTATATCAAATTTGGAACAGTTCACTTCACTTCATCTGTTACAGATATTAGAAATACATAGGGAATCATGAGGAATGTAACATATATTGACAATATTCTATTATGTTTATTTATATATCTAGGGATTTGTTTAAATTAGAGTTGTGTATTTTTTTTTTTTTTTTTTGAAGTTTGATGACTGTAAACTATATCTATATATATATATATATATATATATATATATGTATATATAGTTAAATATTTGTGGCCGTAAGAAGAATTAGCTTAATTTATAATTAGAAATTATCTAGAGAGCAGCCACTGTTTGGTAGCAGATATTTTGCATATGAATTATGCAACTGCTATGTAACCAGCTCTTTGAAAAAAGTGAATAAGACATGTGATCCACATGAAAAAATTAATTTTTTAATAATAGACGTCACTCTTTTTCAAAACGATTACACGGTACTTACGCACTTTATAATTGTATATAAAATTACTCAACATTATTAGTATTAGTGATTCAATTCTATCGTATTCATTATAAATTATTAGTATCCCTCCTGTTAAGCAGCGAATTACTCCAGAGGACAGCCAGTCCTCATCACAGATCATGAAAGTCAACAATCATAAATTGGAATAAATCTAAACTCACCGTGAATCATCATGAGGATGGGTCCCTTTTTTTATTTACTGATTAAGAAAATATTTTTTAAATAACGTTGTGATTTCTCTTTTAAAAAAAAAAAAAGTTGTAAGGATATGAAAAATATGATTTAAAAAATTTTAAAAAATAAATTAAATTTCTTTTATAACTTGTACGTCGGTACCCATCCTCGTGCTACTGCTACACCCTCAACTGCCACCACCCAAACCCATGATTTCAACCTCCTCATAAAATATTCTTCCAGTGTCTTCCAGTGTTGATAGTTAATACCAATCTAGACTATGGAAAATGCTAGTAGAACTCTCTCAAACTTACTGTTCAAACTTACTACTTGATTATTTTAATTTTTTTTATGATTAAAAAATTACTATTAATCAAATTGTGTATTTTTTTTATTTTTTTCCGTAATTATTAAGAATGTTAAAAAAATAATGAAAAAAAATAAATGAAAAAAAAATTAAATACACTAGCGGACAACCAAACTGTGACCATTGGGCCTGCTAGCAGTACCCCTAGAGTATAATGTGGTATCAACAGGACATATTCTCCTGTCTACTTTGGTCTCTTCTCTATCCAAGGATGTGCCCACCCAAGTTGTCAGCCTCTACCCATCATCTGAAGTCCGGGAAGCCCTTAAATAGACTTTTTCACTACAATCTCAATCCTAAGTCATAAACTTGAGCCTCAATCTTGCCCCTCTTGAAAAGGGGAATTTTTCGATTGCATATTTTTTCAAAAAATGAAGAGTTACACTGATACTTTGGCAGCTATTGGACAACCACTAACTGACTGCGATTAATCAATTATATTCTCACTGGTCTTGGCTCCGAATATGATTCCCTAATCACGTCTCTGTTAAATATCAACTCAAGTGTGATGAATGTGAAAATGTCTTGTATAGCTGCTCCATAAACAAGCTTGTCTCCTAACATTTATGTATGTCTCCAAAATATCATACTTGTCTACCAACAGTCATTCAATTGTCAATGAAAGTGGTTGTTATTCGGTTTGTCTCCTGAGCCTTCTCCTATAATCGGAGATCAGTTGTAACCGAAATAACATGTGGAAAATACATTAAACACATGTCATTTGTAGAGATAGAGATAGTTTGGTTGAGGTTTGTATATTTTGTACAAATACTTTAAAATCTATTGTTTCCGCTCCAATAGATATAGGCAGGTTGCCGAACCACTTACATATTGTCTCTATCTCGTGTTTGGGTGTGATTTTGGGTGGTTTTGGTATAACAATTGGTATCAGAGCTTTGGTTTTACGCTACCCAGAAAATTTAAGTTCATCCAAATCAATTTTTGACTAGACCAAGAGGTTTGTCTTGACAAGAGGAACACGTTGCCATAAACGGAATCGAAAATGGATGTCGAAGGAGCTCACATGTGCTCCTAGAAGGTCGGAAGGTCCGATTCACTCACCAACGATCGTCCATAGGTTAAAGACGAGTGCAGACCACGCGCCCCCACTCGCTCTAGAGGTTGAAGACGACGTGCCCACTCTCCCCACCCGCCTCCACCCGCTCCGCTACTGTTCCTATTCGATCTGGACCGTTCAAAGTTTTCAGATCTGTTTTGGGCTTGATCTAAGCCATTCGGAGTCCGATTTTGACGATCCAATAGTGCTTTCCAACTATTTGGATTATTCTGGATTCATCCATATGGTTGAAATTTTGAAATTCATTTTTCAAAGGTAAGTAATTTTTCAGATGGAATCAGAAGGAGAAATTGCAGGTGATAGGAGCTCTGGAAATACTAGTAGCTCTGGGCATAGATCCATGGTGTCAAATGTCAAATTTGAAGTTGAGAAGTTCAATGGAACTAATAACTTTGATATGTGGCAATGTGAAGTCATGGACGTTTTAATCCAACAAGAGTTGGATATTACACTGGAGGAGAAATCAGAGGACATGACGGAGAGAGATAGGGACAAGCTTAACCGACAAGCTTGTGGTACAATCCGTTTGTGCCTTACCAAAGATCAGAAGTATTTTGTCATGAGAGAGACAAAAGCAAGTGAACTTTGACAAAAATTGGAAGACAAATACTTGACAAAAAGTATTGAGAGTAGCTTATATTTGAAGAAGAAGCTCTTCATATTCCAATTGCGAGAAAGTATGTCTATGTTCGAACATTTCAATAGTTTCAATCAAATACTTGCTGATTTGCAAAACTTGGATGTAGAAAGCTAAGTTGAAGATAAGGCTTTACTTTTATTAAATTCCTTGCCCGATACATGTGAGCATTTGATTACCACACTTTTGTATGGGAAGCAAAATATTAGTTTTAACGATGTATCTAGTGTTTTGATAAATAATGAGTACCGCAGAAAAGATAAGGAGGTACAGCTAAATACATCAAATGAAACCTTTACAGCAAGAGGGAGATCAAAGTCAAGGTATCCAGGAAAGAAAGAAGAATGATTCTCAATTGAGAACACGGGCCACATCACATCACGTGGTTAATCAGTCGACAGAAGACTTGTCAAAGATGAATGTGCCTTTTGTCACAACAAATGGCATTGGAAAAATGATTGTCCCAAGCTAAAGGGGCAACAGAAGAACCAACCCTCCACAGCCAATGTCGCCAACAGAGATGAAGATGCAAATCTTGCCTTAACAGGTTTATCATTTTTTTGTCATTCTAATGAATAGATAATGGTTTCTGAGTGTACCTATCACATGTGTCCCAATCGGGACTGCTTTACTGACTTCACAAAGAGTGATGGAGTAATACTTATGGGCAACAATAATGCTTATATGACTCAGGGAATAGGTAGCATTCGGCTGAAGCTGCATGATGGAACCGTCAGGACATTAACAGAAGTTCGGTACGTTTCAGACTTGCAGAAGAATCTTATTCTCACTTGGAACTCTGGATTCAAATGGATTTAGAATCACTATAGAAGATGGAATTCTCAAGGTGGTAATGGGAATTCAGGTGACTATGAAGGGTTTAAAGCGAGGAAATCTGTACTTCTTGCAAGGAAGTACTATTAGTGGAAGAGCTTTCACAGTTTGTGAGAAGCTACATGAGACTGATGCTGACACCACCAGGCTTTGGCACATACGTATGGGACATGTCGGAGAAAAATCTTTGCAAACACTTATAAAGCAAGGCTTACTCAAAGGTGCCAAGACTGGCAAACTGTCTTTCTGTGAAAACTGTGTATTAGGGAAGTAGATGCGAATCAAGTTCGGAACCGCAGTTCATAGTACACAAGGGATACTTGACTATGTGCACTCCGATATTTGGGGGCCTACCAAGAATGCATCTTTGGGAGGCAAATATTGGTTTGTAACATTTGTTGAGGATTATTTTCGTCGTGTATGGGTGTACACGATGAAGCATAAAGATGAAGTGTTTAAGATCTTCCTTGATTGGAAGAAGATGATCGAGACTCAAACCAGCAGGAAGATCAAGCGGCTCAGATCAGATAATGGAGGTGAGTACACTCTAGACCCCTTCATGGAAGTATGCTGGAAAGAGGGAATTGTTAGACACTTCACTGTACGAGGAACATCGCAACAAAACGGTGTGGCAGAACGGATGAATCGTACTTTGCTAGAGAAAGTACGGTGTATGTTACTGGATGCTAGATTTAGTAAACAATTTTGGACTGATGTTGTGACGAATGCCTGCCACCTCATCAATCAATTACCCGCAGCTGCCAATGGTAGGAAGACACCCATTGAAATATGGAAAGGTACACATGCTACTGATTATGACTCTTTATATATTTTTGGATGTCCAGCTTACTATCATGCCAAAGAAAGTAAGCTTGATCCTAGAGCTAAGAAAGCAAAATTATTAAGCTTTAGTATTGGTGTAAAAGGGTATAGACTCTGGTGCATAGAGTCAAAGAAGGTAATAGTTAGTAGAGATGTTACATTCAACGAGTCTGAGATGCTCAAGTCACATGAGCATAAAGACTCCCATAGAGGTAGCCATGATAGCAAAGCACATTGTGAGTCGCAGAAGGTGAAGTTTATTACGCCAAAAGAATCAAGAGTCGCTAATGGAGAGCATGGGTAACTTGAAGTTGATAGTCTAGTCACGATATCTCCAAGCCAACCTGAATCAATTGCAACAAACAGGCCGAAATGAGAGACACGTTTATCAGCAAGTTATGCAGACTTTGTGACGTATACACTGCTAACTAAAGGAGATCAGATCCCAACCACTTACAAAGAACCCATACAGTTTAGTGAACAGACTGAGTGGAAAAGTGCAATGAGCGAGGACATGCAGTCTCTTCATAAGAACCAGACATGGGAGCTTGTGCCGCTTCCAAATGGAAAGAAGTCAATTGGTTGTAAGTGGGTTTTCAATCAGAAAGATGATCAAGCTGCTAAAGGTGGGGTGCGATTCAAAGCTAGATTATAGCCAAGGGCTATGCTCAGACAGAGGAAATTGACTATAGTGAGGTAGTCTCTCCTGTTGTGAAACTCTCATCCATTCGGATATTGCTAGCTTTGGTTGCACAATATGATCTTAAGTTAGCCTAGCTTGACGTGAAGACAACTTTCTTACATGGTGATATGGAGGAAGAGATTTATGTTTCTCAACCGGAAGGTTTTATAGAAACTGGTAAAGAAAAATTGGTTTGCAATCTGAATAAATCTCTTTATGGTTTGAAGCAGTCACCTCGGCAGTGGTACAAACGTTTCAACCGCTTCATGATTCACTTGAAATACACTCATTGCCAATACGATCATTGTGTGTATTTCAAACAACTTGTAGATGGATCTTTCATATATTTGCTTTTATATGTAAATGACATGTTGATTACAAGTAAAAGCAATGTGGAGATAGATCAATTGAAAGCTCGACTGAGTCAAGAGTTTGAAATGAAAGATCTAGGAGAAGCACGAAAAATATTGAAGATGAAGATTAACAGAGATAGGGTGAAAAGCACAGTTCACCTCACTCAGAAGCAGTATTTGGAGAGAGTACTACAACGTTTCAATGTGAACTTGAAGACGAAGCCAGTAAGTATTCCAATGGCCCCATATTTCAAGTTCAGTGCATTGCAGTCTCCTAAAAGTGATGAAGAGCAGGACTATATGAAAAATGTCCTGAATGCAAGTGTTGTGGGAAGCTTAATGTATGCCATGGTGTGTACACGACCTGATATCTCCCAGGCCGTCAGCTTAGTCAGCCGATATATGCATAATCTTGGAAAGACACATTGGCATGCGGCTAAATGGATTCTACGGTACATTCTAGGGACCGTAGATCTTTGTTTGAAGTTCAAGAAGAGTGAAGATAGTCTTGTAATTGGATATGTTGACTCAAACTATGCTAGTGATCTTGACAAACGACGATCGACAACTAGATATGTGTTCACTATGGCATGAGGACCAGTTAGTTGGCGATCTATTTTGCAGTCTACAATTGTACTATCCTCAACAGAGGCTGAATACATAGCTGTGACAGAAGTCATGAAAGAAACCATTTGGTTATAGGGATTGGTAACAGATTTGGACTTTAAACAACAAGAGGTTACTGTTTACTGTGACAGTCAGAGTGCAATTCATCTGGCCAAGAATCAAGTGTATCATTCTCAAACAAAGCATATGGATATTCGTTTTCAATTCATACGTGAGATATTAGATGAATAGGACATTCTACTTTAGAAAATTGGCACTAAAGACAATCCAACAGATATGTTGACGAAAGTCGTCACAGGGATCAAATTCCAACACTGTTTGGAATTGATCAATATCTCACACTACTGAGCACCTTCGGGTGCGTTGGTGCCTTAGGGCGCATTTGATAGTGGAAATCTCTCATGGCAGATATAACAAGTATTGAAGGAAACAACAGTTTGCAGCAACTTAATATGGCACACATGGGTGGAGGGATTGTTAAATATCAACCCAAGTGTGAATATGAATGTGAAAATGTCTTGTATAGCTGCTCCATAAACAAGCTTGTCTCTTAACATTTATATCTGTCTCCAAAATATCAGACTTGTCTACCAACAATCCTTCAATTGTTAATGAAAGTGGTTGTTAGTCAATTTGTCGCCTGAGCCTTGTCTTATAAATGGAGATCAGTTGTAAACGAAATAACGTGTGGGAAATACAAAGAACACGGGCCATTTGTAGAGACAGAGATAGTTTGGTTGAGGTTTGTATATTTTGTATAAATACTTTGAAATCTATTGTTTCAGCTCCAGTGGACGTAGGCAAGTTGCCGAACCACTTACATATTGTCTCTATCTCGTGTTTGGGTGTGATTTTGGATGGTTTTGGTACAACAGTCTCTTACAACTCATCTTGATCCAATGACCCTACAGAAAGTCTACGGCCATCTACTCAATTATGAACTTCACCAGGGGAAACAACATTCGTCTTTTGATCTTACTTGTGCAACTGCAATACTGTCTCTCGTCAACAACGAAGTCTTGGGAGGAAGATCAATCCAATCAGTATCAAGCATACTTCATTGCCAACTCTAGACGTTCTTATCAGTCCTTGTATCAGAACACTGTGGCCACTCATTACGTCACTTCAATCTCAGTAATTTGAAACTTCATGCCGATGAGTATTTTGGCACTGATTAAATTTGAATGAGCAATTGTGCTGGTCTGCCAATTCATCATGGCAGTGTCTCTCTATTCTCCACTTCCCATATATCTTTGGTTTTGAATCAACTCTTGTATGTTCCATCTATTAAAAAAATCTTCTCTCTGTTAGTAGATTTACTTCTAGTAATAATGTTTTCTTTGAGTTTCACTATCATATTTTCTGTGACAAGGATCTCAATACGAGGACATTCCTCCTCCAAGGGCCAATTAAAGATTGGTTTTGTTAGTTGTTTCGCCAAAAGCCACCTCCACACTCAAAGCTGTCTTTGTTGGAGAAAGGGATTCCATTGACTTGGGCATGCCTCTCTTTGACTGGTTTGCCACATTTTATCTTCCAATCATCTTCCTACTATATATATCTAGTATATCGCCTTCTCTGTGTGACTCTTGTAAACAGGCAAAAGGTCATAAACTACCATTTTCTCTTTCCCTTTTAAAATCTTTTATGGTGGTCATTGTTCTTATGTACCTTTTGTCAATGATTTCAGTAAATTTATGAAGTTATTTCCTTTGTTCCTCAAATCTCATGTTGAACACATATTTTATCAATTTTAAATGTTCGTTGAACGTCATTTTGGGAAAAAAATCAAAATAATTGAAGCCGAAGACTAATACCTTAATTAAGTTGATGAAGATCAAATATGTTTATCAAGGTCCTTCTCCGATTGCTCAAGAAACAAAACAAAATCATTTAGTTTAATTTTTAATAAAATAGTGAAGGCTATTCCATTAGTAATTAAAAAGGGGTTGAGGGGATCCATATATGTTCTTCAGGTCAATCAGAGCGAACAGGAGGAGAAAGCAACAACTACATAAGCAAACCTATCTTGTGCACGTATCTGTGTAGAACTTGACATAAAGGAGGCTCCCAATTAATTTGTAAAGAGTTTAATGATACGACACACACAGGCTTTTGACTATGAATAGCTAATGTTCAAGTGTTGTCATTGTCATGAATAAGACCTAGAGATGCTATCCTAAACAAAACCAACCTATCCAACTAAATTCTAGTTAGACGGACGTTCACCGCCCTAGGCTCACCATTATTTCATTTAATTCTACTTATTTATGGGTTCTAGCTCTAGAGAACATATACATAGAGCTATGTCGACCCACATACATCTCCTTGACCAAATGATAAGGTATATCGTGCCATATATCATTCCCGCTTTCTAAAAATGAGATATAAAGAAAAAGAAAAGATATAGTAATCATGTCGTAAGAATATAATCAGAGTCAACTTGCTTGCTTAGTGCTTGCACTAAGCATCTAATCAGAGTCAACTTGGATTAAAAAATATGGTTCCACATGAGAAACCAGTACCAATATAACCTGCATGTCCAATTGAACTATAATCTGGAAGTCTTTTTACTTTCATTTGGGTCTTGGCGGCCAATGCTCCTAAGATCTTAGAAGAATGCTACAGAAAAGGAATATTTGTTGCCGTGTAGCTCCATAGGAACCATAAATAGAAACATGTGAAATATTAGCAAATATATATATATGGCACAATAGAAAGGAATGTTGTAATCGGGGTTGGTGAACCTTCATAGACAAAGTTTTGAATATCATTCCGGCGACCATTTTGTTTGAAACACTAGAACGACATATTTCGGTATCAGTATTGTTTCAGTGTACCGTTTCGATATAGTTTTTATATAGATAAATTAATTATATATATAAACTATGTTCCAAAATAACAATAATATAACTCTTAAAAACATATGCACATGATAAAAAAACATGGAATGGCATGTAACTTTTCTCGTGCTACACCTAATGCAACATCCTTTCTCCATATTCATACCCTCTCTATGTATATATTTATATATATATATATATATATATATATTATCAACCTAGAGTTTGAGTTGATTGTAATTTTTAAAAATTTTTGAAAATAATAATCCTTTTGATCAGATAGATTTGGCAGACACAGTTTGTGATGCACCAAATTGAAAGGCCTGCCACGTAGAAAATAGACACACATTACATTTTGGTCTGACACAAATATTTGGGTACATCACATTGTGTAGACCTAGCAAACGTGGCAAGCCTATTGTGTAGTACCTAGCACACATCACATTGGCACACATCACATGTTGGCAGGCCTATTATCTCGTAATCAGACAGATTTGACAAACCCATATAGATAGAATCGAAAAAGTAGATCTGTCCAGAAAAAATTTATTTACGAAAAGCCCTTTGAGTTAATCACTCTTAATTACAAAATCATCATGGCATTCACTTTTAATTCACATTCCGGGCTGATTTTTCCTATACCGGGAGAAATCCGAAAACCGGTCGATATTGACCGGTATTTGACCCAGTACGAAACATCCACCTCCACCATACCGGGTACTGTTCCAGTATGGTATTTAAAACTTTGCTCATAGGTATTAGTAGTGGCGGAACCAAGAAGGGATTGGAGGGTAGGGGCCAAACTTAGAGAAATAATTAATAAATATTATTTTTTATTTTTAAATGTGATGATATTAATATTATCTTGTGTTGACCCCCTCTCTAAAAAATTATATTGTCCCTCCTCCTCTATAAAATTATTTTGATCTAATGGATTAATTATTTATAAGTCCAACTTGAAAACACATCTCACAGAAAATAAAATTATCTAATGAGACGATGACACATTTTTACTACCAATAAAAATAAAAAGAGGGAATTCGGATGATTTTTATGCGTATGGGACCTCTTTTATGCTCTCTCCTCTGCCATCTACAATTCTACTGCTAATTTTGAAAAAAACTTTTTGAAGCCTTTGCAGTCTGCTGTCTACTGATGCTACAAGCTAATAGCCTACATACATAGGCTCAGAGAAAACTTTCAAGGCTATACACAGTTTGACTTGCTTCTCTCCTTTAGTTTTTCCGCTTCTTTCATGCTTTCCTTTTTCGATTTTCTCCTTCTTTCATGTATAATTGTATTGATGCAATGATATTTAAGTTTCTTTTTTTTCACTTCTCCCCTTCTTTCATGTATTGATGGAGTTGGTATTTTTGTTTAGATTTATTTATTTATTTTTGAAATAGATTGATTACTACTTGGTTGGCTTATATATGATTATGTCTATTGAATGATTATTTATTTTGTGCTTAAAGATTAACTTTAAATTCATATTTCATGAATAATTGAATTCATATATGTCTAATTTTATTTGATATATTCCAATTTGATTTAGGTTTATGAATTATGTCCAAATTAAAAACTATCGACTCATTCTTCAAAAGATAAGAAATTAATATTCCAGAATATTATTCTAAAACTCCAATGATTGAACCTGGATGAAAATCCTCTTAACTCTCCAATTGTGAAGTCTGAAGAGATTCATTTTTCATTTTCAACACTTGATTCTAAAGAGGTTGATACATCTTCTCTACAACGAGATTCAGGATTACGTCCTCCTATGTTAGACCATCCAGTCAATCAATATGATGAAATAAGAAGAGCTTACTTGAAAATGGATCCATATCAAATATGTCTATCAAAATATCTATTTTTTGGTTTTAAAAAGGATGATCACCGCTTTCAAGCTTATTGGTTTACACAATTTACATCTTGGCTAGAGAATTCTCCGATGTTGTATATGGTTTAACTTGTTATCTTTTTACAATGAAAGCATCTGGATGTTCTGGATGAAATGTATTTGCTATCACAAGATTTAGAAGTTGGAAGAAGATTAATGACAGAAAACAATGTACCTTTTTTAATCATATTGGGGAGGATTCTTGCTCTTATCATAATAAGGCTGTGAAATCTTGTGAGAATTTGTTAAAACAATCACAGTATATTGATAAAGTAATGAATGCACAAAGCTCCAAATAGGTTCTCAACAATCGAATTCAAGTAAAAACATCTATTGATATTGTCCAATGGCTTGCATTTCAATGATGTTCCTTTAGAGGTTATGATGAGACCCCTAAGTTAAAAAATCGAGATAATTTCCTTGAGATGCTTAAACTCTTGGTTTCGTATAATGATAAGGTTGGAAAACCTTTTATGAAAAATGCTCCTAAATCTTCAAAGTATACTTCCCCCAAAATTCAAAAAGGGATTTTGAAATTTTTTGCAAAGAAAGTGCAAAATAAAATTCGGGAAGTTGTTGAAAATTTTAAATTTAATATTATTGTTGATAAGGCACGAGATGAGTCTAAGAGAGAACAATGACTATAATATTGTGATTTGTTGATGTTGATGTTTTATACAATAATGCATTTTTTTTTTTATTTTGTACATTTTAAAGATACATCAGCATTGACTCTAAAGAATGAAATATCTTCAGTTCTTTCTCATCATTGTCTTGATATTCAAAATATTTTTGGGAAATGATATGATGATACTAGTAATATGCATGGTGAATAGAAAGGATTATAAACATTGTTTTTTAAAGATTGCACATATGCATACTATGTTCATTATTTTGCTCAGTTAGCATTAGTTTATGCATCTATAGAGGTAGTTTTTATTCATGATTTTTTCTCAAATTTAAATATCATTATCAATGTGGTGGGCGCTTCATTGCACATATGATAACTATTGATGAACTTGAAAGTGGAAAAGGAGCTAATCAAATTGGCACTGTCAAATGAGTTGGTGATTCTCATTGAAGTTCGCATTTTTATTCTATTTGTAGTCTACAATGAATATTTGGAACCACTTGCTCGGTACTTGTAAGCATATTAAAAGAATGATCCACTTACCCTCTATGCAAGGCTGTGAATGCTGCTTATAAAATGATTACATCATTTCAATTTATATTTATTTTACATTTAATGAAGGAAATCTTGGGTATTACTGATGTTCTTTGTCAAATTTTACAGTAAAAATCTCAAGACATCTTGGATACCATAAATATGGTTTCTACCACAAAAAGACTCATCTGAAAGTTGAAAAATGAAGGTTGGAAAAATTTGCATGAGAATGTTATCTCTTTCTCCATGTAATTTGATATTGTCATTCCAGAATTGACTTCTCATGTAGAAGGTCGTGGTCATCATCAATGAGATCACATTACGTTAGAGCATCATTATTATTTTGAAATACTTAATGCTACTATAGACTTTCAATTGTAAGAACTTGACAGTAGGTTTGGTGAAGAAGTGACAAAACTTTTAACACTTAGCTCAGCTCTAGATCCAAATGATGCTTATAAATCTTTTAATATTGATGATATATGTTATCTTTCAGAAAAGTATTATCATCTTGATTTTATTGAGAACAAGAAAATTAATTTAAGGTTTCAATTGAAGTATTTTGAAGTTGATGTGCTTACTAATCAAAAGTTTTAGAATTTGTCATCTATTGCAGACTTATGTCGAAGATTGGTGGAGACAAAAAAATTAAAGACGTACTATTTTATTAATATATTGATTTATTTTGTTTTGACTCTCCCGATATCTATAGTGACCACCGAACGAGCATTTTCGCCTATGAAGATTGTTAAAACAAGATTTCGCAACAAAATTGAAGATGCATTTCTAGTAAATAATTTAGTTGTCTATATTGAAAGAGAAATCGCTAAGAATTTTTATTTAGATTCAATACTTGATGATTTTGTTTCTTTAAAAGAACGTAAATTATAATTTTAGACATTGTGTTTCTTTTGTTTGATATATTTGTATGAGTGTTTTCATGCTATTTCAATGATATATTGTTATTGACACAAGATATAATTTTTTAATACATAGGTTATATTAAACATATTTTATTTTTATTTTAGATCAGATTTTTCTATATCGTAGGCAAAGTTGTATAGAAATAGAACAAAAAATGTCTTGTTATATTTTTAGCTTTGCTTGGCCCCCAAAACAAATTCTTGGTTCCGTCACTAGGTATTAGGTGCCCACATATAGAGTCAAAAGAGATATGGAGTTCAAAGGAGGGCCTTTTATTTGAGGCTTGACAAATGGAATAGATAGGGCTCCACAAGTTTTTAATTCGCCACTGGTGAATTCGAAAGGAAACGAGGATTAGGATTAGGTTTGAAATCACCTAGAGTGGCATTCTTCACCTCTATCCATTACGCACCATTGGTGATGGCCCCCACAACAACATTCTCCCTAAACCAGAGTTGTATATGAGCCTTTCGCCATACCTCTTAACGAAAGGGTTAAGTGGGTGTGAATTATCAAACTATAAAGAAATAGAAGACCCGTTGCCAAAGGAGGTGAATATCGGTGATTAAACACTTGTTTTTGCTCCATTGACATTTCACATCGTCTAATTGTTTCTCATAACCAGGAATAAAATGGACCAATTGAGTGCCAACATCGTCATAAAGTAACTCTCATGGCCAATGCGGGTGTTCCAAAGCATTATTAGGTCGATGCTTTTCAAACCACATTTTATCTCATCAATCATCTTCCAATACTAATTCTTCAAAATCGAGCCCTATTACCTGTTTACTTAATATTCGGCCTGACTACAAATTTTGCAAAACCTTTGGGTGTGTTTGGTGGCCTAATTATGACCCTACAATTCTTATACGATGGACTATTGCCCTAAGATGTACATTTTCTTAGACTATAGTCCCTCTCATTAAGAGTACAGATGTCTCCACCAGGGTTGAGTATACATCTCAAGATATATCCAGTTTGATGAAGATTGGTTTCCTTTTCATGAGGCCCAATCTTCCACAAGACCACAGTGCCACTTCATCCCCATCATCACCCACTTTTCTTCCTTCCTTTTTGTTGGCCCACTCTAGTCCACACATCAAAGCTCGTTGTCCAGTTCTTCTCTTGCCTCAACTTCCTAGTCTGCCATGTCTTCAACTCCTAGGCCCACTTCTTCATCTCCATGATTACATGAACCTGCTCTGCTTTCCATTGCTTCTGCACCCAAAATTACTTCGATCAAGCCTTTCTTTGTCGTTGATGTCGCTCCTGCTCCACTCGAGCCCTCTTCGACTACACCTATTCTTCACCAAATGCAAACTCATCTTCGTAATAACATCATTAAGCCCATATGGCATACAGATGACACAATGACATACCCTCCGTGCACCATGGCCATTATTTTCAATTTTTCTTTTCTTTTTCTAAGCCCACCTCTTTTACACAAGCCAGTAAGGAACCCTTCCAGTGCAAGGCCATGTCTTTTGAGTTTGAAGCCCTCTTGAAAAATCACACATGGACTCTCCTGCCCTACCATCCTTCCATGAATCTTGTTGAAACAAAGTGGGTTTTCAAGCTCAAACGCCACCAGGCACGCCTCGTGGCCAAGGGCTTTACTCAATAACCAGGTTTGGACTACATAGAGACCTACTATCTGGTGATCAAGCCTCAAATGATTCGCTTGGTTCTTACACTTCCTATTACTCGCCATTGACAAATTTGTCAATTGGATGTGTGTAATGCATTTCTACATGGTGATCTCCTTTTAGTCTATGTTTTCATGTCCAAATCGAAAGGTTTTGTTCATCCTGCATATCCCCATCATGTTTGCAAGCCTCTTGAATGCATTTCCCTCGATTGAGTCAACAACTTCTTGAACTTGGTTTTCAATCCTCCAACTGCTACCCATCTTTTTTTTTTTTTTTGCAATGGCATTGAAGTTTTCGGTTCATATACATAGATACTCATCACTAGTTCTTCCTCGCATGCAATTGGCCATCTTCTGTAGTAGTTGCTGCCTGATCTTCCTATTAAAAAACTTAGGCTCACCCAATATGTTCTTAGGCCTCAAGGCTCAATTTTTGAATGGAGGACTTTTTCTATTCAACATTGGTACATTTAAGATATTCTTCAGTGCACCAATATGTCCAATGCCAAATCAGTTGCTAAGTCGATGCCATCCTCTTATACACTGTCTCACTCTGACACTTACGCTTTTTCAAATCCTACTTTGTACTGCAGTACCGTTGGTGCCCTGCAATATGTCCTACCCACACGCATTAATCTCTCCTTTGTTCTTAACTGAATTTGTCAATGTATGCAACATCCTACTGTCAATCATTGGATTGACGTTAAGTGCATTCTTGGCTACCTATAATCTATTTTTGCTCATGGCCTTTTTATCAATCCCGATAGCACACCAACTTTATAGGTCATCTCCAATGCTTATTGGGCTAGGTGACCTGATTCTTGTCAATCCACCAGCGATTATCTCATTATTTTGGCAAAAATATAATCTTTTGAAGTTCTAAAAAGCAACACACGGTTGCTCTATCAATTGTGGAAGCTAAATATCAGGGTGCTTGCAAATTTCACTGTATAGCTTATTTGGCTACAAGGCTTTTTGAAGGAACTCCGGGTGTTCCGTCCATACCACCAACCTTATGGTGTGACAACATTGGTGTCCCATGCTTGTGTATTAATCCCATTTTCCAAGCTTTCACCAAACATGTTACCATTGACTTCCATTTTATATATGAGCGGGTTGGTCATCATCCTACTGATGTTCTTGTGGAACCATTTGTAGCTTTTAAATTCTCTTCCCTATGAGACAAGCTCATCGTTTGCTCACCCTTGCTAAGCAAGAGAATGAATGTTAGTATCTATCCTTTCAAGTCACGAATTACTCCAGAGGACAACTCCTCATCGTAGACCATGACAACTGCACAAGAGAGTCAACCATCATAAATTCCTTACCTTGTATAGGAGCCTCCTAACCCATGATTCATGGGATATACTTTATGACACCTATTGTATATAATACTGAATGTACATCATTTTCATATCAATAAAATAGAGGGTCAAGTTATGGGTTATAATTACTATTAGTGCTTCCCTATTTGTACTAACGAAAGGGGGAGAGAAGATGGGGGATCTAATCATAAGAAAGTATAGTACCACCATGTGACCGTACTCCTCTACACACTTTGGAGCATAGTTCTATCTCCATGGCTCCAAGACCATAGACCATCCTTTAATGAAGTGTCATTGGAAGACAGCTGCCCCTTGAGTTTCCTCAAAATTCACATTTGACATCTCAACCTTAGATAAAAAGCTTAAGCAAGTCCTCAATCTGCTTGAATTGTGTACCTCAACCAAGATGTTTCGTAATCAATAGGGCATCTCAACTTCCTCAAAAAATTACCTCATTGGCATAAAGATAGTTCTTCACCATCTAGACAACTAGAAAAGCCTTTAGGTTCTCAACATGAGGCATTACTTAATCCATAGAGCCCATTTTTCAAGTACACTTGTATCGACCTTCATGACATGAAGCCATAATCTTGCTTGGATCCTCGGTCACCCTTTAGGGCATGTCGTCCTTAATAAAACATCAACGGCCTCCTTCCTCAATAGTCACTTTGCTCTAGTTCTATAGAGAAGATAGAAAATGCATTCCTCTAGCTCTACTAAGAAACTATAGCTTGGTTTCTTTTAGCTCTCCTCCGACTCAACACTAGATCTTCTCTAGCTTGTTAGTAAAACTTGATGCCTTCAATGAATGGTGACAACCATCTTGGCATGAATACAAAGTTATTTTGTTTTGTGAATTGAGTCCTGGGAATCATCTACTAACAAGCAATTAACTTAACTTTGTAAAAGCACAAGCTACCACAAGAACACAATGACGAGCTCTACAACTTACCAAAGTGTGTTTCCTTCAAGAATCAGTAGATATTTTCCTCAAGCACCAAGAGCAAGACTTTCCAGGAATCGACCTTTATCTGAGGATGAGCAGGACACGAGTTCAAATTGTAAGGGCTTTGCCAATTAGAGGGAAGGAACCCCCTCATGCAGGCAAAGTGCTAGAAAGGATAAGGCAACCAGGAGTGCAACGTCTAGCCAAGGAAGAAGTCAAGTGAGCAGCATGTTATGTGAGAACCACGCTAGCGAAGGAAGGTAGACCACCTTCCAGGAACAAAGGGAAGGAAAAGTAGAGAGCTTGTCCTCGTAGAGTGGAATGAAAAGATGATATTCCCTTAACTTATAAAAAATGAGGTAGTGGTGATTTGCAAAGTGTAGCTAGTCCAATGGAAAGGCAAGCGACACCATCTAGAAAGTTTGGCTGTCACACCACAACATAGGGTGTAACAAGGGACTTCACCTTGTGCTGGGCGAGAAACTACAAGGAATGAGGAGTTGAAGAGGCGTGTAGTTCTGGAAAAGGCACAAATTGTATAAAAGCGAAGGACGAGCCTAACACGAGCAACAGTTAAGGACAAGATTGGTGCAAATGTACTAACTTTTCGGGATGACACTAAAACACCAAGAAGGCATCATTGTTGTATGCAAAAATCTACACTCCACCTAAAAGTTTGCATCTAGAGTTGGTCAGCAAGAAAAAGGCTATGGTACGGTAGACCATACCATCTGAACCCAGAGATATGGTTGTCCTGAGAGTCTGTCTTTATCATCTTGCAGTGGAAAGATCAAGACCAAAAGGCTCTTATTCAAGCACGTCTGGAGTCAAAAGGACATCACAATGACACCTGACGATCTTACTCTATAAATGGTTTAAGGTAAAAGCCAAAATCTCACTATTGAGATACTAAGTATTAGATATTCTTTGAAGCCAAAATCTTCAAAGAAAGCAAGGGACATCAGGAGAGCGATGGAAGAGGAAGAGTATTGCAGCGCCGCCATAGTGAGTGTACTACTGTGAGGTAGGTTAGTTTCTAAGACAATACTAAGAAATGTGGGGTGAATGTTGTGGGTATGTTATAGGATTCTCATTGCATATGCTATAATCTTCCCCCATTCTCTAATCATGAATAAATGAATATTTAACTGCATTATGTTTACGATCATTTTTACTCCGAGTTTGAATATCTTTACTTCGTGATTTTAAGATCTTGACGTTTGAATGGCTCGTATTTGTGATGCGGTGATTCCAAGTGAGTGTGCGTATGTGTGAGTTTTGCCATATGTCAATCATCAGGGACAGGTAAATGATTCTCGGGCCATTCTTACGACACGTTGCCACTAATGTCATACGAGAAGGAGAATGCCTCGTGACGATTGGGGTGCATCATTTTCGTATTGGCCTCACTTGATAGACAAGAGGGAGAATATCTCTGAGTGTATCATGTGTGGTGTCCTCGACTTGGTTGGTCGAGCTAATGTGTTCTCCCGGTGCAACATGTATATCTCAGTGTGAGAGTTGATGATTTGAAACAGGTGAATCATCTTGCACGTTGGTCGGGTGGGACTGATTCCCCAATTTCAAATGGTGAAGTGATTTCCCCCTGTTTGGTTTATCTCTATGTGAGAACTGGTGATTTGATATTCTCTGATTGAGATTGGATAATCTAAAACATTTCTGTGTGAGATCAGCTGATTGGAAATATCTCTATGTGAGATTGAAGGTTTTTATGTGTTAAGTTCCTTATGTTGAAATACGATGAGTTTTACATACTCAAGAAAATGGTGATTTCTCGCCTTGGCGATATATATGTATACTTGAGTTTTGCACAAAGGGAAATTCTCTAGAGGGTGATTTCTCGCCTTGGCGATATACATGTATACTTGAGTTTTGCACAAAGGGAAATTCTCTATAGGGTGATTCCTCACCGTGTTTATATACAAGTATTTTACTCAGAAGGTGATTCCTCTCCATGAATGCATGTGTTTTGCTTAGAAGGTGATTTCTCACCAAGCACAATTCACGTGTTCATAGTTCTTTTACATGAAATTGTGTATTACATCATCACATACAATGTCTCTCATTAGCAGTCTTGTTAAGGCTATTTAACCTACCTGTGGTTTTGTTTATTGGAACCGTAGACTTTAATGTAAAGTTAGATCCAGGAGAGTTGCCCGAGGAAGAAGGACCAACCCAGCCTAAACAATACATACAGAAGCATGTCTCCATTATTAGTAATTATATTGTCTCTTCAGAGTTGTATTAATTAGTCCAGCGACTAATTGTTGTTAGATTTTCTGTATTTGGAAATTGGGAATAAACATATGGTTATATATTATTATTTTGGGAAATGAAGTGATATTTGGATATTCTTCTTTATTGAATGAAACTATTTACAGTTTAAACTCTGGTACAAATAGCACTTGATCATTATTTATTCTGTTGCAGTTTAAACGACCATTTACTTACACTTGTACTTCCTTATGAGTATTGCATGCCTTGATCTAAATCATGGGTGTTGCTGACCGGTTGGCACCCTTGGCACCACAAATCCTCACCAAGTCCTTTATTGAGGAACGAGGTGCCATGCGTTATGGTGGGCAAGGCTAGTATGAGCAGCACTAGAAAAACAAGACGACTAGGAAGGTTCGCTCTACACAAAGCAAGCAAATGGTGTGTTGATCGTACGTAGGTAGAGCAATCAGCAAAGGAAAGCCCAATGCATAGCGAGGGAACACTCTTAGATAACACGAAGGAGCTCTATTGACAGCAGGTGACATGCCAAGGCCCATGCTCCAGCAATGATGACTTAATAAGAGCACGCTTGGGAAAGGAGAAATATGGACGTGCGGGTCATACATTTGACCACATAAGTAAGGCCCAATGCCACATGGACAGATTTCATATGGAGACAAACTACACACCCATTTTTTAGGCAAGCTGCAAGGACGTGCATACATTGTCTCATCAGTCCACTCAATCTCTACCATTCTTCAGTCTAGTGGACGCGTGGGCAACTGAGATCCAAGATCACATATTCAGTCAACCATAAATCAAGACTTGTCTAGCCGTATATAAGATATGCAGATGATAGTCTTCATTTCACTTCCGATATCGTTGAGTACTTCAATACACTTTTATTTTTTTTTTTTTCTGTTCGGGATCTCAAGGAGGCTAAAAGCTTAGAGTCTTCATTGACAAGGAGACCAACAACTCTAGCATAGCTCTTTGTTTAGTCACTGTCCAAGTACACTCCTACGACCATGCTTGTAATGTGGGGGTAAATGTCTATGGGTATGTTCAGGACTTCATATTCTACCTCTCACCCCATTTCTCATACGAAAGTGCATATTTTCTCATTATGATTAATGACTATTTTGATGATGTAATTTTAAGTAATGTGATTTCAAAGTGCTTTGTACTCTTGGGATTGGGTAGAGAGAGTCCCTGTGTTGATCAAGTGGAGTGTTTTCCTATTGTTTTGGGTAACTGTATTTCACGTGTTGGTAGGATAGAGAGATTTCAGTGTCTAATAGGTGATGTGATTCTCCTTATGTTTTTGGTGGGTGTATTTCATGTGTTGGCCAGGTAAAGTGATTCCTCGTACCGAACATGTGGAGTGATTCTCCATACTTAGTGATACATATGATTATTCATGATTATGTTGTTTTGTTCAAAGGGTGATTACTCGCCATACTTATGATACATGTGTTTCATTCAGAGGGTGAATCTTTGCCTTACTTATGATATGTGGTTTTAGCCTTATTTACATGAAATTGGTGCATTCATATTCATTGCTATTATCTCTCATTGTTTGTGTTGTTATGTATTTTAACTTACTAAGATTTCAATTAAAATCTCACTGTGATGGTCTCACTACAGTATCGTCCATTGAAATTGTAGACTTTGATGCAGATTTAACTCATAAAGGTTATCTTGAGGAAGAAGGATTAGATTGAGGAATAGATACGGGGACTTATCCCCAATAAGTTTAATGTATTTGTAAATGTGAAGATGTTTATTTTATCTAGGAGACCAACAATTTAGGGTGTTGTATATTTGAATGTGGGTGATGAACTGATGTTTATATATAACTATATTTGGAATGAAGGAAACTAGCAACAAATATATTAATTTGCTGTATGAAAATTAATGTCATGATTGATGTATGGCATCAATATGTCACAAATCAACTTTCTACTTGCTAAGGCATATATTGATACTGCGTGTTAGCCAATCAAATACTGACACAACACCTTCTATCAATTTTTTAAAGAATAATGATATATATAGTCGTAGAATGCACAAATATCGTGCAGTCACTTTGAAAAATAGTAAGATTCTTTATTAAAAAATTAATTTATTTTCATGTGGATTTCATATTTATTCATTTTTTTCAAAACTATTGTATGACGCTTGCACACTCACGACTGCAAGTATCATTTTTTTTTTTTTAAATATAAATTTCACAAACATTAAAATCTGAAATTTTAAATTATAAAAATTAATATCACAATAAAAAATACTATTTATAAATAAATAAAATAATATATAATAAAATATTTATACGATATAATTTAATTTAAAAAATTTTAAAATTTAAGAGACAGATAAGAAGTAACGTACGAAAGCAGGGGCGTCAGGCGTGAGAGGTAGAGACTACGCACTGGATGCGATTTTTGTTGCGGACCCTACAACTTAAGAGTCTACGATGGAGCGACTTCCCAAAAGCCAAAAGTCCTCATTTCTCGCCTCTTCTATATTTTTTCCTTGCTGGTTTTCCACTCAATCCCCTCTCTCTCCCTCTCTCTGTCATTCTGAGAATCGATTTGGGGGCCAAGTTCAATGGATAACATCAATGAGAAGAATAATAATCACGAGGAATCGAGTCCGTTCTTGAGTAAGCAAGTCGGAGAAGAAGAAAAAGATGCACAGAAAACCAGCGAGCCCACCGACACCAAGACTGAAACCGTCACTATCTCGCCCGGGACCAAAGCTCCGGCTCCGGGATCGGGAAATATTGATGGATACGGCTGGACAGCCAACGGGTTGCCATTGGGACACGGGAGCGTGATGGGCGAGCCGATGGGCAGGGCCCACTGGGACTCTTCTCTCTTCTCCTGTCTTGGACGCAACGACGAGTTCTGTAGCAGCGATCTTGAAGTTTGTAAGTCATTGTTTTTTCACAGTCGATTTATCTATTAGAGTTGATATTTGGGCATTCTGTAATTACCGTTAAAAATTGGTTATTCTGTAATTGGCTCTGTCTTTCTTTGCATTCTGAATTTTGCTTTGGGTTTGGGGTTTTCTATTTGTTTCATTTTTGTGCTTGACCTGATGCTAACACATTGGTTCAAGGATAAAACCGAGCCCTGTATTACCAAAGATCAATGTTTGCTAAGAGGAATTCTGTTATTTTTGTTTTTATTTCTATATGTTTGAGGATATGGAATCGACTTCTGAGTTCTGGTTGTGTTTTTCCTTTGTGATCCATTAGTTACATAATTTTACATCTGGATGGACTTTTATGAAGAATCAGTATTTTTTAAAGAAAAAATCTTTTAAAAAAGTATGTGAAGAGTGCAATACTCCTTGATTAACATTATCAATTAGTTTTTAAAGAAAATGGCGATGAGTTAGAAAGTTTGCATTTTGTTAGTAATACATGGCATGCAGCTCGAAGAAAATTGTGAACAATTAATAATGGAGATAGAATTCACGTAGGAGGTAAATTTGATTGCTGTATACAAAATTTTATAACCCAGTTTAAAATAACTATATGAGTAATAATATGGACACGACCATTTTATAACTAGCCAGTGTGATAGTGTTACTTCATTAAACTAAGTTTTTGAAATTTGCGTTTCCCATTTGATTTGAATTTCAAAGTTTGCATAACCGTCTTTCTTTTAACAAATAAGTGTAAAAAAAAGGGATCTATATGTATCATTACTCTGATTGCATTGTGGTTTATATCAATTAATACTTTGCTGCTTTCGGAATGCAATATTTCTTGATGATGTCATTTTCTTTGTAAATTGATATGCTTTTAATGTCCAATTTTGCACCACCTTTTCATTTTTCCTTAACGTCATGTTGTCTGGCCAGGTCTTCTTGGAAGTGTGGCTCCTTGTGTGCTGTATGGAAGCAATGCTGAGAGACTTGCATCCAGTCCTGGCACTTTTGCAGATCACTGCTTGCGTTACTCTGGTCTATATTTGATTGGGAATTCCGTTTTTGGTTGGAATTTCCTTGCACCATTGTTTTCACACACTAGCCGTACTGCCATTCGTCGGAAGTTCAACCTAGAGGTAAGCTTTTCTCTTCTCACCCTCGTCACCTCCAAAATACAAGGTGACATGATCAATGGCAGTTTTGGTCTGCCATTGAGTTTAGATGTGGTTTCCATTGAGTTGGTTGATTTTATTTTGTATTGTTGTATATGTTTATGCTTTCTGTGCATATGTTTGTTCATCTATTAATTATAGCACTCCTCAATTATACATTTTGTATCCTGTGGCATTTTGTTCTTATCATAAAGTACTTCCTGTATAAATGAACCGAGCTCTGTGTAGTATTTTTTATAAGTAAAAGTTTATTAATTCCAATTGGCGTAGTCAAGTACACTGGATGTATACAAGAGAAAACACCTAGTTGGGGTGCAAAAAAAGATAAACCCATCTAGGAAAATGAACCTAACAAAGCCCTAGTCCAAGGCCAAAGATGCGCTTACCCCAAACCACCACCAGTGCAACAATGCCTATCCCACCAAACCAGATTTTGACCATACACCAAGCCACTGTAAATTCCCCAACACATTCCTCAATACTTGTAAACTCTGAATGGGCCTACTAAAAATATACAATTGGTTCTATCTTCCCTCTGGTCCTCCATGGACATGAACTACCTCCCTTATTGTCATAGTTGATTGCAAAGAGATGCAATCATGATAGTGATTTTTGAATTTTGAATATTCTCATGATAGAGATGCATTTTAAAGTGTTACTATTATATATATGTATTATAGTTGTATATCGATAAAAAACAATGTTATATTTGTGGTTTCTTGAAGTTTTGATATATATATATATAACTTATTTTTTCTAAAGATGATGTAAATATGTTTTTTAGGTAGGGGGGAGAGAGAGAGAGAGAGAGAGAGAGAGAGCATTTCAATTGCAACCATGGTTTTTAGTTAGTAAGCCTTATGCCATGGACACCTTTGGTCTGAGAATGTTATGGTGTTAATAAAGTTGTTAGTATTTCTGTTGTGGTGTTCTTGGCCTTCTGGTCATGTGGATTCGTGAGTTACATATGTTTCGTATATTTTATCTACTTCAACTTCCACAGGATGTTCTTAACTTCCACGCCCTACTTCAGATAATGCTCTCTGTTTTCACTTTATAGCAATTGTGAATTATAGAAATCATTGCTCCTATTCATACTCTTGAATGTTTTAAGGATTTAGGACACTAAATGTGTTAATTGGTAAAAGGATACGGCAAAGTCAATAGTAATTTAAATTGAGAAATTTGATACTTAGTCCTGTTCTTCCATACAGGTCAATGGGAGTTTTGATTTCCATATACACCCCGAGAATAATCTTATGATTATAACTTAATTTTCCTTGGATTTTATAATTTTGTTCCTTTTTATGCTACTTGAGGCCTTGTAGTTATGTAACTGATTTTCACTAATAGAAATTATAATAAGTATTGAGGGCTTATGAATTTGTTCATGATTTTCTATGAAAACAGGGCAGCTGTGAGGCACTTCATAAGTCATGCGGGTGCTGTGGAAGCTTTCTGGAGGATGAGGTGCAGCGTGAACAATGTGAATCTGCTTGTGATACCATGACTCATGTCTTCTGCCACATGTGTGCTCTTTGTCAGGAAGGTCGGGAACTCCGTCGTAGATTGCCTCATCCGGGGTTCAATGCTCAA
The DNA here is from genome assembly GCF_001411555.2 of Juglans regia. Taxonomy (NCBI): domain Eukaryota; kingdom Viridiplantae; phylum Streptophyta; class Magnoliopsida; order Fagales; family Juglandaceae; genus Juglans; species Juglans regia. Next base: position 5,702,213 of record NC_049904.1, read on the forward strand.
CCAGTCTTGGTTATGATTCCTCCAATGGAGCAGACCATGGGCCATCCTGCCTGAGAGCTTCGTGCCTTAGCATGGAAGAGTTGTATTGTCTATATAGTATCAGTACGACACGATGATACTGAACTGTGTAAACTGTATTTGAGTTTCCTGAGCTGCCTCTAAAGAACTCTTGCTTTGTTTGATTGAACACCTGTAAGTAAGGTACAATGAAAATGTTGACTTCACCCTTTCTGTGTTTATAATACGTGATGTTTTGTGTGTTTTCATTTTTGGTATGTCTTGTGTTTGATAACAAGGTCTTGGAGCGTCTAATTCTTTGTTCAGTCAGTGTGTCCATGCATGAGTATTACAACAACAACAATGATAATAATTGAAATTTGAGACTCCATACAACAGAACAGAAGAGCCTGCATTGTGTTTGTAAAGTGGATGGGATTTTTCCTTTTTGCTTGAATGAAAGGTTTTGCCCCCAATGAAACTGTTTTAAGCCTCTGCTACTGCCTTTTTACACTCATTATGAGAAGTAAATAAAAACATAAGGGGTACTAGAACTGTCTACGGAGTGTTAAGGAGTGTTAAGCTTCGTTTGGATCATAAATTTATCGCAACTCATTATTACAATTTTTTTAAATTCTAACACAAAATATAATAAACAATTCAACTTTTTCAAATTTCAAAATAATAATAATATTTAAAAATAATATTCTAATAATATTTTATCATCTCAACTCAATTCAACTCAACTCAACTCAACTCAGTCCAAAAACAGCCTTAATCTTCAATTGTAAATTCTATCTTCTAGGAAATAAAGAAGAAGAAGAAAGCAAGTTTGGTATCACGGCTAGGGCTCGAGGCAATGTTGTGTTGTTTTTGCTGGGTTTTCCACTACTGCCTATTCTTGCCGATAAGAGAAGTTGTTGCTGGCAGAATTGGGTACCCTCCATTCCTGATGCGCCACTTCTACATCCTACAGATTTTACAATAACTTCAACTACACTATATTCTTGTTTTTTCTTAAAGAAAAATCTTAAATCCAAAAATATAAACCCTAAACTTCTAAAGACCTAATGCTAATTATTTTTAAAAATAAATCTTTACATCAACCTACTGTTGGCTGCAGCCGCAACACACCTGACGTGTGGACCGGCTGATGTGCTCAGGTGTGGAGGAAAAAAAAAAGGAGCGTATAGAGGAAAAAAAAAAGAGAAAAGGTAAGAAAAGAAAAGAAATCAGCTCAGGTGTGCTACGATTGATGTGCTACAGTAGGTTGTTCTATAGTTTTACTCTTATTTTTAAGACAATCATTTGAGGCAATCACCTCGATAAACGGTTGAAATAATAATAATAAAAAAGAATTAATTCGGCATTATTTAATATTTTTTTAGTTTGCCTTTTAAAACTTTAATGAAAACTTTAAGTAGTTGAATCATTTTATTTATTTTTTCTGTCGACAAAGGTACATATTATATTATCAAAAGAGAAATAATGCGGAGAGGTAGGATTAAAAGACAATTACAAATAACAACCAAAGATACAGTAAATTGCAGGGAATGTTAAATATGTGAATGGTTCTCGTGTGAATGTGAAATATGTGAACTGAAGGCCAAAATGGTGAGGTAAGAGGATCAGATGTGGAGATTAATCGATGATGAGTTTGTATGCGTGTTGGTGAAAACTGGCTGAGTAGGTCCAAATCTTCGGAAAAACAAGAAAATGAACGAAACATATAAGGAAAATTGAGAAGAAAGATGGGGGGAAATTAAGGGGGTTGGCGCTTGGTAGAGGACGTAGATGAACTGAATGAGGAAAGGCCGCTACCCTTGAAAGAAAGATTATCGCTAGGGAGGGAGGAGGAAAGGCTACCCACCTGCTTTGGTACGATGTGAAACTAAATCCTTGGAAAAGAGAACATAAACCAAAAGTCACACCCCATGACAAAGGCGAAAAAAGGATGCCATGCTTATGGAAGGTGGGCAGGTGTTAGAACCGCTACTTGAATACAGGATGACGGAAGCCTTGCAGCAAGATGGGACGGGGAAGAGTTGATGGAATAGAGGCTTGGTAGCGGAAGTGAGGTGGATCGACAGAAAGAAACTCTAACGGTGGGGTGAGTGCGTGGTGGTGGTGGTGGTGGATGGGCGACCGTTGAACCAGCTTCTAACATCTAACAAAACAAGGTAAACGAAAATGTAAAAAACAAAGGAGGGAAAAGTCGGATTTGTCAAAGGATCTCAAAGAAAAAGTTTACTTGGAGCTTGTTAAACTAATCCTGTCCATGGCAATAGATGGTTTAAGAAACCGAGCCAATAAAAGAGACCTAATGAACCTGTCCATGCTAATTTGCTCTTGTTTAAGGCATCCAGTATTTCTTTATGTGAATCAGATTCTTGGAATGTTACTACTTGAACAATCACTGTCAATTATTAGCAAAAGCAGCAAGCATACTGAAATGCCATGGGTCACGACTATGCAATCTTTTAATGTAATTTCATTGTTTGTCTTCTTTGTTTGCCATAGTTAGTGAATCAAATAGTACTTTCCTTGTTTGCCTTGGGTCAAGCTCACAGCCAATTCGACAACTACTCTGCACATCACACTGTTTTGAATTCAAGTTCAAATTCATGATCATCCATCATGTTTATCTTTATCTGCTGAGGGTTGGAAAGGGGTTTGTGGAGAACTCAAGTCCATCATGTTTCTTTTTCTTCTGAAACAATGTAACTTCATTATTGCCAGAAGCTTTTCATTGAAACAAATTATTTGTTCATTAACTATGCAACCTCTCGAGTTGCTGCTGCTGCTGCTGCTCTATTTTCTCTGGGATGTTTTTGTTTTCATTAGTGTACATGCTGCTAAGAACTGATTTCAAGAGTTGAACACTATTAGCTACAGAAGCAACAGAAAAATATGTTCTATAACTGCTACTGGATATAGTTTCTGGATAGTTGAACACTGTTTTATATGTTCTATATCTGCTGCTGTTGGATATAGTTGAACACTATTAGCCACCATGTCCTAGAAATATTTGGTACAACTATATTTGGCACAATTATATTATAGTTGAACACTAGTAAATATTTGGTACAAACATATTTTGTTGAAGGAAGAACTCACTAGTTTATAATCTGTTTCATGTATTGGTTGCCGAAAATGCAAGCATGAAGCTGATTTTGCCTTTTATGTTGATGCTTTGTGCTTGCAACAATTTTATGTAATTTCATGTATAAGTTGCTGGAAATTATGAAAATGAAAATGAAGCTAATTTGATGGATTTACACACAAGATAGATAAATCATAACAACAACAACATTTTATCATAGAGAGAAGGATTGCTAATCCAATCTGGTTTTAATTTTTAATAGGTTAGCCAAAATGCAAAAGTAGAATGTTTAGCAAAATAATTGCCTAAACTAATGGCTAAATCAATGCTAGTGCTCTAAGCCAGATAATGCGACCCAAATATCCTTTATTCTTTTTTCTGTTTTACTAAAAACTATGCTAAGCCAATGCAGCCGCTCATCTACATCCCTTGCACTTGCATTGAGAAGACTGAACACTCGGGAAAGGCCTAATGAATGGATAACACCCTGCATTACAATCACATGCCAAATCCTGCTCTAAAGCCCATACATACCTAACCTGAATGCTAAGGTGGCAGCAGTACGGTGTTCTGGTCCTAACAGGGGATAACAATAGGGAAAAAAAAGAAAAGAACAACCAAGATAAAGCTTAAAAGATACTGGATCAATGTAAGGACCAACAACACCAGGCGCTCCTAACCCTTACACCCTAAGAATAAAACAGAAAAGACAAGTGAACAAGGGGTAACAGAACAATTGAAAACTCCATCAGAAAAACAAACAAAGCATTCTTACTTCTTGGTCTAACTTAATATTACGTTAACTTCTAATTATAAAGTTAAATTTTGACTGATGTCAGGGAGATGAAGGAAAGTAACTTAGACACTCTCAACACCAGAAGAAAGGGAATTTCCAATAATAGTTCAAAAAGATGAACACAAGAAAGCATATCTTGAGTTTCTACTCTCCAGGTGCAGAAACACCTTGCTTCATTCTCTCCCTCTTCATCTTCTTCTTGGAGACCGGCTTCTTTTTCCTTGGAGGAAGAGTTTTTTGTGCATACATGTAAAGTACGTAATTTCCAACAAGGAATATCAACAATAGCCCAACAACAACCAGGAGCACTATCAGTCCAGGGTTGAACCCTTTGGCTTCAGCATCCTTGATCATATCTCCCTAATCATTGCAACAACAAATCATATTTTTGTGAGGACACAACAGACTGAAAGCAACAACAAATAAAAAACTGAGAAAGGATGACATAGCCCACCATACAACATCAACGCAAGCAATCCAGCTTATGGTCTAAAATCATTAACATTGGTATTTTATTCTCCTAGGCAATGATGTTCACATATTTTGTTAGTACAATCAATTCAAGCATGTTAACAAATGGCCAAACTTTAAGATGGGTTTCAAGCATAATAAAGCACTACTGTCACTTTTGATGAGCAATACTAGGGCATAACCTACCCTGGATTGGATTTTAAGGTTTTTATATGATCTTCCAAGTCAACTCTATTTTTTTTTTTCAGAAATAAATCAAGCCCATTAAAATTGGATTTGGAAGCTTATATTTCTGCAAGCTTATTGAGTATGTCTAAGAAATAACTAAATTTTTGACAAGTAAGAAATAACTAAATTTTTGATAATGAGTATCAATCAAATACATCTACTCTCTGGTCAATTCCGTGTACTTGGTAGTAATAAAGAAGCTTTTTTTTTTTTTTTTTTCCAAGGAATCAATGAATCCCATTTATTCAAATTAGTTATATGTAATGCTTTATAGAAGTTTTTATACTTGAAATAAAAATAATTTCTTATTTTTCCACAACAGGATCTTTTCAAGCTTACAAGAGCTCCAAAATGTAGACAGGAATTATTGGTGAGTGAACTGATTTAATATAAGAATTTGAACTTGAAATTGATAATGGGGAAGGTGGGTATCTCCATGCACATCGGCATCTCCCAAACAAGTAAGGTTAGAGAAAAATGAACATAAGTATTATTTTGTTTTTTAAAGGTACAGATCAAATGGAGACTTCAGCTCATCATGTGAACAAAATGAGGCTAACCAATAAGCCTAAGAAGAAACTCTAACGATGGGGTGAGTGCGTGGTGGTGGATGGGACGGGGAGTTGGCTTCAAGTGTTGATGGAATGGAGGCTTGGTAGCGGAAGTGAGGTGGATCGACAGAAAGAAACTCTAACGATGGGGTGAGTGCGTGGTGGTGGTGGTGGATGGGCGACCGTTGAACCAGCTTCTAACATCTAACAAAACAAGGTAAACGAAAATGTAAAAAACAAAGGAGGGAAAAGTCAGATTTGTCAAAGGATCTCAAAGAAAAAGTTTACTTGGAGCTTGTTAAACTAATCCTGTCCATGGCAATAGATGGTTTAAGAAACTGAGCCAATAAAAGAGACCTAATGAACCTGTCCATGCTAATTTGCTCTTGTTTATACCTCTTGTTTAGAGCATCCAGTATTTCTTTATGTGAATCAGATTCTTGGAATGTTACTACTTCAACAATCACTGTCAATTATTAGCAAAAGCAGCAAGCATACTGAAATTCCATGGGCCACGACTATGCAATCTTTTAATGTAATTTCATTGTTGTCTTCTTTGTTTGCCATATTTAGTGAATCAAATAGTACTTTCCTTGTTTGCCTTGGGTCAAGCTCACAGCCAATTCGACAACTACTCTGCACATCACACTGTTTTGAATTCAAGTTCAAATTCACGATCATCCATCATGTTTATCTTTATCTGCTGAGGGTTGGAAAGGGGTTTGTGGAGAACTTAAGTCCATCATGTTTCTTTTTCTTCTGAAACAATGTAACTTCATTATTGCCAGAAGCTTCATTGAAACAAATTATTTGTTCATTAACTATGCAACCTCTCGAGTTGCTGCTGCTGCTCTATTTTCTCTGGGATTTTTTTGTTTTCATTAGTGTACATGCTGCTAAGAACTGATTTCAAGAGTTGGAACACTACTAGCTACAGAAGCAATAGAAAAATATGTTCTATAACTGCTAATGGATATAGTTTCTGGCTAGTTGAACACTGTTTTATATGTTCTATATCTGCTGCTGTTGGATATAGTTGAGCACTATTAGCCACCATGTCCTAGAAATATTTGGTACAACTATATTTGGCACAATTATATTGTAGTTGAACACTAGTAATTGCCTAATCTAATAGCTAAATCAATGCTAGTGCTCTAGGCCAGATAATGCGACCCAAATATCCTTTATTCTTTTTTCTGTTTTACTAAAAACTATGCTAAGCCAATGCCACCGCTCATCTACATCCCTTGCACTTGCACTGAGAAGACTGAACACTCGGGAAAGGCCTCATGAATGGATAACACCCTGCATTACAATCACATGCCAAATCCTGCTCTAAGCCCATACATACCTAACCTGAATGCTAAGGTGGCAGCAGTACGGTGTTCTGGTCCTAACAGGGGTAACAATAGGGAAAACAAAAAAAAGAACAACCAAGATAAAGCTTAAAAGATACTGGATCAATGTAAGGACCAACAACACCAGGTGCTCCTAACCCTTACACCCTAAGAATAAAACAGAAAATACAAGTGAACAAGAGGGAACAGAACAATCGAAAACTCCATCAGAAAAACAAACAAAGCATTCTTACTTCTTGGTCTAACTTAATATTACGTTAACTTCTAATTATAAAGTTAAATTTTGACTGATGTCAGGGAGATGAAGGAAAGTAACTTAGACACTCCCAACACCAGAAGAAAGGGAATTTCCGATAATAGTTCAAAAAGATGAACACAAGAAAGCATATCTTGAGTTTCTACTCTCCAGGTGCAGAAACACCTTGCTTCATTCTCTCCCTCTTCATCTTCTTCTTGGAGACCGGCTTCTTTTTCCTTGGAGGAAGAGTTTTTTGTGCATACATGTAAAGTACGTAATTTCCAACAAGGAATAATAGTGTATTTTATTGGAGACCGGCTTCTGTTGAGAGCTTTCGTTAGAATTTTAGTGTATTTTATTTTATTTTGTGATTAAAGAAATATTTTTTAATAATTTTTTTTACTTTTTGATTAATAAAATATTTTTAATGATGTTTTAAATTTATTTTATTTTTTAAAATTATTAAAAAATATTAAAAAAATTTATATAAAAAATAGCTTAAAATATATATATATATAAATACGTACTGCTCCAGCGAGATGCTACAAGCTGTAGCATCATCCAGTCTATTACTCCGTCTAAATAGAAATCCTGTCAACTATCAAGTCAAAAATAGGCCAAAATACGTACGACCTATACTTGAAATAAAAATAATTTCTTATTTTTCCACAACAGGATCTTTTCAAGCTTACAAGAGCTCCAAAATGTAGACAGGAATTATTGGTGAGTGAACTGATTTAATATAAGAATTTGAACTCGAAATTGATAATGGGGAAGGTGGGTATCTCCATGCACATCGGCATTTCCCAAACAAGTAAGGTTAGAGAAAAATGAACATAAGTATTATTTTGTTTTTTAAAGGTACAGATCAAATGGAGACTTCAGCTCATCATGTGAACAAAATGAGGCTAACCAATAAGCCTAAGAAGAAGAGAACAGAGAGATGAAAAGGGTTGGTGAAGATGACACCAAGAAATCAAGGTATTTCTTCAAATCGAAAAGGTTTATTATTGTTCCATTAACAAGAAGAATTGAAGACTTGAGTAAGCAGACTGTGATTAAATGCAGAAATCTATAAGCACCGTCACAAAAACTGAGTACCCATCCAAAAAGTTCATCTGCTTCTGTGGTTCAGATTTGTTAGTGTTCTTTTGGGCTGCAGGATGTTCTTATTCATTGGTTGCTTATTGGATGCTCTAGGTATGGGGATGCTTACCATTCATTAAGATTGTAGCTTGGAGTTTGGTTCGTGGGATTTAAATTTGCACTGTGTGGAGCAATTTGGATCTTAGAGAATTTGGGCTGCTTTCAGTAATTGGAAGTAGTTTGTGGAAATAAGAATTCTCGTTGAACTGGTGATTTCGGGGACAATACGGATATGCTCTTAAATGGGTTCTGATCAATGTTATCTGAAAATCTTTCTTTCCCCTATCAGTTGCATCAATACATTATGGGTGCAATACGCATTTATAACTTTATAAGTTCTGCTAAAATGTGAAAGGAAAAATGTAGAGAACCAACAGATCATTAATAATCAGCAACAACAAAGACTACAAGCAATGCGTAGGACGGTAACAGAATAACACATAGCATGGACAGAAATATGGTCCTCCTGTAGAGGATCCGTACCCATGACAATTAATCTCTCGACTTGCATTTCTCCATTAAATAAGTGATGCAATGCATTTGTTCAAATTGAATATGAATTTGAAGAACTCTCTCTCACGGAATTGAAAGAACTTACCTTAGACATTATGGCAAAAAATTCATAATTTTTTATAGGTAAAATATTCATAAAATCTTAGGCCCCATTTGGTTTCACAAATGGTCTCATCCCATCTCATCTCATCTCATCTCAACATCCAAACACCAATCAAACACAAACAATTTTCAACTTTTTCATCTAATCCATAACTTAATCATTACAACTTTCACAAACTTTCAAACAAAATACAAAAAACAATTCAACTTTTTTAAATCTCAAAACAAAAAAATATTAAAAGATTATATTTTAACTTTATAATTTTTTATTCAACTTTTTCTCTCCATTTCCAAAACCTCATAAAACATCTTAATTCAAATAATTCAACTACTATTCACAGATTTCTCATCCTATCTCATCTGTATAACCAAACGAGGACTTATTAAATTATAAATGACCTACGAACTCGAATAACTGAAACTATACAGCAGAATCAATACGAGATTTCAGTTAACGAATAGTTCCTTCGCTCTGTTTCTTAAAACTTGAGAAGATTTCCAGGAAAGGAAACAAATATCAGGTTTCAATGTCCTGAACCTTACTGAACATGCATAGTAAATTTCCTCGAGCTTGCAGGAAAATTATTAATCATGAAACATGTAACCAGCGCAAAAAATAACGTTTTCCCATAGAATTTTCCGGGAAACATTATATACCCAATAAAATCACCCAAGGAACGTTAAAAAGAAATCGTAATAATAACGACTCCATCAAACAATATGAATAAGATCAATTATATTCCAGTAGATCTTTGATTTAGAGGCCTTAAACTTAATTTCATTTAGACAGATCTCTTAATGTTATCTGAATAAGGGATGGATATGGGTTCCGTTTGAAAACGTACCACGCGATCAAAGGAGGGAGGAACCTTGTCAGCGAACTCGTACTCGTCGTCCATGGCTGTGACTCAGAGCCAAGAGATCAGCTCAGCTTCTCGGCGGGGAGCCGAAAGAATTGAACCAAACTCCAAAGAAAGTTCGAGAACACAAACGAGAGGGAGAAGGGGGTCGGAGACTCGCACGGATCGAAACTGGACGTTTGGCAAAGAGTATTTGTAGTACCGTGATATATTAACAGATTCGCGTGATATTTCAATTTTGCCCTCGGGGCGTATTTCATTAGGCAGTTTTTCTGGTACAGGTGGTTCGCGTACCAATGCCTACGTGGAAAGTTTTGTCGGGTGACATTTGTTATAGGAAAAATTTAATTGTAAGCGATTATGCGCATTAATACGCGTATTCATTCAATATGATTAATTAGAAAGTATATTTTATTGAAAACAGTGCTAATTTGAATTTAGAATATGAAAGCAACAATATTAATACGCAGATTAGTATGCAAATTTGTTAGTACATAGTAAAACTCTTTGTTATATTATAAAAAAAATAAACAACGTAGAGAATAGAAAGAGAAAACATATTTAAGAAAACAACGCAAACTTCCTCAATGCATTCATCTCCCCCAAATCTCTTCCTCAACGCAAGCATCTCCTCTGCGCGCGATGGCGATGGGACGACGACAGTCTCCTCCACACGTAACGGTCTCCTCTGCCAGCGACGGTCTCCTTTCCGCTCGACAGACTCCTTTGTGTCGACAATCTCAGGTACTCCTGTTAAGTGGACACCGATTTGATAAATGTAAAAATGCAATAATTTAGGTTATCTGAGGACTAGAACCTCCACTCACACTTGGGTGAATTCAAGAAATTTCATTGATTCAGATTGTAAACAAGGATTTCTATTTGTATTGGACTCTACAACAGAAATAATAACTAACATACCCATTAAGTAGACGTGGTCCAACATGGCCTCTTAACTGAATGGATAAGAAATTGACTAAGTCTAGAGTAACTGCCCCAGCCCATGACTCATGCGAGAATTGACAAAAATACCATAAGAAATTAGATAAAGACCCAGCATATATATAACACCTAAGAAAGCCCTAAAGATTCTTCAAACCATCTTCCTTCTTCTGCGCTACACGTAACAATGCTCCATTCTCAGAGGATTTTGCCCACAAAATCAGTGAACCTTCTTTGCATCTCCTCCAAATCTTCCCAAGTAGCATCCTCCGTTATTGCCCCTTTCCATTGTACTAGGAACTCGACTTCGCTACAGTGCCTTCGTTTCGCAAGTCGCCGCTGCAACACTTGCTCTGGTTCAGGAGCTAGGGTTCCATCACGGTTGACTTGGGGAAGTTGGGGTATTTGTGATTCCCGGCACAAATCCAATCTATATGCAAATTTTCCCACCTTCTGGAGAATCTTGAAGGGGCCGTAATACCTTAGCAAAATCTTCAAAATTCTCCTCATCGCCACCATCATCTGTTTGTACGTTCTTAACCTTAGGTAAACCCACTCTCCCTCTTTAAGTTCTCTTCCAGTTTTGAGTTTATTTGCATACTACCTCGTCTTATTTTGTGACTTGTGCAGATTCTCATGGACTAGTTGTGCTATGAAATCGCAGCTTTGCAACTCCTCCTCGACTGACTGAACATGAGTTGACCCTGGCTCGTAACACAGTAGGCGTGTGGGTGTTGTCCATAAATAGCCTCGTATGGTGAGATCTATGTTGAACTGTGTCTTGAAGTGTTGTAAACATATTCTGCTAGTGGTAACCATCGTGTCCAATCTTTGGGTCTATCACTAAAAAAACACCTTAAATAACATTCAATGTCTTATTTGTTACCTCTGTTTGGCCATTTGTCTAAGGATGATAGGCTGAACTCATGAGCAGATCTGTCCCACAAATCCTAAATAGCTTCTTCCAAAATTGGCTTGTAAATATAGGATCCCTGTCACTTATAATTGTTTGAGGCATCCCATGTAGCTTGAATATATTTTCCATAAAGATTCTAGCTACTGTGAAAGCTGTGTATGGATGTGTAAGTGACAAGAAATGTGCATACTTACTTAACCTGTCAACCACCACCGTGATAATAGTTTTTCCTCCTGAGGGTGGCAACCCTTCTATGAAATCCATGTTAATGTTCTCCCAATTCTTTTCTGGTATAGGAAGAGGTTGAAGCAACTTGTAGGGTGAATGGTTTCAACCTTATTCCTCTAGCATACATCACATTCTCTGATGAAGGCTCGGATGTCACTATGCTGACCAGGCCAGAAAAATTTCCTTTTTACTCTTGCATTTGTTTAATGCACACCTGTGTGACCCCCTAATGAACTACTATGGAATTGTTGCAGGATTTGTTGCTAGAAGGGCACGAGAGTTCCCAAATCAATCTTCCCTTATAAAAGAGAAAATCATTTCGGAATTGGTATAAAGCTGGATCCAGGGTCCCTTGATGGTAGAGGCTGATAAGCTTCTTGAGAGATTGTCCTAGTAGGTAGTGTCTCCACTTCCGAATTGCCATTACCAAAGCCAATAACTTCTTCTCGTATGTGAGCAAGGCCAGATTTCGTTCCTTCAGTGCTTGACTTAGATAGGCAATAGGCTGCCCCTCCTGCATTAATACTGCCCCTAAACTTTCCCCTAAGGCATCACACTCTATAATAAAAGCTTTAGAGAAATCTGGTAATCTTAATACCAGGCCGCTTACCATAGCTTCTTTTAGCTTCTCAAAAGCTTGTTGGGCCTTATCTGTCCAGCAAAAAGTATCCTTCTTCAACAAGGTTGTGAGTGGTGTAGCAATACTTCCATAGTCTTGTATAAACTTCCGGTAATAGCCCGTTAGTCCTAAGAACCCCCTCAAAACTTTGAGGTTCTTAGGCACTACCCAATTCTGCATAGCCTCAATTTTCTATAGATCAGTCTGTACTGCTTCCTTTGAAATAATTTGCCACAAATTTCCACCCTAATGCACCCAAAAATACACTTGGAAGCCTTTGCAAAAAACTGGTGAGATTGTAAGGTTTCCAAAACAGTGTAGAGATGTTTTAAATGTTCTTGTAATGTCTTGTTGTAAATTAAGATATCATCGAAGAAAACCATCACAAACCTTCTTAAATAAGGTCGAAACTCCTCATTCATCAACCATTGAAAAGTTGATGGAGCATTGGTAAGGCCGAATGACATTATCAAAAACTCATAGTGATCTTCATGGGTCCTAAAAGTCGTCTTAGGTACGTCTTTTGGGTTCATTCTGATGTGGTGGTACCCCGTGCGTAGATCCAACTTGGAAAACACTTGAGCTCCATGAATCTCATCCAACAACTCATCAATGTTGGGTATGGGGTACTTGTCTTTCACTATATCTTTATTGAGTGCGCAATAATCCACACACATTCGCCATCCCCCATCGGCCTTTCTCACCAATAGAATCGGGGAAGAATATGGGCTTTGGCTGCTTCTAATAATTCCACCTTTTATCATGTCTACTACCACCCTCTCAATTTCTTCCTTTTGATGGTATGGATACCTATAAGGCCTTACACAAGTGGGTTTAGAACCTGGTTGCAATGTAATTTTGTGATCATGACTTGGAGGTGGAGGTAGACCACTTGGCTCAACAAATATTCCCTTAAACTTATCAACAATACCCTGCACAGCCAATGGAACAGGTTCTTGAGGGTCTATGCTAACTCCCTCTAAATACTGTAGCCATACTCCTTTGGCATAATTTTTCTTTAGACCCTGCACATATTCAGCTTCTTCCACTACACGGCTTGGTAAATGTATTCCTCTTAACGTAACAACAACATTTTCAACATTAAAAGACATGATTAGATCTGAAAAATTCCATACTAAAGTACCCAACTCTCTTAACTAGTCCATACCCAAGACTATATCACATCCCCCCAAAATCAACAAATATTAATCAGACGTAGTTTGCAACCCTTGTAATAGGAGTGGGACAACCTTACATAAACCAAGGAAAGGGAGGTTGGCTCCATTAGCCAATTGGACTGATAGTTGGCTTTCCTCCACTGGTAGTCGAGCTTTCCTTGCTACATTTGGGTCAATAAAACTATGTGTACTCCATGTGTCAATGAGGATTATCACACTGGTTTTATTGATGACCCCTGTTAATCTCATGGTTTTAGGAGTCAATGCACCTACCATAGCATGCAATGAAATACCTAACATCTCCCCTTTTTCCTCCTCTCCCTCTTTCTCTTCTTCTGATTGGATTATAGCTAATGACCCCTCAGTTTCTTCTTCCTCTACTTCTTCTATCCTCATCCCTTCTAATAAAAAGAGTTTAGGTCTATTATATCTATGAACTGGTTGGAATCTCTCATCACAATAATAACAAAGACCCTTATCCTTCCTTTCTTGCATTTGGGCAGGAGATATTCTTCTAATGGGTAGGGTTGGTCTTCTATTTGTGTTTGGGAATCTGTTGTTGGTATTGTGGAAGGTTGGATTGGGTCTAGTAGGTGGAGGTGGAAGTCTCAATATAGGGGAAGGTGCTGGTAATTTGGAAATTTGGTGTGGATTTGGTTGAGTGGAAAAGTTTCGGGTACTTTGACCCTGGGCTCTTCTTATGATCTCCTCTTCTTGTAATCTGGCCAATCCAAAGGCAGCTGATAATGCAGGGGGTTTAAACATAGTCACAGAAATTCTACGGACATTTATCAACCCACTTAAAAAGGTACTCATACGAAACTCCTTAGTTATCCCCTTTATCTTATTGGATAACTCTTCAAATTGGGTTTGATACTCTTCAACTGAGCTGGTCTGTTTTAATTTAGTAAACTGTCCCACCGGATCCTCATAGGTTGAGGGTGCAAACCTTACCCTTAATGCAGTAACAAACTCATCCCAATTAGAAATTGGGCTTGAGGTCATGAGCCAAGAATACCATGAGAGGGCTTTACTCTCCATGTGAAATAAGGCTATTTGAAGCCTTTGGTCCTCTGGGGTGTTGTAATAGGAGAAAAATGGGTTTGCCTTTAAGATCCACTCAGCTGGATAAGCCCCACCAAACTTAGGGAATTCCAATCTAAGAGACCTCACCTGAATCCCCCAATTTTCCTCAAATAAATGATTGTTACTAACCTTTGGGTTCTGATTAGAAGATCCTTCACCTGGTTGCACATCATGGCTAGTTGCTCATATGTGGAAGCAAGATTGTTTAACTGGTCTAAAACTTCTTCTAACATCCCCTTTTTGTCTCTCCCATTCTTCTTGCAGGTGCGTATTCTCTCCCTTTAATGCTGAGATTGCTTCCACGAGCTGGGCATGCCTAGTCCCCTCTACCATGTCGTAGGAAGCGGCTCTGAGACCACTTTTAAGTGGAACATAGATTTGATAAATTTAAAAATGCAATAATTCTGGTTATCTGAGGACCAGAACCTCCACTCACACTCACTTGGGTGAATTTGAAAAATTTTATTGATTCAAATTGTAACAGGGACTTGTATTTGTACTGGACTCTACAACAGAAATAATAACTAACAGACCCATTAACTAAACTTGGCCCAACATGGCCTCTTAACTGAACGGATAAGAAATTGACTAAATCTGGAGTAACTGCCCCAGCCCATGACTCATGCAAGAATTGACAAAAATACCCTTAAGAAATTAGATAAAGACCCAACATATATATAACGCCTAAGAAAACCCTAAAGACACTTCAGACCATCTTCCTTCTTCTGCACCGCACGTAACAATCTTACTCCATCCCCATTATTGCAATGACTTCAAAACTTCTCCGGCCCTCTTTCTTTCTATTTCAGATTGTCTTCTATGCCTCTTCCTTCCCTTCCATTATTTTCATATTTTCTCTCCTCTTTTTGTGATGGCTTTCATACATCTTGAACGAAAAGAAAAAAAAAAGTTGTTGTGATGCCTTTCATGTTACGGGATCATGGCTTCCGGGGCCTAAGGCTTCTTTACGTGGGCTGCAGATAGGTTTAAAATTCATGTGGCTCAATCTTTCTTGCAGATTTGGATAAATTTGATTTCTTTTTTTATGCAACTATGTTATACTTCTTACTTTATTTACAAGTGTAAAGAAATCGAAATAACACCTATAAAAAAAAATCTATTGATTTTCTTCATTATATATATCTTTTTTTTGAGCTTATATTCAGTATATTTTAGTGCTAGATATGTGTTTGATAGGACACCAATCATTTAGAATGAATCATGGTTGATGTGTCTCTACCAAACAATTTTCTTTATGTTCTATCTAGGCATTGCAAGACTAGCTTATGATCTAATTTCTGTCCTCAAATGGCCAAACTGTGTGGGAAAAGTCATCCCCTGAATATGGTTAAAACTTTCTTAGATAGTTGAAAGATGCAGGGTACCAAGTCATTACTCATTATGCAAGTATAAAGCTCATTTATATATATGATGTTCATGCTCAGTTTGTTTCAGACAAGCTTTGCTATACCAATTTCTATTTGTTTCTTGTGACTAATTTACAACAAAGTTCAAATGATTCATACTCAGATGAAAATTTTGGAAACCAAAATTTACAACTTGTAAAAACTATAAGATTTTAGAGTGGCTTGCATTTGCAGGAACTCCTCACATCCCCCCTTTTATTTTGGTTGATATTACGATTTGCAAGTGCAGTATATCTTGAACTTTTTTTTTTTTTTTGGTGACAATTAGAAAATTATTATTTAACTTTCTTTGTTGGGTGTGTTATGGACGAAAGAAGCTTTCTCCTTTAATGTTGCTTGACCAACAAAATGTTGTTATTTGTGTTGCAGGAATAAGGGGATATTCTTTGTACTAGATCGTATCTATTGTTAGGGTTAGGGTTCATAACAATTTGAAGGAAAAAAAAAGGAATTTGACGGAGGAGAGATCGAGAATCGACATTGCTGAAATGAAGAGATGGAAAGAGAGAAAAGAGAGAGAGGTCATGTTTCTGTGATGGGCGAGAATGGAGGAGAAGGTGGGACGCGAATGGGCGAGAATGACGAAATGGTGCGTTGTGGCGTTTTTCCCTTCAGATTCCAATTCGATTTAAATTTCTTTCCCACCCCAAACACATTCATAGATACTAAAATGAAACACACCGTTTCATTAAAAGGTACAGTTGTACCATTAGTGCGCTTCGGTGTGCAAAATTGCTTGAGTGTAGACTTTTTCATCAGTAGGATTGTGTTACTCGTCCCTCAATCTAAGTTGACCAAAATTTTTTATTTTATTTATTTTATTTATAAAAGTGATGCGTCTACAATAAAAAAATTTAATAAAAAAATTCTATACACCACATTATCATCTCACTTTCATTTCACTATGTAAGATGTGAAACATTTATCACTATTGGATAATCCTT
Source organism: Juglans regia (assembly GCF_001411555.2). Lineage (NCBI taxonomy): Eukaryota > Viridiplantae > Streptophyta > Magnoliopsida > Fagales > Juglandaceae > Juglans > Juglans regia. The sequence goes on from NC_049904.1 coordinate 5,718,916, forward strand.
TATTGAATGATTGTTTATCATCCAATGATAATAAACATGCCACATCTTATATAATAGGATAAAAGTGGGATAAGAATGTGGTATGTGGTATATAGCATTACTCTTAATAAAAACAAGAGAAGTCTTACAAGGAAGTCTTACACTACACATATCAATCTAATTAGCATGTGATTTTTCATTTTTGTTATTCTATTTAAACATATATATATTTAAGCAGCCAAAGCTCCATTCTCCTATTTAGAGAGAGAAACTCTCCCTTCTCTCAAGAAAACTCACTCTTTGAGTACTTTTGCCGGAGAGGAGGGTGGAGCCATGGCTCTCTCCCTCCTCTCTTCTCCCTTTTCATTACCGCACTATGTATACACTTTTATAGTTGTGTTTTCTTCCTCCACCGGTTCGGTTTTGGTTAGATGTATTACACTTTGGCCTCCATTAGTCGACACGCGCCCCACCACGCCATTCTACAGATGTTGATCTACTGGGACGGAGCAGAATCGCACCAAAAAGCTCAGCGTGTGGCCTTCACATGCTACCGCGCCACGACGCCTCTAACGGTTAAATGCGTCGTACCAGCAGATGGTTGCCACACACCACCATAGATGCATGGGAAGACAGATGACTAGCCACAGATTAGTCCATTCGATGCCGTGCTTTAGACTATTTATCGCTTTCCCTAACTAATGATCTTGAAAAAGAGATTACGGATCTCTTCAGAAAACATCTCAAGACAACAAACTGCAATGCACCCATAACTTTCTCCGCTTCCAGTGAAGGTTCCACCACCATCAGTGGTGGTTCCATAGTTCGCATGACTTTGCGAACTGCTAACTACTGTCTTCTAAGACAGCACCCTCTTTGTAGGATATGGGTGGGAACTAAGAAATTGGTCTCAAATCTTGTTTTATTTTCTTTTTTTTCACCACTTTTGCACAGTGGTTATTTTACTGCGGCGTTTGTTTGGGAACCCTACCCCCTCCTCATGTATCATCATTTCTGTTTCTAATAGGAATTTACTTGCTTAGAAGAAAAATACACATATTTAAGCATTAAGATAGAACGACAAAAATGGCAATGATATATTGAATAGGTGGAGATTATGATATAAGGCTTTTAATTAGAATTTCTCTAAAAATAAATATATAAACTGACATAATTTTATGTCAATTTATGAATCTTTATAAAATTATTTTGCGGCAAGAATATATAATTTTTAATTTCTTTTAAGTAATATAAATATTTTTTTGCATGAAAAAAAGAATAGCCAATTTAATATGAATTATGCTACATACAGTTATTTTTGCGTACTCTTTTTGCACTTCACTAATGTGATTAATCAAAATCGTTATTTTATATTAAAAAAATGACGCAACCAACCATATTAGTGGAGTACACAAAAAAATATGTAAAAGTGATTGTATATAGAATTTTTTATTTAATATGTGGCAAAAACCATCATACTAAGATAAAATTGATAAAACAACTACCCATTTACAATTTTTCTATGACCTTCCAATAAAATAATATTTTTTGAGATATCTATTTAATTATATAAAAGCCAAGTTTTCAATTGCTGACTTGGCATTCATACCATAAAATTCGGGAATGAAAGGGTGCAAAGAGAGACTTGCACCAAGTGAAAAGAGAAGGTGATCTGAAACGTCAAGTGGTGAAAAGAGAGAAAAAAGAGATGAAAGGCCAAGTGGTGAGTCTAGAGGGTTCAACTCTCAACTTGGTCTTTGTTCAAACGCGTTCTCCGTATAACAAGAATCAGAGAAACAAAAATGAGAATAAAAAAAACCAAACAACGCGATGATCTTTGTGATCGATCAAACAATAAGAACATAGACTAAACATGTTCTCAACTTGGTCTTTGTTCAAACCTTCTTCGTTGCTGAAGCCAACGACGTCGATGCCACCAACGAAGTCTCTTTCTCTGCCCATTTCTCCAGTGACTTCATTGACGACTTCTTTTGCCGTTTCTCCGGCATGGGTGAGCGAAGGCAGATGTCCAAAGCGGCGAGACATGAAAATGAGAGAGAGAGAGAGAGAGAGAGAGAGAGAGAGAGAGAGAGAAACCGAGACTTAGGGAGAGAGCGAGTTTTTCACAGCGTTGCCATGCTCGAAAACTTCACGTGCACCGGTTTGGTGTTGGGTGAGCATGGTTGGGCACAACTTGGGTTGGGCATCATCTATGGCTGAGGGAAGGCCGTGAGGGCGCCGCCATGAGGAGCTACGGTCTGTCGTGCTTAGTTGCTGTGGTGCTCTATTTTTGTGGGGCTAAAATAGGGGCATTCAGTTCTTCTTCATCCATGGTTGGTTGCCCATGTGAAACAACGCCAATATTCTCTGCCTTCCATGTTTGTCCCACCTTCCAGATCCCGTGGATGAAGACTGAAGAGAAATAAAATAGAGGAAGGCAGAACAATGAGAGATGGTCGTGTGGGAAGCACTCTAAGCCATCTCGGATCGACGTAGAAGGATTGATGTCCATCTCAGATCGGATGGCCACTCTAAGTCATCCAAACAAATTTTATCTTTTTCGCTAGATCTTTCACCTTTCCTTCAAGAATACATGTTTGTTGGGCTCTTGGCCTCAGCAGGAAAGTCAACAAAAATTCATAGCGTTTTGTCTTGAAACTTCTCATCTACAACTCAAGCTTTGCTACGGAAGCCTTCCGAAAGAATTTGTCATAGAAATGTGGCTCCCCATTTCTCCAAATATACCGATAGTGGTTACAAAGCCCCGCCGAGCAGCTTCATGATCTTTGTTGCTGTTCTTGGACTTTGTACTTTGGCTTTGATCTCTTTCTATTGCAACAGTATGCATAGGGAGTGAGCCATTGATTCTTCTGGTTGACAAGAAGCAGAAGCCCATGTCACTGAAAAAGCCTCGCCGGTACACGGTTGTTGAAGTTTTCAAAGCCACGTGGCATTTTGGCAAATCAGAAGCCTTGGGAAGTGATTTTAGAGGTGTTCTGTACAAAGGAACACTCCCTAATGGGCGTGATGTGGCGATGAAGCGGTTCTTGAGTCAACATCTACAAGTCTATCTTAATGCATTAGGTAACCCTTCCTACTATCTTATATCATATTTTCATTCGTAAACAACGAAGAATAAGAAATCGTAAACGACAAATATCCTTCAAACATATTACAATTTCACTATCATTTTGAGCCTTTTGAAAATTACCCAGTTTACTACATTTTTTGGTAAACTAAAATAAGTAAAAATAATTATTCATTAGTACTAGACGTAATTTTTAAATATATTGTTTGACACTCTCCCATTTTGTTTAAATAAAATATATATTGAAGAAAAAATTACCTTTAATGTGCCTGAATCTTTGACAACGTCGGTGCAACATAAGCTGGTGCGGAAAAAAAAGTGTCAGTCGGAAATCTGGCATTCTCCATGTACATTTTATATAGGCATTTTCCATGAAATATTTATTGGTAAAATTAACTCTTTTATATAGGCATTTTCTATTTTATATATATTTCAAATACATTTTTTTTTATAGTTGTAGTAGTGATTATATATAATCAACTATTTAGATTTATAAACTCTAGTATAAATAACGGTTCACGCATTGCGCGAATTATAGACTCGGGGTAAAATCAAAACAAATATTGCCTTTTTTCTTCTTCTCTCTCTCTATTTTTATTGTCTTAACAGAACACTTTCAATTTGTTTCAGGTTTAAACTGATAAAAAAAAATCCTCTAAATATCATTTTTTACTTTCATATTATATATATATATATATGTTTGTGTGTGTGTGTTTGTGTGTGATCGAAGTCGGTGCGGAGTACTCGCTGTTTTCTACGGCAAGAGGCAAAATGTCATGATGCTGACAGCGAGAATCCCTAACAGATGGGGGAAGAAGCTATGTCAAGGGGTCTATGGAAGAATGCCGAAGTGTGTGGAAGTGAAGTAGCTCGTGGAACTGAAAGTCACTTAAGTAAGTGTCTAAGAGAGACGACGTCATTCTCATTCAATCAGAGTACAAGGTGATTAACACAATACCATTTTATGGATGCCGGTTTCAGCCACGATTAGGTAAATGCTTCCTCTATTTCCTTATTATTTTTAATGATTTTCCTTTTAGACTGATTTTGGGTTCTTCTGAATTTATTCAGAGTTTCGTTTCCAAAAATTAGATCTTTAAATTTCTAGTTGTGCAGGATTTTTTTTTTTTTTTTTGGACTTTCTTCCAACTTTTATTTAAAAACTAAAAAGTGTCATGAAATTGGAAGGGTGGAGCATGTGTTTTCTCTATGTCATACTACTATAATCTATTTTACATTGTTTTAAATTGAAAAATCATATATATATATATATATATATATTACATTTTTAATATTATAAATTGACTATGAAATATTTATTGGTAAAGTGAACTCTTTTATATATTCATGTTCTATTTTATATATATTTGATATATATTTTTTTAATAATTGTGAAAGTGATTATATAAAATAAACTACTTAGAATTATAAAATTTAACATAAATAACGGTCTACACATTGTGTGTGTTATATAGGCTCGTTTATTTTAGTTTTGATTTTGATTTGATGTGTTTGAAATTAAAAAAATTATTATTTTATTAAAAAGTTATAAATAAAGTGTAATTGGGTTGTAAGACTATCATTGCTCTTGGTTTAATCCACTTAACTTTAATAATGTGTTAGTGCCAACTTTCACCAGAGTCGGCTCAATGATAAGGTCATTTAGGCCATTGCCCTATGTCCCCCCCTTTCTAAGGCCCCTAAAATTAAAAATGAGGTTTTTTTTAACCTTTTTTGAAAATAAAAAAATAAAAACCATTTCATTAAATAAAATGTTAAATAATTTTTATATTTTTCAATGGGTGCTACACGACTCTCCTTGAGCCGTGTTTCCCTACCAATTACCACATCACAACACAACATACATATCAGTTCACAAGTATCTGTATTTGTTATGAAAAACGTAATGTACATATCTTGTGACAAGTATCTGCACCAACATGAGTATGTATAATGTGAAATTGAAAGTGTGGGAGGCACCATCAGCGTTAGTGCATGAGTTCGCTCCAGTGGCCAGTTAATTAGGCTCCATTCGAAACTTGTTGATCTTTACCTTATTAACCCAGAGAATTTCACATTAGTTTAGATACTCCAACGTGAATAAAGGAATTTCAATAGGATATTACTACATCCTAACACTTAGGATCGTGATAACTATAAACAGACTTGACTGATATGAAAATGCTGTTTTCGATGAACACTCGAAACATGACGTGACATGAAACAAAAAGAGAGATGACCTGAGCTAATGTAACGTGACATGAATGACATGACATAACATGAAACAGACAAACATTTCATGACATGACATAACTTGTAATAGATAATATTTTGTGACATGATAAAGTGTGTAATAGATAAACATTTCGTGAAATGATAAAATGTGTAGCAGATAAATATTTTGAGATAGAATAAAATGTATAACAGATAAATATTTCATAACAGAATAAAATGTATAACAGATAAACATTTCATCACAAAATAAAATGTATAATAGATAAAGATGTGGTCACAAAATAAAATATGTAACAAATAAACATGTAGTGGCGTGGCATGGCATGGCATATGTAAGAACGTAAGAACATGAACAATTGTTCCCTTATCAACACACATACACAATAATCTGACAGTAAGTTATAATCTAACTTATAGAGATCCTAACGTGATGAATTTTTATGTGCGAAATACGAGAAACTATAGGGAGAGACTTCTAAGTGTCAGAAACTCCTCACTAACAGTTTAGAAACATAAAAATGCTGACTTAGAGTAAATTGACCATTTTAACCCTCTTCATGTGAAAAAATGGCCATTTTATTCCTAATTTAAGGTTTCACATCCTAACTCCAAAACGTACCAAAATTTACATTCATGATGTAAATTTTGTCTTAAATCCAAATATCTAATTCGAAAAATTTAAAACACATCACAACCAGGTCAAACATGCATAAGCTGAAACATGCATAGGCCAAAACCATTAATTTTTGTTGCAATTCTATCAAACCTCATTTCTCATGCTTAAACCAAAATATTGCAACATACAAAAATCATACCTTATGCTTAAATAACATACTAAAACAGCCAAAACAACTTTCATCACAAAAGTCACAAATTCCTTAGCTTCAAGTATTTAACTTTAAGCACAACTTTTCATGTTTAAGGTTTTATCTCTTTTCAAAACAACTCCAAGGACTCCAAAATTTCAATAACATACTCTCCATACATTCATAACACATTTCTAAGAACTATCATGCTCTGAATCATCAAGCCAAAATCACCAAAGTCACAAAATCCAACTCAAAACACTCGGCTATCACACTTTCACCAAAATCGAAATCTATGTGGTTTGGTTTTGATCAAGCCATCAGTTTTGAAACATTTCATGAAATAAATCACAAATGAACCACATAATATGGTTAATAATCAAGTCCTAGAATAGATCTAAGCATCAAACCTAAGATCACAAGGCGAAATATGCATAAAAACATAAATCTACCCGTAAACTTCAAATATAAGACCCATCCAAACCTTTCCATGTATAAAAATTCATATCTTTAAAACCAGCATCATTAATCCTCAAAATAACATCCCAACATGTAAATAAAAGTCTTAGAAACATCATATGTGAATATTAAAGACATTGGAACATGCTTTCTCAACAAAAGATTCAAACTTATTCAAAACAGAATCTGTTTTCAACTTCCCAATTTTCAACCTTTTTGATCTAAGTAAAAATCTCATAAAAAAAACTTATAACATGCAACATATAGTCATTAAAAAAATATATTAACATGTTAACTATAATCCATAAAACAATTAGACCAAAATCTTTCCAATAACTTGGTCAAAATCATCAAAATATCACACACTGTCCAGACTGTAGCCCAAAATGACCTCTTCATGCTTAAACAAACGTCGCACTACCAAATGACCATTAAAATTAACACAAAACATACCTAAAGAAACTAGACTCGAAGGGGAACAATTTATATGAAGGTTACTTTGTGAGAAAACACTTACAATAGCTTCAAAAAAGTCAAGTATGGTAAGCCATAAACACTATCCTAGAGCTCCTCTGATTTTGTCTCCAAGAAAAGGCTTGAAAAGTGACCCAATGCAAGGAGAATGGACATGGACGACTCTTAGGGCAGGTTTGGGACCTCAAACCAAACATAAAATTCTCATCTCATCTCATCTCATCATTACACCTTTTTCAAATCCCCATACAAAATATAATAAACAATTCAACTTTTTTAAATCCCAATACACCTTTTTCAAATCCCAAAACAATAATAATATTAAAACTTAATATTTTAAACTTCAAAACAAAACACAAAATTCTCATCTCACCCCCCAAACCTACCCTTAAACATCTGGAGGCGTGTGAAAGAAACTTTGAGTGATGGGGCATCAGCCAAAACCATGGGTAATACCATGTGCCACTGCACATGGTTTTCAACCAAGGAAGCTTCCTTGTGAAGGGTGGTGGGGAGGTGGCTTTTGGCCTTCTCATCAACCATTATTTGGGGCTGACTTGGGTAGTGAAAGGTCAACATTGGCAGGGGAAACTTCTTCCAAAAGCCTTGTCATAGGGTTTCAATGGGGTTTGGTTGGGGTTCAAGTTGCTATCAGAATAAATAACGATGCAATAACATGAATTAGAGTTTGATTTAATCAAGTGATTAAGCATGTGGAAGTGATTTAATAGCATGTGAAAGTAATTTAACCAAGTGATTAATAGTATGTGGAAGTGATTTAATTAAGTGATTAAACCAATGTTTTAAAAATCGTTTCGTACCGGCCGTTTCGGCCTGTGTTTCGGCCTGTACCGGCCTGTGTTTCGGCCTGTACCGGCCTGTGTTTCGGCCTGTACCAGCCGATATTTCGGCCTTCATTTTTTTTTTAATTTTTTCAAACTACAAGCTCATTTTTTGACCCCCCAATTCAGATTAGACTATTTATAATTTATATATATGTATTTATATATAATTTATTTATATATAGACTATTATTTTGAAATATAATTTATTTATATATCGACTATCCCGAAATGTTATCCCGAAACGGTACCGGTACTGAAATGTTTTGTTCCAGTGCCTTGACCGGTACAGCATCCGGTACGGTATTCAAAACATTGGATTAAACACTAAACTAAAACCGGGTTCAATTAGGGTTTGGAGGCAAATTTTTGGAGTTGGAGAAACTATTTGGGGTTTTGGTTTTCACCATGATTTTTGGGGTTCAATTGAATTCCAAGTGTTTAGGATTTCTATAGGGTCAAAACCCTCTTTGGTTTGGCATAAATTGAATGGTTGGATAGAATATGGCTTGCGTAGGTGGCATGATCACAAAACTTTATTTCCTTCACATTTTCCATCTCACGGTTCCTCTTGGTGTCAACTGTCCAATACTATTCACTAATTGTGGCTAAGATCTTGCCAAGTGTCCAAATAAAAATTTCCAAACCGAATTTTGACATTCCATATTGTGATTTTGAAACACTGATCTAGGTGATAATATCGAGGCTAGTATTCACTCTGAAAAGGTGAAAAATAAATTTTACATCATAAAATCCTAAATAATTATACTAACCTTAAAATTCAAATCGTTATTCAAAATTCGACTCTGAAGTGCCTTGAAATAATCAAAACGCATTTTCGAACAAGCATTATCCTACAAATCGAAAATTGTTTTATTGTGCCATAAAATCCTAAATATTCTTCTGAGTCTAATGTCTCAGATCGTTGCTTATTCTAACACTTATAAGTACCTAAAATAAATAAAATTAAATTTCTTATACCATAGGTAGTTGTAATACTAACTACGCTCACAAACTAAAACCTATGTGATTGGTCGATTCGTGAAAACTTTCAAATTTTTATGAGATTCCTAAAGCCTAAACAAAATCTTCCGTCAAATTTCTGTAATACTAACATGAAAAGCATTTAATAAAAGCTTCATAATATATCCGCCGGATCTTATAATAATTGTATCACTACTCCAATATCTAAAATACTAACACGATACATTAAAAACATTTAATATAAGCTTCATATTAGAAATCATGCACAATTTAATATAAGAATTGCGTCGTAAAAATATCTAAGTAAAATCAAAGTGCTACAAAAATGCCACAATAAACCACCAGAGAATGTGGTACAAATTGCTACAAGAAGAAATCCATTTACAATGGATTTTTAATGATGTCATTAATTCTTTTATATTTAAAATAAACATAATAGTCATCATACGCACATAGAATAATTCAAATTTAAAAGATAGTAAATACCACAAAAAATGTAATAACAGATAAATGTATGCATGTAATTAGCTCTTTAAGGCAAATTAAAGCATCATTAAGCAATCCAACGAAGAAAAGCGGGATAAATATTAGACACAACATAAAGCAAAACACAACTCCCAAAGCAACGAAAAAAAGAAGCAAAACTCAACCAGTTGAGACTACCCACGAGTACGTAATCCAACCAACCCTATGAATATATTCCTGAAAGTAGTGACCCTAAACAACATAAATGAATGAAAGTAAGAATCTTGGATTCGTCCGGAGGATGATACTGAAGATACAATATTGAAGCTATAGAGGGAAAGGTCCCAAAAATATTCATTAAGCTCAAATATTGAAACTACATGAGTTTAAGAAAATGGAATAGTGACTTCATGCATCAACATATATAGCAATAGTTTGAACGATGTTTCCTAACTTCTTAATTGTTGTGTTAGTTATAATATTTGTAATCTTTTTAATTAAATTAACTTCAAAGATTTTCCTTCCAAACCATTTTCAACTTCTAGAAATAAATCTATGCAAATTTGTCGTATATTCCAATCAGAACGATAACTAATAAGTGAAGTGCATTAAGCAAGCACGCTGTTAAGAAACCAGAAACATGGTATTGGACATAAAAATTCTGTTATTTCTTCATTGTTTACATGTAAATTTATAATACAAAGCAAGGAACAAAATTCCATATTGAATGGTGGGCTTAAGAAGGAAAGTGTAAACGGTAAAATTCCATATGAGATGTTGCCTATACGGGAAGTGGGTATATTTGCGAGATTTGTGTAACTCTAATACCTTCCCTCAAGTTGGAGCATGGAGGTTTGAAATGCCCAACTTGCCAAGTTGGAAAGGTTTGGATGGGCTGAGGATGAGGGACATGAAGATCATGAAGTAATGTTTCTAACCAAACTAGTTCACAAGTGGTGGTGGTCATGGCACGGTACTCAACTTCAGCTGAGGACTGGGAGACAGTAGCTTGTTTCTTGGTTTTCCAAGAAATGGGGCTAGCACCAAGTTGAATGAAGTAACTAGTGGTTGAGTGAGGTGTAGTGGGGAAATTGGCCAAATCAGAGTCGGTGTAGGCATGGATTTGGAAATAAGAGGTTTATGGGAGGAAGGTACCAGTGCTTGGAGAAGACTTGATATGGTCCAAGCACTGGTTGAGTTTATTTATGGCATAAACAATGTCAGGCCGATTGATGGTGAGATAAATCAATCGATCGACAAGGCGACGGTAGCAACTAGGATTGGGCAAGAGGACACCATCTTGATCAGTGAGTTTGATATGTTGCTCCATGGGAAAGGATGTCCGACGAGTGCCAAGATGTCCACTGTCAGTCAAGATATCGAGAGCATACTTTTGTTGGTTAAGAAAAATGCCACCAGGGGAGCGAGCCACTTCCAAGCCGAGGAAATATTTGAGGATGCCAAGATCCTTGATGTGAAACTTCTAAGATAAAAACTGCTTGAATGTGAAGATTGCCTGTGAATCGTTACTTACAAGAAGAATATCATTGACGTAGATAAGTATTATGGTAAAAGTGGAACTATGAGAACGAGTAAATAGAGAGTGATCGGCATGGGATTGTGTAAAACCAGCCAAGTGAATAATTGAGGAGAGTTTGGAAATCCAATCCCAAGAGGCTTGCTTAATTCCATAAAGGGACTTGTTTAGCCAACAAACCTGGTTCTCCCCCTTTGGGGAATATCCCGGAGGATGAGTCATATAGACTTCTTCGTCTAGATCGCCATGAAGGAAGGCATTGTGAACGTCAAGCTGGTGTAATGACCATGCAGCAGCAATAGTAAGGACACATCAGACTGTAACAAGTTTGGCCATGGAAGCAAAGGTATCGTGATAATCAAGGCCTTTAGCCTGAGTGTACCCTTTGGCGACTAAGCGTGTAACACCCGTTCTTGTGGTGGGACTTTTTATAAAATGTTTTTATAAAGGACGACGGAAATTACCATCCAATTTAAAACTTTTTACTTGCATACCCAGGGTGCAAGACTCTACATAGTAAAATAAAATATGTTTTTAGAATAAAAGAGGTTTATAGCGAAAAACATTAATCTTATAATAAAAAGGCCTCATACAATTAAAATCTCATGCTCTTCCCCATGGGCCATGTCCGTCCTGAAGCGTACTGCTCATTCAGTCCTTGTGGGGTGTTATGCATAAAAACTAAAATGAGTCGATGACTCGTAAGCATTACTTCATACAGTTAAAATATAATAACATAGGTTTTCATTCATGCATTCATCATTTACATACTATACGTACATGTATACATGCATACATGCGTTCTATTGAAAACATCACTGGACAGGGTTTTTCTTTAAAAATGGGTTTTGTTTTCGTAAACGTTTCTCCCGTCAGTGCCTTCATTTCTTCAAGAGTGGGTGCATTCATGCATTCATACATTCATATTTTTTTTCTTATCACTTTCATTGGCAAGTACACACTGTTACGCCCAGTGTGTTAGGGTTAGCGGTCTTTTTTTGGACCTGTACTCCTCCCGTGGCCACGAGTTGGGAATCCCTTTCGTGGGGGGCAGCACTAGGTGCACTACCAGTACTACTTACCCGACATTGCAATCTGCCCATTCACTGGTACCCTTTCCATTCATTCATGTGGCCGTTACGTATTTTCATACAGTAAACGTTCATTTCATTTCAGTCATTTCTTTCAGTTCAGTCCTTTTCATTCAATCCAGTCCTTTCTTTTCAGTCATTTTCATTTAATAGTTCATTCATGAAAAACGTCACTTAAAAGCATGGGATTAAACATCATCTTTCATGGCATCATTTAAAACATCGGTTCATAGCATCCTTAAAACATCAGTTCATAGGGACATTTAAAACACTTTCTTCGCGTCAGTCAAAGCATCGGTTAAAGCATCAACATTTTCTTTTCTTGCAAAATACAGACAATAGATACAATATATAGTCATCAATTCACATACGTACAATTAATACTTTGGTTGATTAAAAAGGGGCTGCCAAGGAGGGGCATACATACGTATACCTTTGAACACTTATACTTAGCATGCTTTCGTAAAACAACTTTCGTGTCATTTAGTAAAGCATAGTAAAGAAAAGGGTTTCGTTTTCATTTCTTATATTTTAGAAACTCTAGATGAGTATGAACGCAATACTTATCTGGACTCCATGCTACTTTCATATTATGCAGTCCATTCATGTGCGTGTCAGATGGCAACCTACATGCATACACATAACCTTGATGTCATTCGCTATCTAATGCATAAGCAACTTAAACTTAGAAGACATAAGCTACACTTCACTTAGAACACTCTCATTCTATCACTTGCTCTTACGTGTCCTTTACCATGCTAAAACCTTCAGGGACCACATACGGTCACTAAATCTATCAAACTCGACGTCTTACCTAAAGTGTCCATCCACTAAAGTGAACTCATGATTCACCTTAGGATTAAGACACTAAGACCTTCATCTTACTTTTCCTATGGACCACATTCCGACTCATGATTCCGACTGACGGAATCACGCATCCCAATCCTAGACAATACACCCGTCACTACTTCCATGCATCTTAGCTCACACTAAATCCTCATTGTAATACCCCGTATTTATGTGTATTTTGACTAAGTTAATTATTGCATTTATTAAGATTGTGAGCTTTCTTGTTTTAAATTTTACATGATTTATGTTATATTATTTTAAGATTTTTAATTGTTAATTCAATGTGATTTCTTGTTATTAATTATTGCTCGTTATTTAAATTGTTCTTTAATTTAAATTAGTTTGTGGATTTTAAAATTATTGTGTTGTTGAATTTAATTATTTTATTTTATTTAGTCTTTGTGTTTAAATTATTTTATTTAAATTTATTGTTTTGGAATAATTTTTGTTGGATTATTTTGTGACCCAAGATGTGAGGATTTGACCTCATTTCTCTCACTTTCATTTTCTTTTCTCTTTTTCTTTTTTTCCCTTTTCTTTTTTTCCCATTTCTTTTCTTCCTTTACTTTCTCTCCCACGCGACGCTACCCTCCCTCTCTTCTCCGTGCGTTTTCTTCTTTTCCACCCAGCCACCACCGCACGCCGCCATGTCCGACACCGCCCCTCCCATTAGCTTCCTCATCGGCCAGCAACCATTCCCCTTCAATCCCAACCCCTATCTCGTCGTTGTTCTCCTCCACGCATGTCTTGAAGCCGCGGCGTTCTCTTAGCTCCAGCGCCGCCGTCGTGCCACCTCCGGTCACCATTTCTTCACCACTTCATCCTCGACCTCCCAGCTACCCAATGCACCCATTCTCAGCTCTGATCTGTCACCGGTGAAGCACATTCATCAACATTTCCGTTTTGGGCTTTGTGGTCTTCGATCGCCCTCTACGCCGCCACCCACGGCCAACCACCACCACCACTAGCTTCATTGACATCCCTAAGCCCTACCCTATCAATCTCGGGTCTTCGTTTGCACCTGTTCAAAAGTGAGTTTTTGAGACCCACGGCCACAGTGCATTTAGCACTGTTCTATAGCTGTGTTGCCACTTCTTGCAGCTTCGTGATCCCTCAAAAATTATTATATAGCGCTATAAGTATTTTTCCAAATAACTTTTGAGATTTAAATGTATTTTTGCGCTAACTCTTTTATTTATTGTGATTGGTTGGTTTTGCCGGACTGAGTCCGAGGAGTACGGGGTTTGGATGGATTAGAGAATGAAGTTGTTTATGTGATTGGATTGTGTTGACATTTGTTGGTTGTTGGATATTTTTGTCGGGTTGTGTTCATTGCATTTGCACGCATGTTCATGTTTGTAACTGAAAACTGGGTTTTCGCATGATTGCATGCATGTTCATGTGTTTATTTGAAAATTGGGTTTTCATGTGAGAAATGATTTGAGTATGCTTGAAATGTTTGGATTGACTAGTTTGAGATAAAGGGAAAGAGACTGTAGGGATGGTGGTAGAGTCCCGCTTGTGATTCCCGCCTACAGTGCTCTGATATGTATTCATTGTGTGGAAAGGAACTGTAGGGAGGGTAGTAAGTAGAGATGGTGGTAGAGTCCTACCTGTGATTCCCGCCTACGGTGCACGCGATAGGGATGGTGGTAAGCAAGTATGGTGGTTGTGTCCCACCTGTGATTCCCGCCTACGCTGTATGCTGTAGGGATGGTGGTAAGCAAGGATAGTGGTACAGTCCCGCCTGTGATTCCTGCCTATAGTGTCTGATAAATGGTTGGGTTTTGTGTAAATCATTTTCTGGGAAAATGTCGGATTTTATTTTTGGCTAAAATGGGATTTTTAGCATGTGTTGAAAAATAATAATTTTTGGGGAAAATGAGGTTTTGGGATCTGTTAGTTGGTTGCTTTAATGCATTTTTATCTCAATGGTTGTTTGGAGTTTTACTTACTTGCGGTACCGTTTTATGGTATCGCAGATTTTGATGCAGATGAGGATGATGAACCTTAGGCTTTGGTTACGTTGGAGGAGCGACTTGGGGTTGCTCTCGTGTAACAAGATTTGCTTTATTATCTGTTTATGTATTTGCCCTTTGTGATATATTTTGGGATAACTATATAACTTTTAAAGGTAATTTATTTTGGATACTTGTATTTAAATTTCTGGTACTTAGTTGACTTATTTATATTATCCGCTGTGATTTTTGTTGTGTACTTTTGCATGTTGCACACACTTGGGCACATTTCGTTGGGATGAGTGACCCGAGTTGTCATCATCCCGACGTCACGATCCCCGCGTTGCCGTACTAGGGGTCGAGGTGTCACACTCATTCTCATCCATACAAGCCACACGATCTAAGCCAACTCTGAGACTTAAGCACCGGGTAACTGTGCTTAGGACGGATTACCCATTACATACGGTGAATCCGTCCAGCACATGCGTCTCACCAGATTACACATGTACCTTACCCCTCATCACCTAAGACCAACATATAATACGTTGATCATCTGCTCGTAGGGACAAGCATCATACTCCGATACTAACCTTCTGTTAACCCAGCTAGCATGACTCTTTATGCTACCCTTCCCTTTTGACAGTTCATCCCAACACTTAACACGACAAGACTCCATTCCAAACTACGCCTTACGTCACGTCATATAGCTCAAGACTACTCACAAGCTACACTGTGACCATAACACCTCATCTAACATTCTGCTACGTCATTCATAAGCATGACTACCAGTGGTCATGTCACTTTGTGACATTCCCCAGTCATGCTTCCGCTGCACACTCATACACTTGTTCTACTACTTCACGCATACTCCTTGGCATAAGTCAATTACAGTGACACCTGTCATCCCAGACTACAGGCTACGCCATAACTACTTCGGGACTCCCGACACTACTCGCCAAGCTCTACACCCATCAACTACACAACCGTCCTTATCTCTACGACACGTCACACGGTTTATCGCTTTACCTCATGGAGTACACTCCACGTGTACTCCCTTCACACACACTACAACACATCACCACTATGGCGTACACGCCATATGGTGCATCATTCCAGCACATGAAGTACACTCTACATGTACTCCCTTCACACACTCTACGTCACACAGAGTACACACTGCATGTACTCTTCCCATTCCACATGCCACTGACCCATACAACACATACTCCACAACCAAACTACACAGCACACTTCCCAACTACACCGAACACTTCATTACACAACACATCACAATACAACGAACTCCACAATACTAACAACAAAGTCCACAACCTAATCAAATAATTAACATCTAACATAATCAACGAGGGATAGAGGGTTATACCATCGATGGGATAACCCGTGCATTACTTGCTAACCGTCATGGTTGATGACGTCGGAAGAGTCGTACGTGGCTGTTAACCCACGTACAATGGTTGTCCACCATGTATGGTGGCTGTCCACCACATAAAGTGTCGGTTTGGGCTTAGGGCTAGGCTAGGGGAGGCTGAGGGTGGTCTCATGGTGGCCTCGTGGTAGCGGTGAGGGGCGGAGCCGTGGGTTTCCCTTGGAAGCCTGTGTGTCTCAAAACATGGAAATGGAAGGGGAAGGCTTGGCTGGTCGTGGCTGGCCAAGGAGGAATTGAGGGAGGTGCGGTGGAGCTTATGGTGGCATTGGGGTGGCGCCACGGTGGCCTACAGAGGCGAATCTGGCCGCGAGGTGGAGGAGAAGTCATGGGAGAGTGAGAGGGCTTGAGAGAGGTAGAGGGCTTGGCTGGCTTAGAGGAGCTCGGGGAGGAGTCACGGTGGCCAGGGGAGGTGCTTGGTGGGGCTAGAACAGGCACACGGCGATGCTAGGGTCGTAGGTGGCCTTGAAGCGTTGTGAAACCTATAAATGGGTTTCGTGCGTTCTTGCGATGGAAAGGGAGAGGGAGGTTCCTGTGGCTTGGGTTCCATGGAAGAGGTTCGCTGGTGAGAGGGGAGGCCGTTGGTGGCGGTGTGGTGGCCTGGGTGGCCGCTTACAGCGGCGTAAGGAGGAGAAATGGGTTTTTACCCATTTCGGCCAACTTACTGTGAGGAGAGAGAGAGGCTGCGCATAGGGGCAGTTGGAGGTAGCTGGCTTGCTCACAGGCGTGAGGGGACACCGGTGGTGGTGGCGATGAGGCTAGGCAGCATGCGGCGGAACTGGGCTGGGTTGAGGAAGAAATGGCTTGGAGAGGGGCAGTGTGCATTGTATGCTGGGGGAGAGGGAGGCGAGAGAGAGAGAGAGGGATTTGAATACTGATTCTCAAAACGATCTAACGGTGGACTTTAAATACTGATTTGAAAATGCGTAAACATTAACTTAATTAAAAGCACTTAGATGAATTAAGGTAAAATATTATTTAAACTAAACTTTAGTTTATAGAATAATATTCCTTCATTATTAATAAAATGATAAAGTCTTATTTAATATCTTTAAAAAGAATAAGACCATTTAATTAATTAGAGTCTTAAAAATAATTTAAATCTCATAATATTTTAAATAGCTGGAGTCATTTTAAGAAATGATATTAAAATGATTTCCAACAATTATAATATTTTTAGAGCTCTTTAAAAATATTATAATTGTCTTCTTTAAAATCAAGTTTAGTTCAATAACACTGGAAATACTCCTTATAAATATTTTCAGTGCATTTAAAACACTGGACGTACTTTAGAAGTCACATAGTATCTTTGAAAACATGCCATCGGGTTCAGCACGCATAACGAAGCTCACAATCACTAGAGAGAAGAGCAGATTGTTGCATAATTTCTGTCTTCGAAATTTGCTTACGTCAGAAAGAATGAGCATACGTAAGAAGGAAGGAACGGGGTGTTACAAAGCGGGCCTTATATCTCTCAATAGAGCTGTCGATCTTAAGTTTAGTCTTGAAGACCCATTTGCAACCAATGGGTTTTTTGTCGGATTTTGCAACCAATGGGTTTTTTTCCATGAGGTAATGACTGAAGACTCCAAGTGTTATTGGCTTCTAATGCTTGAATTTCAGAAGCCATGGCATCACGCTAGTGAGAATGTCGCATGGCCTGGGAGTAACTCGTGGGTTCATCTTGCTGTGACAAGGCTAAGAGAAAAGCTAAATGTTTAGAGTTAAAACGAGTATAAGAAAGAACACATGCGACAGAATGAGGATTACCTAGTGAGAAGCAATCGAGAGGGGGATTTTGGTTGGACTCATGGGGCAAGAGAGGATATATATAGCCATTGAGGTATTGAGGATGTGTAAGTGTGCACTTAGGATGAGACAAGGGTGGTTGTGTGATGGGGGAAAGATTGGGAGATGGGGAAGGAATACCAGGAGTATGAGATGCAGGAGTAATGGGGTGGGAAATGGGGAAAGTGGTAGGAGAAGGGGGGATTGGGAGGTCCGGAAGAGAAATGGGAATAGGAGGGAATGGAGGGGCAGTGGGAGAGTGATGTTGGAAGGGAAATTCAGATTCAACAAAGGTAACATCACGGGAAACAAAGTAAACACGATAGGCTTTGTGATTATGAGGATATCCTAAGAAAATACATTTGACAACTCTTGGGGAAAATTTATCACGGTTGGAGCTAAAGGTTTGAGCATAGTAGAGACACCCAAAGACACGGAGATGAGCATAAGAGGGAGGTTTGTGGTATAAGAGCTTGTATGGGGATTTGTTGTCCAAGGTGGGGATCGAGATTCGGTTGATGAGATAAATAGCAGTGAGGATACATTCGCCCCAAAAAGAGATCAGAAGGTTAGCTTAGAAACGTAAGCATTGGGCAACATTGAGAAGATGGCGATACTTATGTTCAACAACACCATTTTTTTGTGTGGTATCAACACAAGTGCATTCATGAATGACTCATGTTGGGAGAAAAATTGTCGCATGTTGTGAGATACGAATTCTTTGCCATTATCGATGTGAATGTGATGAATGGAAGTTTGAAATTGATTTTGTACTAAGGCATGAAAATGTTGAAGGTATGGGAAAGTTTCAAATTTAAAACACATAAGATATATACATGTGGTACGTAAAAAATATCCACTATAGTTAAAAAATAAATGTGCTCCAAATGTGGAAGGAGTGAGATAACCACCCCAAATGTCACAATAAATATCATTATAGGAAAAATCAATTTTATTGCAATTTGTTTGAAATGAGAGTCGGGTTTATTTTCCTCGAGTACAAACATCACAATGAAAAGAAATACTAGACAAATTCATGGCCTTATTCAAACATAAACTGAGGGGTGTCCTAATCCTTGATGCCATAAAGAAGAAGGGATGGTGTGCTGAGTATGAAACACAAGGAAACATTAGGGTGGATGGGTTTGTATTAGTAGAGTCCATTGTGAAGTACACCCTTTCAATCAGCTTCCTTGATTGTAGGTCCTAGAAGACACAAAATGCAGGAAACAACAAGGCAACACAATTCCAAGATTGGGTTAGTTTGCTAATGGAAAGGAGGTTAAAATTAAAATCAGGAACATAGAGGACATTATCCAAGGATAAATTTTCAGATATTTGAACATGACCAATGTGAGTGATGGGAACAATCTCACTTGTGGGAAGTTGAACATGACCAATAGGTTGAGAGTTGAGGAAAAGAGAAGATAATAAAGCCAAATGTTCACTGGCACCTCTATCAATTATCCATTCAGAGGTGGTGGATGAGAAAGAGGATTTACAAGAGAGTGAAGATACAATACCATCAAAATGGGCCGATGTAGGTGCGAATGGAGTGAGTAATTCCAGCAACTGACGATATTGAGCAACAGTGAGGCCAAGAATGGAACTCTCAGTAGGAGTACTTGAAATTGGAACGTTCGTGGCATTGGTGGCAATGTGAGAGGACCTTGATTTTCCATTATGAGTGCGTTGAGTGCCACAAGAATGATCCCAATTAGGAGGATAATTGATCAATTTTTAACATGTATCCTTCCAATGACCGAGATTGTTGCAATGCTCGAACTTGGGTCGACCATGTCCACATCCCTTTGACTCTGTAAAGCGGGAAGAGTATCTACGATGATGGGCAGTCATGGCGATGGGGTCAGTAGGAGGTGGAAGTTGAAGATGCCATTGGCGTTCTTCTTGATTGAGAATGGAGTAAACTTTTCTGACATTAGGGAGTTTATCCATGGCAAGTATTTGAATGCGTATGGACGCGTAAGAATTGTTGAGCCATTAAGAATTGAAAAACATGTTAAGTTTCTTGATGTTGTTGAAGGAGTTTCGTGGCACCACAAGTGCATTTAGGGAGTAATATGAGATTTGCTAATTCATCCCAATAAGATTTTATGGTGTTATAATAAGTAGAGTTGACATACTTCCCTGCATTAGCATATCGACATCACGTTTTAGTTTGAAGATATAAGGGTTTGGACTTTGAGAAAACCAAGCTTCAAGATCAAGCCATACCTCTCGATGGTTGTTGTAGAAGATAATATTGGAGATAAGGGACTTATCAATGGTGTTGAGGAGCCAGAACAAAACCATGTCATTGCAACGTTCCCAAAGGGAGAGCTCATGAGGATCGATAGGTGCAGAAATAGTGTTGTTGATGAAATCGAGTTTGTGCTTGGCGTTGAGAGCCATTTTATGGCTCACTTCCATATGAGATAGTTGTCTCCAGTGAGTGGTGTGGAGACAAGAAGGGCATTGGATGGTCTGATGAGTGAATAAGGTATGGAGAATGCTCGAGAGATGATTGGAAGAGGTTGCAAACATGGTGAATGGCAGAGAATAAAATGAATGAGAGGATCATATGGCTCTAGTACCATGTTAAGAAACCAGAGACAATAATATTTATCAAAAAACTATACAGCTATACATGAGATGTAGCCTATACAAGAAGCAGGTATATGTGCGAGATTTGTGTAACACTTTATTTTACATTAGTAAAGATATTGGATATGCATGTCTGAAATTAAACTCAAAAGAATTTTTTTTTTTAATAAGTATACATATCTATTTAAATTAGATAAGATAACACTTTATTATGGCTAATACAAAGTAGTTAAAACAACGCTATAAAATGAAAAGAGAACAAAAAAACTGAAAAATGAGTAAATAAAATAAAATTACTAAATAAAATCTCATGTTGAGAAAGGGGAAGAATTCTCTTAAAAGAGACCCTCTGCAGCAACTCGCATGCTAGTTAGGCTGAAAAGAGACAAAAAATTGTAAAATAACCTAGCAACCAACCAACCAAAGAAAAAAGGGTAAAAATGTAGTATGGAGCAACGTGCTCACATTTGCTTAGATGGGAGAAATTCTTTTTAAACATTAGTAATGTCCATAAAAGACAAAGTAATATGATTTTTTACTTAAAACTGATTAGTGAGTAGTTTAATGCATCGAAGCAAAAAAAAACTAGGCAATGACTATGAAAGCTAAAGATAGCTTAAACAACCATGACATTTAAGATTAATTCAATTTTCACTAAAAAAAATAACATATACTTGCTTAGAAGTAAGGACATCAATATTATAACTAGAGCCGTGATATAATATTGTTGGTGACGATATATATATATATATATGGAATTTCAGAACTGCCATCATTTTAAGCAATATATATGTGCATAAAATGTTTTTGCCAATCTGACTCATTTACACCAAAAGACAAATAAATCCTAAACACTTAAACAGACACAAAGAACGTAACACAAGGGTAAAAATGACATAATACACAAAACATGAACTACTCACACAGATGAACAAAAACACAGATGAGCCATTGCCTCATTTATTTTCACAGATGAGTTGAGATAAAAGTTTAAAGTTGAATAAAATGTTATTAAATTATATTTTTTTAATATTATTTTTATTTTTGAGATTTGAAAAAGTTGAATTGTTTATTTTATTTTGTGTGAGAATTTGAAAAAGTTATAATAATTAAATGAGATTAGATGAGATGAGAATGGTTGTAAAAACAAACGAGGCACTGACATAATATGACTGATATACTGACACAAACTGGCAAAACAAAAAAAATGGAGAAAAAACCAGATTTTTCAAAAGGGGCAAAAACGTAATAAGACCAAGCAAGACAAGGGCATAAATGGAAAAAATTGAGAAAAAAAGTGTCAAACACTAATTACTATTCATTCCCTTATAGCCACTTTTAAGATAATAAGGGAAATTAAAGCACAATGCTATGGTGCATATCAAATATGCATATCAAATTGCACACCAGTGCAAATGTTTATTTCTTTAAATATTTTTTTAAACATCCTTAACCGTTAAGAAAAATTAAAAATATATAAATTCATTAATAGTCACTTTCTTAGTTATTACGTAAAAAAAAAAAAACTAAAATATATGAGAAAGCATATAATTTGATGGGCATATTTGAGAGTTACACTAACATTTTCCTATAATTAAATAGATATGAGTTGGTGGAAGTTTTCTTCAACAAATCTATAAATATAATAAGTGTCCATTAATCATGCAACAAACATATATTTTTTTAAAAGAACAAGTTGAAAAATTGATATTTGTCTATTCATTTAAAAATATGTACAGTATTTGTCATATACTTAATCACTACAACAAATTGTGTTTTTTGGGACAAAAAATTTTGTCTCAAAAAATACAATTTTCGTCCCAAATTAGATTTGAAGACAAAAAAGTTTCGTCTCAAATTTGTCTCGAAAAGACTGTCTCAAAAAGTTGTTGGAGATGAAAATCAAATTCCGTCTCAAAAAATCATTTTTAGAGACGAAATTGGGCAGATCCAGTCGAAACCATTCGAACGGATAATATTTTTTGAGACGACCTGATTTCGTCTCAATATATTGTTCGAATGGAATATTTATCCGTCTGAACGGATCCGTCCATTCGAACAATATGAAATATTCATTCGAACTAATGTCCATATTTGATTCTGTTCGAACGAATTGGGTGTTCGAACAGTTTTTATGCGTTCGAACTAATAAATTTTTCAAACGACTTGTGTTCGAACAAAAATTATGTCTGTTCGAACGAAAATTTTAATTTCGGAAATTATATCCGTTCGGACGGGTTTTTGCACATAATTGTTGTTCGAATAAATAATTTATTGTTCAAACGTTCGTATATATCGTTTGTCGTTCGAATGAGTCTGTTTTGGTTCGAATGTGTTAATGGTAATTTACCGTTCAAACTGGTTATTTACCGTTCAAACTGTATTAATCATACATATCACAATTTAATTAAAAATATCATACTAATATTACACATTGTAATTCAAACATTAATTGTTCAAAGTAGTGCAAACTTCATAATATAAATGTAATTAAAGAAAAGATAAATTTGAAGACTATGGTGGTGGCATAGAGTTTTGGGACATCATTGACTGGAATTGTTCAAACGTTTTTTGGTTATTCAACTGCATCCTCTCTTCTAATCTCGCCTCCAAATCCGCTGCTTGATCTAATCGAGTAAGCAACTCTTTTTTCTTGGACCTCAATCGTTCTATCTCAAGTGCTGCTTCCTCCAATTCCCTAGTCTTGTCGTCATTCGATTTGGCTAGAGAATAGGCTGATGATGATGATTAGGATGGTTTTACGCAACGTTCTAAACCCCTCAAATATCCAGAACGTGATCCAAGAACTTGAGAAAGGATCTGAGCATCGTTGACAGATGATGCATCAGATGGATCCGCAGCAGTTTCCTTAAGAGATATCATCTTGTCCTACAAAAACAAAAACATTAAAGTTAGTATAAGTAACAAAAATATTATGTGACAATGAAATTAAAAAAACTTAAGCTTACATAATTTGCCTCTGCTTCAGGACTGGCCCAAACACCATAACGATTTTTATGTGTTTTAGCATACAATTGGGTCAAATCATAGTCAGCGGGACTTTCTTCTTTCTGTAAAAGAAAAATCTATATTAGAATTTATATCAGAAAATGTGTATTATATGTTAATATTTAACGGGCACTAAAATAACTTACCATTTTGTTAGACAAACGATGAAAAGATCGAGAACCTGCATGATGATTTATTTTTAAATTTGATCTATTTGCTTTGTTCACAGTACTCCGTTGCTAAAAGAAAAAAAATATTAGTCTATATGTTTAATACATCTGTAATATATTATTAAAAAAAGACAGCAGCGATATTACCTGATAAGCAGGATCTTCAAACATATCACAAACTTTCTCCCATTCGTTTGGTGGAATATTTTGGAATGGATTTTGGCTTGCCTCTATTGTAGTACTGAATTTCTTATAATGTGCATGACATCGACCTTTGTACCTCCGAAATGCATTCGACATCAGTTTCTCAACTGTTAATCGATCCTCTCTTCGGCCAAAATTAAGCTCAAACTCATCTTTTGGAAAATTATAAACAATTACTATAAATACAAAGTAACTTGAAAGTAACATGTTGTATACTTAGTTGCTTGAGATGTAGGTTATTACCAAACAACGGTTTTTTATGTGGTCTTTCACATCTTGGGAAACTTTAGACCAAGAGGATGTAGCAATCGGTGCATACGTGCGAGTAAGTGTACCAACATAAGAAGCAAGTCACGCTGCCGAATCTCCGGAGCCACCGGTGTGATCATCAGGAATATCAACCTTGATTTTATCAACTTTTCTTAGTTTCTCTATGCAGACACCCCTCTTAGTACCTCTACCTCGACGCTTGCTTACAACAACTATATATACAGCAATTAAAGCATAAATTTTTAATTAAATTAATTTATTTTAATAAAAATATATCTTAAATTGAGCATAAAATATCATATTTAATTTGATAAAATACCTTGTTCTGGGCCTGGTGATGTTGGCTCACTATTGATGACAGGTGAACCACACAGGGAGTCAATAATGGATGGGAATGGCACACGTGTTGCTTTGCATTTGGGAGGCATATCTATTTGAAATTGTATCAAATTATTATTCAAACAAACGTTAAAAATATTTATTTGTTAATATTACTTACAGAAATTAAGTTTTGAAATTCATTCACTATCCGTTTTGCTGGACCAGTCGCCCTCATCCTCATTAGACACTTCAGTTGATTCATCTTCTTTCGATATTTCAATCTCAATTACTTTGGGTTGAATATCTTTTCTACGCAATGGAACCATATCATATTGGCTTAAATCAACAAATAGATTGATGCCTACTTCACTTTCTTGATATGCTTTTTCATTTGTTGGACTATCAACTTCTTCATGTGGTTCGTCTGCCTCTGGAATGTAATCATATACATTTCTTGGTGCAAACTTCTCCACTACCCGCCATGGGTTTCCGTACTCCGGATCATCTAAATAAAAAACTTGATTCGCTTGGCAAGCGAGAACGAAATGATCGTCGTCATACCATGTGCGAGATGTATTGACACTCACAAAATAATCATTGTTACGCACTCCTAACCTAGGATTTGAGACATCCCACCAATTACATTTAAACAATCAGACCATATATCCCCCCACATACTTTAACGCTATGATATTTTTCACAATTCCGTAGAAGTCAATGTTATAATCCCCATGGCTTCCTTCGACTACTACCTCACAATTTTGAGTTTTCCTATATTATTCTCTATCAGCTGTGTGAAATCTATATCCACGCACCAAACATCCTGAGTACTGGATGGCTCGCCTAGATTGACCACATGCTAGAGCATACAGTTCTGGTGAGAATTCTGATGAATTTTCACCATATTTGAATGCAACCTGTATCAATAAATATTATTATATACAAAAAAAAGTAGAGTTTAGTGGTATGAAATTCGTATTATAAAATGAGGATTAACAGTAATACCATATGTTCAAACCACGAGGCAAATTCCTCTTCGTGCGTCTTTTCTACGTCAGTTACACCATTCGAGCGAATTAGTTGTATATGTTCGCTGTGCATGTTCATGTGAATATATTAATTTGTATAAAGTTATACTATATTATTATACATAAACTTAAAGATAATAGTGATTTAGAGAATCATCACTAACCTTAAGTACTGATCAATCTTTGCGCAGTTATTCAAGACATACCATCGAGCTCTTTCAAACTCTCCCGAACATAGATCGTAGCCCCCTTGTGCGCCTATGGGATGCACGGTCTGGAAAAATACAGTAAATGTCGATGAGACTCCCATTTCTCGCCCACCTTCATAATTTCGGTCCAGTCTTGTAAATCTAGTATCAGCCCCACGAAAATACATTGAACAAAAGGTATGCCACTCATTATCAATATGTGACTCTGCAATCGAACCTTCTGGACGAGCTTTATTCCCCACAGATCGCTTAAGTTTTCCCAAAAACCGTTCAATAGGATACATCCATCTATACTGAACCGGGCAAGCGACTAAAACCTCACGAGGTAAGTGCACAGCCAAATGAACCATTACATCAAAGAATTGCTATGTTAATTTTACTATTAACAATTGCTATGTTAACATATATTATTTTAAGTTTCTAATTTAATTTTAGTGCATAATATTTTGTAATTATATTATATTATTTTTTAATTACATTAGTTATAAGTTTTATATATTAATTTAACTATTAACAATTGCTATGTTAATATATATTATTTTAAGTTTCTAATTTAATTTTAGTGCATAATATTTTGTAATTATACTATATTATTTTGTAATTACATTTTTTATAAGTTTTATACATTAATTTAACTATTAACAATTGCTATGTTAATATATATTATTTTAAGTTTCTAATTTAATTTTAGTGCATAATATTTTGTAATTATATTATATTAATCTATATTTTTATATCTTATAATTTTATAATTTTTGTTATATTAGGATTCTATTTGTACTCCCACAGGATCCCGTTCGAACGGGACAAATCCATATTCCAGACACGAAACAGAGAAAACATTTGCCACAAAACATAATTTTCACAATCACAATCTCATAAGATGTATATTGCCAGAATGTCCATTTTAAATGGGATTGCATAAACACAAATATACAGCATGCATCTTAACATAATTAATTAAAAACTATAAATTATCAAAAATCTAAAAATTATAAATATTACCTTGAATTTAAGCAATCCAAACAAAAGTATCAATCCACAATATCTACATAAGCAGGAAACACATTATGAGAAAACCTAAATCATGTGCAATAAACTAACATTAATGAAACTCGAAATACAAAAAAACATAGAAAAAAAAAAACATACATTTTGTTCAAACCTCTCCTCTCTCTCCCAAGAATACCTTCTCTCACTAAGTCTATGAGTATCTCTCTCTCCACAACACTCTCACACACACAAAATGACAAAGTTGTGCTCTGCCTCCTATTAAAAATTCATCAACTTGAAAATGAACTGCAAGTTCAAGTATATGAATCTGTGAAGTCCCGTTCGATCTGAAAATTTACCCATTCGAACACAAAAATTTCGAATAGGCGACAAATCTGCCACGAGTTTTTTCACGTTCGAACGTGTCATTTTGTTGTTCGAACTAACAAATCATAATATTCCTTGGCATATTCTTCAAATGTAGACCAGCTCAAAGGGTATTTTCGTAACACTGTTCGACCAGCGCGTTCGAATGACAAATTTTGACATTCGAATAAACTAACATTCAGAGTATTTGGCGCGAAATTTCCCTCCAAACACATTCCACGAGATAACACCGTTCGAACGGGATGTTATTGGGTTCGAACCAATCACAAAATATTTTAATATTATATACTATATAATAACTATATATTTTACCAACTATTTTATATTATAATTGATAATATATAATGTACTACAGGTCTAATAGTTAATATAATACTTATACTATATACTAACTATTAATATATAGTACTTATTAATATATATATATATATATAGATACTTTTGGTCTTCTAATTTTGCACTATATATTATATAATTTACTATCTTGTGATATAAAATATAATAACTATAGTTATAGTAACTTATGTAACTAGTTACTATAGTTACGATAACTTGTATAGTTATCATAACTTATAATACTTGCACTAAAGTTGCTATAGTAACTATTTTAACTATAGTAGTTATGATAACTTGTATAGTTATCAAAACTTATAATACTTACCCTGTAGTAGCTATATAACTAATAACTATTATATATATTAATTATTTTCACTTGTATAGTTATTATAACTTATAATACTTACATTGTAATAGTTATATAACTAATAGCTACTATATACATATTAATTATATTAAGATGTATAGTTATCATAACTTATAATAGTTATAACTACATAGTAACTATATAATACTTACATTGTAGTAGCTATATAGCTAATATCCACTATATCTATATTTATATTAATTATATTAATTTGTATAGTTATCATAACTTATAATTGCTATAGCTATATAGTAACTATATATAATACTTACGCTGCATTTATATAACTAGTAACTATAGTTAGTGTTATAATATTATATAAACTATAGGAGTATAGTTATCATAACTTATATATAGTACCTATATAATTCTACCATTGTAATTATACTAAGTACTTAGAGTATTGGCATTGGACTCGTAAAATGAGTTCAGTCTTCAAAATTTGATGAATTCATGTTTAAAATCACTGCATTGGATTCACCAAATATTAAATGATGAAACTTTGACGAATTGTGCATTCCAATTCATCTTCAATTGTTATATAGCTAATATCCATTATATCTACATTTATTTACTTAAATTATTGTTTCCCAATTTTGAGCAACAATATATTTAAGTTGGGAAACAATAATTTAAGTATCAAATTAAATTATTAATTAACATATAGTTAGTATAATTGTAAAATATGAAAAAGATAAATTAAAAATATTATTATTAAAAAAACCATATTATATTATTATTTTGATGAATCCAATGGCTAATTCAATGTGGGGTTATGGATAGGGAGGTTTTGAGTTTATGAAAAATATGTACTTTTCATCAAATTTTGAAGATAAAAATGATGAATCCAATGTTAATGCTCTTAGCATGTACTTAGTATAATAGAAACAATATATTTAAAAATAATATACTAAATATATTAATTAAAAGTATTATAATACTATTATTAGTTTCATTTTTATACTTTTGTACTTTGTAATATTATTATTATTATATATTATTATTAGTAATATAATTAGAAATATATTAATATAAAACCCGTTCAAACGGATATTTATCCAGTTCAAACGAGACGCCACGGTCATTATAGACCCAGTTCGAATACAATGAAACAAAACTCTCTCATTCGAACCAGCAACCACCGAGAGCCTCCGAGTTCGCCCCTTAACTCCGTTGCGAAAACCGCCACTCAACCGCCATAGGAACTCCACATTTGAACTTCTAAGAGGTATGGGTCAACTCTCCACCTCTATTGTTTAGTTTTTTGCACGAATGAGATGTGTTTGGGGGTATGGATTTCGAATCCGAAATCCAACCATTTTGGTGTATTCCGTGGAAATAACATCAAAATAATCGGTAGAAATTATTGGGCTTCACTGCTTAATCATTTCTACCGATTAAAACAAAGGATAACATCTAGATAGGAAGTTTTTCAGTTCGGGGCTGAGTCAACTCAGCCATGGCTGTTTGGCTTCTTCCGTTCGAACAAACTCTAGTCCGTTTGAACTCTTAGTTGCCAAACAATATTATTTCTGTTCGAACAAAACTAAATTCGTTCGAATGAACAGAACAGTCCATTCGAATAGAGTTTTCTAGTTCGAACAAACTAAGTTCTGTTCGAACGAATTATTTCAATTCAGTTCAATATAGTATAATTCTTCAATAATATAATTTAAATATTATGGTTAATTATATTCTCACTTTCATTATGGTTAAACAGTATATCAATGGCATCCAACGGAAGAAAACGTGCGAGAGATCAGCCCAACCAAAGTAGTGGATCAGCAGCTTATGCTCCGGAGACGAGGCCTACACTTGTCGAGCGTGAAGTCGTTTTGTCTGACTTCTCCGATCTTTCATGGGAGGGACGGAGCATACAATCCATCTTTACCGAGCGGTGATGGATACCGATCTGTGAGCAACGGGGGACTGCATATCCAGAGATGGTCGGTGAGTTCTACCGTGCCATGGGAGAACTTAGCGCTGATGCTCTGTTCTACACCATATCAGTCCGGGGAGTGAGTATTAATTTCTCTCCCCGCATTATTGTTGAGTTCCTTGACATTCCCCGTATAGCCGACGCATATCCTACAATGGCTACACGGGGACTAGCGGCTGCACCATCTGATTCCGACACACCGGCCGCATCCTCCACGCTAGCCCCGAATGTAGATTCGGATGCTACTTCAGATGGTAGTGAGGATGAGGATCTACCTGATGATGGTCTCACAGACAATCAGGTGCGTCAGCTAGTGCGAGACCCAATGGCTCCTCCATATGATGGGATCAAGGTGATCCGACAGGCTGATTGTATAGGATTTTTTAGAGTACTTAATTTGATTGTTGGCTATAACATCAATCCGAAAAAACATAACACTGATTTCGGGATCGATCGAGCCAGATTTTTGCTGCGGATAGCACGGGGGGATCCTATTGATCTGGCATTGTATTTATTCCTCCGCATTCGATCGGAGTCACGCTTTTCTAGTGGAGGTAGTCTACCATTTGCACTGCTGATATCTAACCTTCTACTCCGATCGGGGGTTACAGTGTCGGCCACTAAGCGGACGTCGCCACAGATGGAGCCCCTTAACAAGATCACATTCAGCAAGAGCAAGGGGCACTTGCGGAAGACTGCACCAGAGCAGCCTAGTGATCCTCCCACAGATCCAGCTTCTAGTAGTGCTGCCGCTGTTGAGAGACAACCTCCTGGGGCTACTTTGGATCAAGTGCGAGCTCTGTTTGTGGAGTTCGTTGAGCCCATTATGTAGAAGCTTAGGGATCTGGAAGGATCTATTAAAATGTTGCAAGAGGATGTTGATATACGAAGGAATCAATAATTATGATCGTTTTAGTTATTATTTTACTTTTTTATGTTGTATTGAACATTATATATTTGAGATGTAATTTATGTATGGTTTTTATTTCTCGTGTTTACTACTTTGTTTATTTTTTCCATTTTACTTGCCGTTCATGATAATATAAAAAATGACACTATCTTTAAAGTTATATTTTTATAAATTTAACATAAAATAAATCATTATAAAGTTTTGAAGTTAATTACATAAAAGTAATTTATAAATTTATAAATGTTTAACTCTCCGCAAATCATAATATATAATATATACAAATTTTTATATTTTGAAAATGATAACAAATTAATGGAAAAAATATTTATTACTTTAATGGAAAAATATATGCACAAATCCATACTAATAAACAAATTAATTGAATCTCTATCCGTTCGAACAAAGAAATTTAAGTTCGAACGATTGTTAACTTACCCCGGGAAAAATAAATTAATTTTCCACCAATATTATCATTCGAACAGATTATATACTGTTCGAACGGACATTAATTCCATATTCGAATCTATTTAGTTCCGTTTGAACGGTTTTCCTTTTTTGAGACGATTTTGTTCGTCACAAAATATCTTGTTCGAATGGATATTTTTCTGTTCGAATGAATTTAGTAGCTCAGGCATTTTTGGAGACGAAAGATAAATTTCATCTCTAAAATTGACTTTTTTCGTCCCTAACAAATTTCATCCTTAAAAGTCAAATTTCTTGTAGTGAATGGAGATATACGTGTCACTTTCTTTAAATGGATTGAGAAAGCTTCATCCAAAACTTTAACCTATGAAAAATGGCAGCACAAAGTCTATATAAGACGGCCCTGTAATAAAATAAAATTAATTTAAAAAAAATAAAAAATAAAAAAAACCTGCCCGCTGTTAGAGGGAAACAAATCAAAGCCACAACTCTCTACTTATGCATGGACGCAGCAAAAAATCAGGCTACAAATTAATGGCCGAAGCGCAGATTTCTTACCAAACTGGCCGGGCATCATGCCCACAAAAGAACTCCCATGTCTTGAGAGAAAAGATAGTTACGCGTCGTATAATTATTTTATAAAAAATAAATAAATATGAGATTTATATAAAAATAATAATTTTTAATAATAAATTCTATTTTTTTTAAAACGATTATATATGATATTTGTGTATTTCGATTGCACGAAACATTACTCTATTTTATTTTTGAGCAACTAAATCCCATGATATCAAAACAAACGGGCTGACGTAGAATTGTTAAAAATCCATGGAGAAATACGCAAAGGTTTCCGAGGATATTTGAAGTATTCCCCAATAACGAAAGGCTTACACATAAAGACTTGATCAATGGAAAGACAGACACGTACTCCTACCCTGATTACGAGTGCCAGCTGATCAGCTAGAAGACTTAATAGTCCTTAAAACAAACAAGCAGGTGAGAAGATGAAGACGAAAAACAAGCACACTAGCTAGAAGACTTATACCATGATGATCAAACAGCTAAACAACTAAATAACTTATGATCTGCTAATCAAGCACACCGCGTACAACTTGAGCATGATCTAGCTTCCCATACGGACACCTTTGTAGCTGTTCATGGAAGACATGCACTGCATGCACGTAACAGACGGATCGAGTAGGAGATATTAAGCCCATTATTTAGGATCATAATAAGCGTAGATGGTGTAGTAGGTCTGCAAAATGGTTAACGCTAACAACACAAGGGCTGCCAATAACGAAATGAATGACCATGGCGTATTAAAGTACCTATGCTTGAACTCCGTCCATCGCACTTTCCACTTGACATTATAACGATGGTTTACCTTTTCGAAAAAGTTGTATAAATAAAACTGATCGGTTTCAACATCCATCTCCTTCCCCAACTTGTTGATGAATTGCACGACCTCGCTGTTCTTCCCAACATAACCGTCAATGATGTTTTGTTCGTAAAGGTACTCGACGTCCTTGGATGTGTTTACTAAGCAGTCCAGGAAATAGGCGTAAACTGTGATGTGCTTGGAGCTTTTGTTGTCCAACTGCTCGAATGCCCGACAGTTCACCACCAAAGAGTGCATGAAGTAGTCGACGGTTATTATGGGCATCTCAATCACTCCGTTCTTGAATTTCACAGCCAAGAAGTTGTCGGCCGCCTCACGCAGTTTGATCTTAATCCCCGCTTTGAGGAGCTTCGTGATGCAGTATATCACCGGTACTGGTTTTTTCTCCTCTGGTGGCTGATCTAGATCGCGGGTGATAAAACTTAACCGAACCAAGTCCAGCAAATGCAAGCTGTCATTGAGTTTCTCGCTCATCTTTTTGAGATCTTCATCGGATCTGCGCATTACCTTGTTAAAGAATCTCAAAGAAAGCAAGGACAAAGGATAGTCCTCATCAGGCATTTTGGAAGTTTCGAATAACTTTTTCAGAACAACAAAGGGGATCTGATTCTCAAGCAGAAGAAGATCCCCGTAGAACTGTGGTATTGCCCATGCCACGGAGGCGAGAGGGTGATCAGACTCGATCTTTTTCGATTTTCCAAGTACTCGAAACAATTCTAATATAAAACAACCATCAAGAACCAGCATTCTGAGGAACGGATCGATCGTCGCGGAGTTGAGCTTCGTCTTTTGTGAGTAATGAGCTGATCTGGCATCAGCAGCTTCAAGTACTGGCCGGCGTATGATTTCCATCAATTCTTCCATGTTTGTTTTGACGCGGGACTGTAGAATGCAACAGAACTCCTGCTTGTGCTTTTGTTTCACTTGGAGGCGTTTATGTTTCGCGTCGTTCTTGCAGTTGTAGTGCCCTATGGAGACGACGCGGGGCTCGAACCATTTCTTGCCGCTGACCTCGACGAGTGTCTTCGGAACACTGTAGATGCAGCAATTCTGTGTGGAAGTATCGGAGGCCCCAATTTCCAAGTCTTCGAAAGACGACTCCCCATGATCGTCACTCGTCGAGGCTCCTTTAGTTTTTTTCCCTGTTCCTCGTTTAATTTTTGAATCAACCTTGACCATCTTGCTTGGTTTTAGATCCTGGGTGTTGTGAAGTTGGCGATCGAAGGTATGAACCTATTTGATTGGAAGTTTTACACAGGATTTGAAGGGACCATGATGGCGAGAAGTCAAAGTCGTCCGTTACACATAACGATGAGAATAGTACTGGGTCACAACAACTTATCATTTGTCATTTTTTGTTCATTTATTTAAATATATATATATATATATATATATATATATATTATGAGGATAATATGTTCCGAACTCATGAGGACAGTATTTTTTATAGCTCTGATTTTAGTAGGAGTCACTCCATAATTGTTTAACATATTTTCACGTGGCTTTGAGGAGAACATGCCAAGGTTGGGGAGGATCAAGGAGCATCCATATTCAAATTTATTATGGGGGAACATTATTCAATGATCAGAAATTGACTTCATTTTTAGGAGGATACCTAACAATTTGTCCTGCATGGTCGATCCCTGCTATTTTCACATGGGTTTAAAGGGACCGCGTTCTTGTGCGTACCTATTATATATCCAACGTCTAGCCTTTTCTTATTTTGATGAATCTATTATCGAACTACTCGTGCGTAAAAAATTGATAATAGGTAAAAGACAAATTAATTGTTGTTTTTTATAATTACTTGAAAATCCGTGTCCTTTAAGACAAAAATCAACGCTGATGGATATATGAAGAATGTAATTATGTACAACGAGATGGGAGAGGAGATGGAGGAGAAAAGGAGAAAAATGAAATGGAGGAACGCGACAGGAAATTGAGAAGGATAGGTTAGGGTTAGAGATCTAGAAGGTGGAGGAGGACTTCGTAAATAAAAATTGAAAAGAACATGGAGGAGAGGAGAAAGAAGGCAAATTTCGAAACACATCGTTTTGTACAAAATTTTGTTCCTTGCCTATGGCTACACTCTCCCACAACTCTCTCTCTTAATTTATGACTTGGAATGCCCAGTTGTGATTCGTCCGTAAGGGTACCCGAAATCGCCGAAGTATAGAAGTTTTCTATCTTCTCACTTATATTCTCCATTGCTTTAGCAAAAATGTTGAATGTTTTCCGATAAAGAAATAGACTAGCATATATGATATCTCCGATCAAAATGAGGAGCAAGCCAGGGGCCATGGCTATGTTCTGTTGAAGATGGCGTGACCAAGCAATATTTCGATTGGATTGATCTTACTTGTTGATCCCGAATAAGGATTAATTTCTTGCAATTCTTTAAACTTCTAAGCAGTATGTCTGTCGAATTGGATTTGCTTGGTGATCCCAAGCAAGAATTAAATTATTGCACTGCTCAGTATTACTTACCAGTGTGTCCGTTAGATTGCACTTATTCAGTAATCCTGATAAATGATCATTTTCTTGCGATGCTTGGAATTACCAAGCAGTGTGTCTGTTAGACTGTTTGGTGATCCTAAGCAAGATTTATTTTCTTCTAATACTCGAAATTGATAGTCAAACTTATATTATGGAGATGAAATTTGTTTTGTTCATAAAATTGATCTTCCCATTAACTCATGTATAGTTTTCTTTTATTGCAAAGGCTCATATCTACGTCTACATTGTTTGTATATATGAAGATGATCTTGAAAGTTGAATGCTTTCAACTAAACTAATGACAACGTAAAATAGAAAGGAACAAAAATAGAACATTATTTGACATTTTGTAGTATGCTACCCATTTTGACTGTTTTGGAGCAAACCCTTACAATTGGACCAAGTTTTTGCATATGTTAATGGACATGAAAATTGTTAGATGGTCATGTTTTTAAATAACTCATACCATTTCGTGTTATTCCTTAAAATAATCACACATGAATCTAATCCAAGCATGTCATAGTACAAGGGGATGACCAAAAGAAATCTCAAGGTAAAAATGTAGTTTTATATAAGAGACAAAATAATTTAATTAAGGAAATAACTTATCAAAAAAAAAAAATTAAGGCAATAGATAATAAGAAAGATATGATAATTTAAATGAAAACCTTGATAATTTTTCCTGCCAAACAAAAAATATTTTAGAACCATATGGACAAAAAGGACGTAGCACATCAAACATGGACTACAGGGAAAAAGAGGTAATTTTACCCATCAAACACATTAGAACCTCAAGGACAAAAAGGTAATTTTATCATCAAACACAAACCTCAAGGACAAGAAAATAATTTTTCCATCAAATTCAAAGTAATTCATAGTTAATTCCAGCGAAACAAATTGTGCACGACAAAAAAGCAATGCACGGGACAAGAAGTTAACTATTCAGGGACAAACACGTAATTAACAAACCTAAAACAAATTTCACTATTCACATGCCCAAAGACATTATTTTCAGGATAATGGACAACAAGTTAACATGCATGAATAATAAGAAGAAAAAAGCTACCCAACCCCCGGTCTCCTAAACGCACGCCACACTCCTGACGTGGTGAACCCGGTTTGTCGCCACATCACGGTTTATTATTTATTCCTCCCGAGCTCCTTCATTCTCCCCCTTCTCCCTCAGAGTTCCCACTCGATGCAGACCTCTCCCTCTTCTCAAACTCCAGCCTTCTGAGTTTCTCATCCATGGCGCCGAAGCCCTCTCCCTCAACCCATCTCTTCTCCGACCCTAGCACCCATATCTTCTCCCTTGCCCAGCACCCATATCTTCTCCCTCAATTTATGCACTGCATTGTGGCGAATAGGTATTTCAAGCAAAAGCGCATCTCATATTTTACCATTTTTTTAGCACAAACTCCTTTACCCTTGTTTTGCAGATATATCCCACAATCATTGTGGTTGGTGCACTGGCAATCTTCAAGCAAAATTAGGGTCCATTTTTCAAAATATAAAAGTAAAATTTTTAAGCATAAACATGTACGTAGATCCATTTTCAAGCATAGATATATGTAATTTGGAAGCTAGCTATATATTTTACTACAATAAACTGGATTCCTGTTTGAAGGGACGTTCTTGATTATTAGCATGTGTTTGAAATTAGGGGTCGGTATGGTCTTAATGAATTGAAAGTGGAGCTCCAATTTTGGAATGGTTTGTTTGGAGTCCTACATTAGGACACATCGCAGGTGGTTGAATTACTAATTATTATCTTGTTCATGGAAGGCTCTTTGTGAGCACCTGGGAAACATAAAGATTTATGTCCATCTCTTCACGAGTGGCTGTCAAAGATGAAGGTTAATAGACTTGGTGCCATTCTTGTCTGATGCATGGCAACATTTTCTACAGTGAATGATTAAGATATTACTATTGATTTGTGCGAGTCAAAAGTTCTTGGATGAGTAATAATTATTGTAAACATAGAAGAAAATAATTGCAGTCTAAATTTTCTTACAAAGCAAGTTTTTTCAGGTGAATTGATCAACATACTAACAAATAAATTCCTCCTGGATTTTGTAGGTGGCTGCAATGGCTTGCTTCATTTCAAACAATGCATTTGCAAAGAACTTGGCAAGAAAGTCTGGGTCAGGGATGATATCTTTTGCAACCAAATTAAAAAGCATCATAATGATCATGATATCTATTCGAGCTGCAAGTGTGTCGGGAGAAGCTGTTGCAAATGAAGATATTACTTATTTTGTTGAAAAGTTTAAGGAAAATAGCATCAGGATGGAACACTTTATTTTGTATTGTTGTTCTTGCATGTTGCAGCTCATTTAAGTCACTCTCATATTTTTGAGTTCATGTGGTTGATAGTTTTGTAGAAAACAACCTACTTTGAAAATGCAGAAAATTGACCTGTTACAATCTTTGGGTTTCTGCATTTGTGTTTGGGTTATTCCATTAAATAGTTGCATATTGGCATAGCAAATTTTTGTTAATGGAAAATCTTTATTTAGTTTTGTTCTGCCACTTGCCTATTTAACTTGTTCCACTTTTGAAGTGGCATGTTTAGTTGAGTGGGTTCCATCTTCACTCACAAATTAAACACTTTCGAAATGTCAGCAACTAGAACCATTAACAACAATTTATTTGAACAATCAGCAAAAGGTTCTGGTTCAAAGGCCAATATGTTCTCACTCATATATACTTTGTCCTCACAAAGTTCCTAAACTAACAAAACATAGAAGAAATACATTCTGCTGCAATCTTATATCAAAGATTGTGAAAACAAACTGCAATATGAGAAGTAGCAGCCAATCCACGAATATAATGTAAATGGAAACAAACCATCTTTAAGAAAATATTATATTGCACTTTACATATCAAATCACATATCTGGTTTACCCCCTTTACAGACAGGAAAATATTACATTTCCAGAAATATTACACTTGAAGAAAATAATCCTTCGTGTATACGGAAAGCATAAATCCTTTGCACGCCCATATCTGATTTCACAAACATATATACGCATAATGCTCGCTCGTATCTGGTTTATACCTGTGCCAACAATTCAAAAGTCAAATAACTAAACTTAACACTAACTAACATCTTGAAAAAATCAAATAAAATGTTATTAGTTATACATGTACCAACAAAGGAAAAATAAAATGCTAACTAAACATAAGACATGCTAATTGAACATATTTTCACTAGCTAATGAAAATCTAGATATGCTAGAAGATACATTTTAATCACCAAAAGTAAAAGCAAATGAAGCGTTCATGTCTAAAGATTATATGACTTTCTCCTGGGGATGAAAAGTATAAATTCATTATCATGGGGGCCACATCCAAATGAGGCCTTAGACTAATCACCATCTCAAAAGTAACATCCAAATGAGGCCTTAGAGAAGTTGGAAATGAAGAGTACGAATATCTTGGTTTATTTTTTCAGCCTATATAGTTTTTCAAGTCCAACTTTTTCAAGACCATAGCTATATGGCTTAATCACATTCAGATTTATTTTATTTCATAAATCAATTTTAAAATGGATAAAGTTAACTAATTTTGTTGGTGAAATGATGTTCCTTTGACCAATATAGCAGACCTTAGCAAGCAGAACATGTTTACGGGGGGCTGGCATTTTGGTAACTAAATCTTGGTTTGATTTAATATTTAATTAGCTACACAATTTCAGTTGTTATCAACAAGCAAAAAACCAGTGAATGGAATACAACATCAGCAAACCAAAAACCAGTGAATGGTATATAACATCAACAACCCAAAAACCAAAATCAGGAACCAAAAAACACAGTTGATGCGTTGTGTGGCATGGTATACGAAATTTATGCGTGCTATGGACAGTTGATGCCATTCTCGGATGATAAAACACCCAAAAAGTCAACAACCAAAAAACCCACAAAACATAGATCAAACAAATACAAAATCGCAGATCCATTAAACACAAAAACACACAATATGAGTAATGCTAGAAATGGAGAGATACTAGGAGACGAAAATAGAAAAATAAAAACCCTTATACTTTCATTTCTTACCCTTGTTGGCGGAGCTAGACGCTGCTGGAAGTAGATGACCGATGGTGATGATTTCAGCAGCAAGAATGCGAGTGGAGGGGTGAAGCCGTGCGAGAATGGTGAAGCTGGAGGTTGAGTAGATTATTTGAAAAAAAAACCATCTTCAAACTTTTGTTAATCTTGTCGGCGGAGCCACACGGTACCGAAAGTAGATAAAGGACAATGATGACAGTAAGAATGCGGGTGGAGGAGTGAGGCCGGCGTAAGGAAAACGAGCTGGGGGGTGGGGGTTGAGAACGCGGGGGAGAACAATTTTTTGGGGGGGGGGATGTAATTGAGTTGAATTTGGATCCCTCCACAAATCAAAACGTACGTTTCATATTTTTTAAACAAAATAAATAAATAAATGCCACGTAGGTTTGGCGTGCGGAGGTTGAGGAATAGTAGGGGGGTTGTATAGAAGAACTCTAATAAGAAAATGTGTTTTTGTGTCTTTGATTTCAATATGCTTGGAAGCGTCCACTATCCATTACAATACAGTGCACTCATTTTAAAAATGAGTAGATTTATTATTAAAAAATTAATTTTTTTTTTATTTAGAACTCATTTTTACTCTTTTCCTATTAGGTACTCAGCACTTATATATTTTATGACTGCAAATATAATTTTTCCTCTATAATTATTTCTATTTTCACATGGGCTTGAGGAAAACATGTCACATTGTCAAGGTTGGGGAGGATTTAGGAGCATATTTATTCAAATTTAGGGTCCCGCAAATTTATTTGGGGGAACATCATTAGATGAGAAGTTGAGTTCAATTTTAGGATTTTCTATATGAGAAATGATAATTACAGTCGTGAGTGCGCAATCGTCGCGCAATTACTTTGAAAAAAATAAATATATATGAGATTTATATGAAAAAATAATAATTTTTTAATAGTAGATCTCACTCTTTTTCAAAGCGGCTGTACGTAACTTGCGCACTCCACGATTACATGTAGTATTACTCTAAATATTTTTTTTCTATTTTTTTAATGGCTTTGAATTCCTCTCTACTGTCTATGCATGATCCCTGTTTTTTTTCACTTGGGTTTGAAGGGACGTGTTCTTGTACCTATTATCCAACTAGTCTTTTTTTTTTTCTAATTATTTTTTCTAAATCTATTATCAATTTATCCAACTTGTCGTGCATAAAAAAACTGATAATCTTTTTATTCTGATTACAATATTATTGCAAAGTTTAATAAATTTACTTGCATTCTTCGATTAATAATTTTAATAAATTTGATATTGAAAAAGAAACTGAAGGCTAAATAATAAAAATAGGAAGTATTTCAAACATTTAATGTTCCTAATTGTCTATTAATAGATGTTAATTAAATAAATCTTTCTAATGTTTGCACATCCGTGTTCTATAAGACCACCTTAATGGATCTTCTCATAATCTCAGTACTTATATTCTCAATTGTTTTTTTATAATTATATTGTTTCCTATTATGATATGTGAAAAATAAATAAATCAATATATTCTGAATGTGAGATTCTACTAATGACCAATAAATAGGTGCAAGTATGAAAACATTATTGCAAAATTAAAAGAAAGTTGGATAATTAAGTGCTAAGTAAGATTATTGAAAATTCTTAGGGTGTCAAATTGTCTTTTTATTGAGGAAATCTTAACAAAAAGTATGTATTAAAAAAGGGTTTTCAAAAATTTTGGTGCGTCAAGCCCTAAATGTCGTTCTGCCTGGCCTGCTTTAGGGTGTTGAATGGTATTCGATAAAGAAATATTCTCCTATTTGGTTTGAATTTTGAAAAAGAAAGAATTGATTTTTTATGAGAAATGATATTTATAAAGTTAGGGTGTGCAATTGTCTTTTAAAAAAATTGGATCAATTTGAGACCCACATAAAAAAATAATTTTTTTAATAGTGAATTTTAATTTTTTTCAAATAGTGTGCGTAAGCTGATCACTCATCCTAAGATTGTATCATTACTCTTATATATATATATATATATATATATATATATAATTGTTTTCATTATGTTTTGTTTATTAAAAATATATTAATATAACCATTTTAAAAAATTAAGCTTATCCCCTGTCAAAACAAGGTTTGCTCCTAAACATAAACCGCAGTTCATTTTCTTCAATTAATAACAGCCCATTGCACATTTAAATAGTAGAAAGATGTAGCACGTAAGATGGAGATTATATTGATGGGTTAGTTTGTTTGGATAGTGAGATAATATGGTTTTAGATAAATTTAATAAAATATTGTTAAAATATTTTTTTAATATTATTATTGTTTTATGATTTAAAAAAGTTAAATTATTTATTACATTTTGTGTGAGATTTTAGAAAAGTTGTAATGATTAGATTAAATGAGCTGAGATGGATTGAGAGTGTTTTTGTATCCAAACGAGGCCTGAATTATTATTGCTTGGGTGTATTAGAATTTTTACTTTTCTTTCTCATTTAGGGTTATTTTTGTGGGAAATACTTATAAAATAATTATATATTATATTTATTATTATTATTTTAAGATTTATTTTGAAATTTATAAATTAGTTTGAAAGAGAAATTAGGAAGAGTTGATAAGTTATGACTCATGGTTAGGGTTGTAAAAAAAATCGAAAAACTAGTTGAATCGAATCGAACCGGTTTGTAAGCGGTCCAGTGTGGTACTAGTTCTTAAGAATTGAAACCGATTCTAAACCGGTTCGGTACCCATTTTCATATTTTGAAAACCGGTTTAAACCGAACCAGACCGATATATATATTTATAATTATTTATATTATACATAATCTTTTATAATATATTATATATATATTATATGCTATATTGCTAGTTAATATGATATGAAATTGTAATCTTATTCTTCAAGTCTATTAATCTTATAACATAAAATTAAAATTAATCTTATAACTTTTAATATAAAATTTGATATAAAATATAAATTTTAATCCTATAATATAAAATTAATGTAACATAAAATTCTATCTTAAACATAAATATTAATATAAACTTACTTTTGAATCGGGATATGGTTTCAGACTGGGTTTGCCATGTGAGAGGGGTGTGAACTGGGCTAGGAATTGTGTTTTTCTAGTAGTAAAGGGATGCCCACAGTAGAAACTCCTTCCCCCTTCCCTTGGCTAGGGTTATGAAGTGGCTTAATAACCACTTCATGAGTCTTGATGGCTAGCATGAGGGTTACATTTAGAGATGTTATTTATGTACGTAGTTATAGAACAAAAGTGAAAATCTCTTTTTCAAGTATGGTTCTCTCTAGTTCTGGCACTTAGGATTTAGAATATGTGAGTGTTACTCTCGTCTTACCATGTAGCACATTCCATCATCGAAAGAATGATTTCAG
Source organism: Juglans regia (assembly GCF_001411555.2). NCBI lineage: Eukaryota > Viridiplantae > Streptophyta > Magnoliopsida > Fagales > Juglandaceae > Juglans > Juglans regia. The sequence goes on from NC_049904.1 coordinate 5,761,398, forward strand.
ATGAACAACACCCGTGGAGAAGGCTGTGGAAAGGATATTTCAGATGAACAACACCTGTGGAGAAGTTTGTGGAACAATCACATCCTTTTTATGATCTTTTGCTCGTGGTAAACGCTTTTGCTGTACTTTGATCTAGTTTTTCTGACACCGACTGGACGCACGCACGCACACACAAAGCCTAGGTATAAGTTTAGAGGGGCCAAATATTTTAGGCTAGAATAAGTAGGTGAATTGAAGCTTTTTAGGAGCACCATCAACAAGTGATACAAAAAATACATCTCAAAATTTTTTTCTTCCAATAATTTCGAAAACTTTACATTTACGCTTGTCATATATTGCAATTAAAAGAAAGAGGCTAAACTTTGGAAACGAGTTATATATGAATTATAAAAAAAGAGAAAATTATATGGGAAGGACAAACTAAGTTTTGGGTTTTCTAAATAATGTATAACATAAATTATATTAAAAGGTTTTAAGTAGTACATGAATTACATACTGTGTAGCTAGCTAGCTATTAAACCAAATGTGGATTTTTTTCATTAATTTTTTTTTTCATCAAGATAATTATAAATTTTAAAAGAGAAATAATATAATATCAAATTATAATTTTTAAATTAAATTAAATATAAAAAAATGAAGACCAAAAGCTAGTTTAGTGATGACAAAAAGGTCAACTTACAAAATTGAGGACAATATATATATACATTCCTTAATTTTTTACAAGAAAATTGTCAAAAGTTGAAATGAAGACATACAACCAAAGCAACCAGTGAAATTTTTTCTTCAAGCCTTGGGGGTCAGACCCCCTCCCTTCTTTGGTTTTGTGTGTGTATATATATATGGGGCACCCTTTGGAATGGTTGGGCTGAACTTGTGAGTTTAACAGCCTCCAGTCAAAATAAGAGATGTAGGAGATTTCAAACAAAACACATAACATTTGATCTCATCTGATTAAACATCCCTCTGAGAAGAACATGGAGCACTTTGAACTTGAACTCCCACCGATTCCAAAGCTCCCATTGACAGACCTCAAAGTTCCCAAATAATTACACAAACCCAGTTACCAAATTTCAACAAACGGAACATAATAAATCCTCCTAATAATCAAAAGTCAACAATAATCAGCACGAAAATTCAAAATCGAAGGCACCCACGTGAAGAATAAGGGCAAAGGAAAGGTAGGTCATGTAGGATCTAGATTAAGTTCTCAAATGTTATTTTTTAAGTGATTTGTGCACTGATTTGGGAGTCTTTATGATGTATACAAATGCTTTCAAATCCATGTAAATCACAGAATATAACTGAGCTGGAGAAGGTGGCTGTAGAGACTGCGAAGGAGAAGGTGAGCAGATCAGAGAGGATGAGGCTTCAGAGGGAGGGTTTTTTCACTGAATGAATTCTTGTTATCACCTATAGACAGTTATATGGAATGAAAAATGGAGGGGCTACGTGACAAAATGTCATTGTAGGGTTGTTATTTGAACTTCAGCAAATTGACCTGTGTGAAGATTTCCTCTATACATATATACATATACATATACATATATATATATATATATATATAACAAGTATCCATTAAAGAAGTGCCAAATATATGTTTTTTTAAAAGATTAAATTAAAAAGAAAAAATCTTAAGATCAGCCACTATTTGGCTGCATCCCATCACACACCTTATGTGTCGATTAAAGATTGTGCTTCTGTCTCTCAAAACCAAAGTGTGATGGATCATATTGATAGTGTATTTGTAAAAAGCACTGCAAGCTGTGCCATTTCTGTTGGAGAAATTGCCAAAATTTATTCTCGTCATGATCTTAAACACTATAATAAGCCTTCCCCTACTGGAAAAAAACCAAGCCGACCTCCTAGCCGCCAATCTCTTCAACTCCCCCTTCAAAGGCACCATCTTCATCATCAGTAATCAGGAGAGGAAGGACAAAGAGTGCCAAGGGGAGCGGCTGGAGTGGGGATGATGACTTGAGAAGTATGCTCAGTGCACAATCAGATCGATGTCGGTGGCATAGCATTGGAGGTTCATCAGTGAGGGATGACAAGAGCCTTGCTAGCTCACCTGCAATTTCAAGTTACAAGGCATTGAAATTCCCAATGTACCCCTATTAATTCACTAAATCACCTACCAATTTACTTGAACAAATTGGTTAGATCTCAATATTATGATTATTAAATAAATCAAATACTTGAAGTAAATTAATCACTTTGTTTAACACAATGATTGGTTTTGAAGGGAAACCCTTTAAATAACTCTTTAAAGGTAAAACCCTACGGGACAGCCAAACTCAGGAAAATCAATTTTATTATTTGAAAATCAATTATAAGTACTCATCAATTACAAAACTTTTACAACTTGACTCTTTTACTTGCCCAGACAAACAACTCGTTTGTCTTCTACTGTAGTAGCAGTCAGAACCTCTAGCGATCTTCAAATATTGCATTTCCTCATAGAACAATAGAGGCTGAAGTCCAATCACACGGTCCTCTACGCTTGGAGCACGATCACACTTAAAGAGAGATGAAAATCAAAGTGAAAAATCCTCAAGTAGATTTTCCCTTCATAAGCACACAAAAAATATCTCAATGAAAACTTAATCAAACTCCTTAAAGGGTCGTGAAACCGAATCCCTTTAAATATTAGATCCTGAAAGAGTCAAGTAGGATTTTGGTGATAGGTACAAACAATCGTGAGAACATTTCCTGACGGATTGTTAACATTTCGCGATAACTCTTCATTATGGTTACTGATCTGTGTTTAGCTTCTGTTCTGGATACTTGCAGATCCTTATGGATTCGAATTTCATGTGACTGACTTATCTAAACAACCTTAAGGACTTCTAGATAAACTCAATGTTGTTAAAGAGAAATTCAACAATTATTTTACATTCATCCAAATTCAAACTTATAATGATAAGATAAACTTTATCATTTATTTATATAATCCTAGCCAACTTCAGCATTTACAGGCACAAACACAATCGGCAAAGGCCATGTCCTGCTTCCCAAGTCCAGTAGGACCACACAAAAAGGGCACACCAGAGAAGGGATTGGCTGGTTCTGTGAAGAAACATCTCTCAATTCTTTGCCTCCCCGGCTAGACCGAGAAGGCATTCCAGCCCTACAAGGACTAATGCCGATACTGCTAGGACTAGGTAGCGAGGGCCGAGGGGAGACAAAACAAAATGTGGGTTTAGGCCAAGTGTACATGAAAAGATTGGGCATAACATGGGTTGCAACTTTGATCTTCATTTTCATCCAGTTTTTTCCAGAATCTGCTTTTGTTAGAGATGCCATGGAAGAGGAAGATACAATCTCTATGGCAACGATTCCTAATATGCATAGATGTATTGTTGTGGGGATTTATTTTCTTTAATCATTTTGCTTTTGTCTCGTTTTATATAGTAGTGTTGCCGGTGGCGGTGGGTAGAGAAAGGTGACGCGACGTGGGAAAGGGAGGAGGTTTTTGGTGGGCCAAATTCGAACTGGGGAAGAGAACAATACCTACCAAGAAAAAAATAGCAGACACTTAGGGTGTGCAATGTGTGCACCGCTACAGTAGATGCTTCCTAGTTTTACTCAATTAAAAAATGAACATTTGTTTATTTATTTAAAAAAATGTAGTTGTCACGTGCTCAACTGTACATGTCAATTTTTAAATGGATTAAGAAAAATTTGTCCTATAAAAAATGTCAGCACAAAGCGTGCCTAACCCTCCAATAAAATAAAGTTTGTGGCTTCATTTGTTTCCCCTTCAGAGTCAAGCACCCTAGCACATTTAAATAATGTATGCAGCATTGGGCTTCTTGCAAAGACCGAAAATATTAATATCACTAAATATGGGGTCCAAGGTTTAAGTCCACCCCCAATGCCTGTGCCTTTCTTGTTGGCCCAATGGTAACGAGCTCTAATCATTTGATATAAATAACTAAAGAAAGGAATAATAGGTTTGGATATAAAAATCATTCAAAGTCATCTCAACTCATTTAGATTGTATTTATATAATGAGGTATTCTCAAGTATTATGTAAATAATAATGAAAAAATAATAAAAAAATAATGATAGAATATTAAATAATAATAAATAGAAGTGAAAAGTAGGTAGAAAGTAATAATAAAATAATAAATAATAATAAAATAATAAATAATAATGAGATATTTTGATAATACCTGAGATATTCTCATAATCATATTCTCATATTTAATCTGATCGTTATAATTTTCTCAAATGCTCATATAAAATATAATAAAAGGTTCAATTTTTTCAAATATTAAAATAATAATAATATTAAAAAAATAATATTCTAATATTTTTTCGTTCTCAGGGAATTCCATAAGATGGTTTTATTAGTTGTAATTGACATTTTAATAGAGCAAAGGAATGAAAACTTAGACGAATGGATTTTGTAATGAATTTATTTTTTAAATAAAAATTCCATACCAAACGGGTAGCTTAATTTTCCCCTACTATAAATAATATTGAATTCTTGGTTAATGACTACTCTATTTGTTGATGTTATGTTTCACAGGCCTGGGCAACTCTACAGAGATAGTGCTTGAGTCGTCACCTGCACAGTGGAAAAGGGGGGACCTCGGGGTCCGTTGTACCTCCGATGCTTAAGTTAGTTTTGATGTTGGAGATGAAGAGAAAATAATAATGAAGATGGGTGTAAAAGTTAACCTTCCTCTTGTTTGCTGCAGGTAATGTTTATTTATACTTGCCAACCTGGTCTCCACGGTAGTGAGGTGTTGCATTGCAGGAGATTATATATTATGCCGTCTACACGCAGAGTTATATTCATGATGTCTGCTCGCCGAGCTATGAAGTGTTTAGATTTGTTGTGCGTAGTCCGCGCTATGGGCTGCATTGAATATGCCACGGTTTTTGCTTTGGTCCTCATTGAATGTGGCGTACTTTTTGCCCTGGTTTGCATTGAATGCGGCATGCTTTCTGCTCTAAATTCCTCCTATCCCATTAATTCTCGATGTAAATTGCCATATATTTTCCTAACTTGTATTGAATGCAACATTCCTTCTTCCTTAAGCCTCTCCTATATCCTCTGACTTGGTTCCTGACGTGAGCATGGTCCGACCCGGATCTCATACCCAGGTTTCAACCTAACACTTCCTAATCTGTTCGGCCCTACCCAGATCTTGTATTTGGGCCCTAACCTGGTCTTTGCTTTTAGCCCGACCCAAGGGATTTACTCCCTTCACAGTATCTCGCGAAGTTTTAGCGCACTTGTGGGTTGGAAATTATAAAAAGTTTTTTTTTTTTTAGCCGAGAGAGCCTTTATGAGGATTTTTAACCTAGGCAGGCATGTTGAAGGTGAACGGGTTTGCGTATACTCACCCGTTCACCTCCTCCGGATTGTTGGGATGCAAACTGATATCCAGCATTAATGAGGATGAATAATCATTAACTCTGTCCTCATTAATTGAAGTTGTTTCCTTGTGTGAACTTCAAAGTTGCTCGAGATTGGTTCATTTTATGCACGTGTGCCGTTGGTAATTAAACTTCATTCTGCATTTTCGCAATTGATCTTTGGCCACCAGCCCCTTTTGTAACTTATACCACAAACAACCCTGTAGATGCACTATCAAAATTGTCGTGCCTTGCTTCTTAGAATGACAACATAGCAATCGTCACAGTGTTGACACCTTCCTTGTGGGTTCTCACGATCGGCACTACAATCCACTTCATTTGACTCATTAGGAATAAGTTCATCTTCGACATCTATTGGTACTTAACTACTTGCACAAGAAGTAACTGTAGATGTGGGTCTATAGGGGTGGAAGTACCTGTCGTCGGTATAGGAACTGAACCATCCCCTTCTATATGATCTTTCGGAGCAAGTGTGGCATCCATATCCATATCCATATCCGCTTGAAAGAAAAACAAGTTAAAAATATCTAATTATCTATAACAAAAGCCTATAATCTCTATAACAAAAAGAAACCACAAGATGAATATGTTACAACATTTTTTGTACTTTTGTGACAACTCGGAGTTGCACATTTAATCTCTACTAGCTAGCTAATTACTTTTTTAAATTCATTAGCCCAGCACCAATTCCTCAGTCCAGCACCAATTCCTCTCCAGCCCAGCAGCAATTCCTCTCCAGCCCAGGCATCTCCAGCCCCTGCGTTTTGAGTCTCAGCCCAGCACCAGTTCAACTCCAGCCCAGCACAGATTCCGCGTGAGTGGGTTTGAGTCACCAGCTCCCCACAGTTCGCGTCTCCAGCTCCTGCTCGCGTGAGTGGGTCTGCCTGTGCGAGCTGCTCGCAGTGAGGCCACGATCCAACCTCTGCAGTGCATCTTCTTGAGCCGCTCGATCTAGCCCAGGTTCAACCCGCATGCTGCGTCTCCTGCCAAGGTTTGAAGCCACTATCCGCATGTCCTCGTTTGCCCCTCAAGCCACTAATGTTCTGCGTGAGTTTCCAGAGCCTTCTTTGGAGTTGCCGTGTCAGTTGGGTAATTCCAAGAATACCCACGTGTTTCAACATATTTTCCATAATGCCCTGCAACATAAATAAAATATGAGGAGTAAAATTTTGGGGTATTAATTTTGGTGTGAACTAACTGCAATACAACTCCTTTCAAGTGCAAAATATCAAAATTTAATATTGAGTCGAGAACTAAAAATTACTACATAATTAAGTGCTTCATTCATATTTTGGTTAAGCAAATCATTCACTTTAACAGCTTAATCATGTAGTTTTTGACACTTTATCACACCCCCCAACTAGCGTTTTGCTAGTCTCTAGCAAATAATGCGATAAAAATATTGTAGGATCCAAGAGTGAGTTACTAAACTCAAAAATCTCTACAAAAGATCAATCATAATGAAATCCTGAGCATTAGAATGTAGTCAAGTCAGGTTTTAGCTCAATACAAAAACTTATAAAATTCTCAAGAGCTCAAACAAGGGAAATGTACTTAAGTTGAAGATCTTTGAGTGCATCAAGTGTGTGATCAGATTTCCATTTGTTAGTTTCAAGATTTCTCACAATAGTTTCAGCATAGCAACCTTTTCAAGAAAAACCAAAAGGTCTTCACTCCAATTCAAAACCATTACGTTGGCGGCTTTTACGCTATCACACTTTGAAAGACCCATTTTTTTTAACAAATCTTGGTGATAGGCAGCCTTTTCCAATGTACTTGCACCATTTTTTGTTTTTTGTTTTTTTTTTTGCATGATCTCTAGCTTGTCCCTTTTCTCATGTACTTTTACAACCTTTTTTTTTTTTCATCACACTTTTCCTAGGCCATTAAGATATGGTTCATTGTAGTTCTTGCTAGTTGCTTAGAAGAAACCACTGGTTGTCATCAAACAAACCACAAAAAGTATCTGCTTGTGTCAATTAAGGTCATCAACCAATAGCTTTGAAGTAAATTTTCCAAGTTTGAGTTGCTAAGACTTATCATAAGGTCAAGTGTCGAACTTAAACCTTAACTAATGGGAATTAGTGTAGCCCAAAACTGCAACTATCTGATCTTAAGTAGAGAAGTATGAAAATAGTAGCTTGGTAGCAACAAAAAAATTTAAACCCCACAATTATTAATCCTGAGAGACTAATGGTAGAAGACTCTCCTTACCCCCAAACTAAAAATGGGCAGTGTCCTCAATGAAAATCATGAATAAAACAAGGCATGAAAGAAAATAGGGTTGAAGGAAAATACCTGAGATGGCTGAAGGGATCATGAACGTAAAAATGAAACTAGAAAAAATAAACAGTGCTGAACCTGAAAAGATATACTTAAGAAAAAGAAAAAATCAAAGAACAACACATAGAAATGAAACAAATAAAAGCAGAAAAAGAAAAGAAGAAAATAAAATAAAAATAAAATAAAAATAAGAGCAAAACAAAAATGAGTTAAGGGCCATGATAATAAATGGGATCTTCCAAAGGAATGGAAGTATCCTCATGTGAAAGTTTTGCCAAAAAATGTTTAAGTCGTTGGCCATTAACTTTGAAAGTATTTCCATTTTGAGGATTAGTAATCTCAACAGCTCCATAGGGAAACACAGCCTTAACTACATAAGGACCACTCCACCTCGATCTTAATTTGCCTGGAAATAGATGGTGGTGGGAATTGTAAAGTAAGACTTGTTCATTGGGCTCAAAATTCTTTCTTTGGATGTGCTTGTTATGTAACACCTTCATGCGTTGCTTTGACAATTTAGAATTGTCATATGCATCTCGGCTAAACTCATCCAATTCTGAAATCTCAAATTTTCTCACATAACCAGCATGGTCAATAGAAAAATTAAATTATTTAACAACCCAATATGCATTATGTTCAAGCTCAACGGGAAGATGACATGCCTTTCCATATATCAAGCGATGAGGGGACATGTTAAGAGAGGTTTTAAAGGCTGTCCTATAAGCCCAAAGTGCATCAGTAAGCCTTAAAGACCAATCTTTTCTGTTGAGGTTGACTGTTTTTTCTAAGATGTGCTTAAGTTCCATATTAGCTAATTTAGCTTGCCCATTCGTTTGAGAGTGATATGGAGTGAAAACCTTATGGTGTATACCATATTTTTTTATGAGGGCAGTAAATGGTTTGTTGCAAAAATGGGTTCCATTATCACTAATGACAGCTCTAGGCATGCCAAATCTAGCAAAAATGTTTTCTTTCAAGAACTTAAGCACAACCTTATGGTCATTTGTTTTGCATGGGATGGCTTCAACCCACTTAGAAACATAATCAACAGCCACGAAGATGTACAAATAACCAAAAAAAGATGGGAATGGCCCTATAAAATCAATCCCCCAACAATCAAAAATCTCAATGACCATAATGGGTTATAAAGGCATCATGTTTCTCTTAGTGACTGTGCCTAGTTTTTGACATGTCTCACAAGTTTTGCAAAAATTATACGCATCCTTAAACATATGCGGCTAATAAAACCCACTTTGTAAAATTTTTGCAACGGTTTTATTTGCAGAAAATGCCCCCCACAAGCCTCATTATGACAAAAAGAAAGAACAGCTTGTATCTCATGATCAGGCACACATTTCCTTATGATTTGGTCAAAACAATATTTAAACAAGTAATGATCATCATAGAAGAATGACTTTACCTCATGCTTGAATTTTCGTATGTCTTGAGCACCCCAATGAGGTGGAGTTTGTCCTGTCACCAAAAAATTAACTATGTCAGCAAACCAAGGCAAATTTTCAACTGACATTAATTGTTCATCAGAAAAAGAGTCAAAGATAGGGATAGTGTGCTCATTTTCAGCAAATGTAAGCTGAGACAAGTGGTCGGTGGCTACGCTTTTAGCACCCTTCTTATCTTTGATGATAAGGTCAAATTCTTAGAGAAGAAGAATCCATCGGATCAAACATGGTTTAGCATCCTTCTTCGACAATAAGTACTTTAATGCTGCATGGTCAGTGAAAACAACCACAGGAGAACCAATAATATAAGTTCGAAACTTGTCTAATGCAAAAACTACAGCAAGCAATTCCTTTTCTGTGGTAGAATAATTTCTTTGGGCTCCATTTAGAGTTCCACTTACATAAGAAATGACATGTGGGAACTTATTTCTACGTTGTCCATGAACAACTCCTATGGCTATATCGCTAGCATCACACATTATCTCAAAAGAAATAGACCAAACAAAGGGTTGCATGATAGGGGCTGTGGTGAGCAAAATTTTCAGCTTATCAAAAACATATTGACAAGAAGAGGTCCATTCAAAAGCAACATCATGCATAAGTAACTCACACAAGGGTTTAGAGATAGAACTAAAATTTTGAATGAATCTCCTATAAAACCCAGCATGCCCAAGAAATGATTTGATTTCTTTTACTGTTTGGGTATAGGAAGCTTGGAGATAAGCTCGATCTTAGCTTTATCAACCTCAATACCTCGTGATGAGACTATGTTACCAAGAACCATGCCTTGTTGAACCATGAAATGACACTTTTCCCAATTGAGAAGCAAATGCTTCTCTTCACACTTGGCTAAAACAGCTTGTAAGTTAGTCAGACATGCATCAAAAGAACCACCAAACACAGAAAAATCATCCATGAATACTTCCAAACAATTTTCAATCATGTCGTTGAAAATACTAAGCATACATCTTTGGAAAGTAGCTGGTGCATTACATAGTTCAAAAGGCATTCTTCTAAATGCAAAAGTGCCAAACGGGCAAGTAAAAGTTGTTTTCTCTTGATCTTCAGGTGCTATTTCTATTTGGTAAAAACCAAAAAATCCATCAAGAAAGTAATAGAAATCATGGCCTGCAACTTTTTCCAACACTTGATCAAGAAATGGCAAAGAGAAATGATCTTTTCTAGTGGTGACATTCAACTTCTTATAATCTATATACATTCGCCAACCAGTAGAAATCCTAGTAGGAATCAGTTCATCTTTCTCATTTTTCACAATGGTAAGCCCAGATTTTTTTGGAATTACATGAATGAGACTTACCCACTTGCTATCCGCAATAGGGTAGATGATTCCCACGTCAAGTAGTTTCAAAACCTCTGTTTTTACCACCTCTTTCATGGTAGGATTTAATCTCATTTGCATCTCCCTAGAGACTTTAGCATTTTCCTCTAAATAAATCTTATGAGTGCACACAAGAGAATTTATACCTTTTATATCTGCGATTGTCCAACCAATGGCACCTTTGTGCTGCTTTAAGACTTCCATAAATCTTCCTTCTTGATCATGAGTGAGTTGGGCTGAAATCACCACTGGGAAGGTGCTGTCCGGTCCCAGAAATGCATATTTCAAGTCATTTGAGAATGGCTTCAGCTCTAGTGTTGGGATTTCATCTGCTGAAGGCTTCAAACTTGCTGTCAATGGTGGGAGTTGCTCAATCTTTGGCCTCCATTTAGTCTCAAATTTATTTTCTGCATTAAAAACATGAGAAACATCAATGGGGGTGTCATCAGTGATGAGTTCACAAATATTTTCTAACTCAAACAACAGGTTAGTGGGCTGGTATGCCAAATAAGTCTCTTCCTCAATGATACTTTCCAACAAATTCACTTCTTGTACATCTTTCAAGTCTTGAGGTTGCCTACAAATATTGAAAATGTTTAGTTCAAGGGTCATGTTCCCAAAACTCAGCTTTAAAACACCACTCTTACAATTTATTAATGCATTTGAAGTAGCAAAAAAAGGTCTCCCAAGAATCACAGGTGCTTGAAAAGAAGATTTTGGTGTCAAGTGAACATCCAACACAACAAAATCTACGGGATAAAAGAATTTATCCACTTGAACCAAGACATCCTCGACAACTCCTCTTGGCATTTTAATAGACCTGTCCGCTAGTTGTAAAATGATAGGAGTTGGTTTTAATTCCCCCAAACCAAGTTGCTCGTAAACATTATAAGGCAGTAAATTCACACTTGAACCTAGATCTAACCATGCTTGACCAATTTTTGAATTTCCTATAACACAAGCAATTGTTGGTGAACCGGGATTTTTATATTTTGGTGGGGTATTGCTCTGAATTATGGCACTGACCTGCTCAGTAAGAAAAGCTTTCTTTTGCACATTTAATTTCCTTTTAACCGTACAAAAATGTTTTAGAAACTTAACATATGTAGAAATTTGTTGAATAGCATCCAACGAAGGGATATTAATCCTAACTTGCTTGAATATTTCTAAAATTTCAGATTAGTGTTTGTCTTTGTGCAGAGGAACCAATCTTTGAGGAAAAGGAGCAGGTACATGACATTAAATCTTTTCAGTTTCAGTTTCATTTTGTTCAAACTCACAATTTTCAGCCTCATTTTGCACAGGTTTAGAGACCTTACCAGCCTTGTCTGAACTTTAAGCTGGAATGTTCACCACCCTACCATTTCTCAAAGTAGTGACCACCTTCACTTGCCTTACATTTGAACTCTCAACCGTTCCTTGTGGTGGCTGACTTTGTGGATTTGGTTGAGGTTGTGCATGAAGTTTTCCTTTCTCTTGAGAGCTCCAAGCGGTAGTCATCTTTGTAAGTGTGCTCCGAATGTCATTTATCGCTTGAGAGTTTTGATTGTTGATTGTTGCTTGACCTTGCATAAACTGCTGCAAGGTGTTTGACAATTGTTGTACCGTCACCTCAAGTCCCATCTTTTGCATTGGAGGTGCTTGAATTGTGAGTTGAGAGGGTCCCGGAGCCAAGGCTGCTGGAGCTACTTGTTGGTCATTCCTCCACCCAAAATTTGGATGGTTTCTCCATCTTGGATTGTAAGAATTAGAGTAAGGATCAGAATATGATTTTTGCATCATATTTACAGCATTAGATTGGTCCAACAATACCTCTTTGAATGCGGGGATCGTGGGACACTCATTAGTTGAAGGCCCATGATCCTCACATATGCCACACTTATCAGAATTTTTATGGACAACATGCACTTCATTAACCTTTTTCAATTCCATGGCTTCCATTTTTCTAGACAACAAGATTAATTTACCACGCAAATCATCATCTTCTTTTAAAGTGTATTTTCCATGACCAGACTTAACTTGCCTAGACCTATCATGCACATCAGTTGTGTCCCAAGATTGAGCATTTTCACCAAGGTAATCAAAATATTCAAATGCTTCCTCAGGCTCTTTGTCAAAAAATTCTCCATAATCAAAAAATTTTTGGTATTAAACTTTCATAAAAAAAACTTATCAAACGCCAATTTTCATAATCATGATGAGGACAAGCATTTAAAAGATCTTTGAACCTTTCCCAACTTTTATAAAAAGTTTCAGAATCCTTTTGGGTAAAGTTCATGATTTGTCTTTTAAGTGCATTTGTCCTATGTATTGGAAAGAATTTCTTCAAAAATTCAGTTTGCATTTCCTGCCATGTGCCTATAGTTCTAGGTCTCAATGCATTTAACCAAGTTTTAGCCTTATCTTTCAAAGAAAATGGAAACAACTTTAATCTAATAACTTCCTCAGTGCATGTCCTGTCCATGAATGTAGAACAAACCTCTTCAAACTCTTTGATATGAAGGTAAGGATTCTCGGATTCCATGCCATGAAAATGTGGAATTAATGGAATCATTCCAGGTTTGAAATTAAAGGCATTTGCATTCAAAGGTTGGATTATGCATGAGGGTGTGCTAGTTCTGACAGGTTGTAAATAATCTCTAAGTGTCCTATTCGGATTCACTACTTCTCGATCATGATTCTCATTTTCAGCCATGGTACTATTAGTGTCAGAAGATGACTCAAGAGAAAGTGATGCTGAGGTATAAGATGCTTGTGATTCTGTCCTAACGAACCGAGAAGTTTGGTCCCTAGTCCAACCAGTCATACAAACAAGAACAGAAAATAAAAGAATATGCAAGACAAACAAAAAATAAAGTAAAATAAAATAAAGAAAAATGTCACCCAAGCTGTGAAGAGGTTCACAGCGCTACAAACGTCTTCTCAACAATATGAGAATGCTCTACTAAACACTAGTTGTCCCTGGCAACGACGCCAAAAACTTGATCAGCTTTTAATTTTGACTTCCAAGCATAGAAGCTGTCAAAGTAATACAAGGGTAAATCCCAAGATCGAATTCACAGGGACAATGAGAATTTAGCAAATATTTCATATTCGTAAGACAACATATTACCGTTTGTGGTGACAAGAAATTTTAAAATGATAAGAAAACAGTAAACTAAATGATCTAGCAATGAACAAAAAAATAAGAAATGAGAAATAAATTTCAAAAGTTAACAACTAACTATATCAACACCAAAATGGGGCTATTTACTAAGGGAGTGTGGAATGAATTAAGAGTGAAATTGTTGGGAAGTTCAAGCATGAGTAAAGCTGAAAATAAAATTGAATCCATTTTTCTAAAATTACTAAGAATCAAGAGATTTAAAAGAAATGTATAGAAGTTGACTTAAACTTGTAAGAAGCAATAAAACAAACACTTGGGATGCAGTTTTCGCCCACTGATTTGGTGATGGATTTAGTTCTCTTTTCATCTTCTCTCAGCCATTCTCTCATTCCTAGAAATCATGGTCGGATAATATAGTAATGAACCACAATTTTTAATCTAATAAAACTACTTGACAAATTATATAACAACTATAAAATAGTGAAAGAAAACCATCAAAGTCATATTACTTGCTAAAGTATCAATCAAGTTAAATCAAGAACAAAGAACTCCAATCCTTTCTAGATGCAAATTGAAATATAATCCATCAAGTTAATCATCAAAAGCAAAAAATATTAAAGAAAATCCCACCCCAAACAGTTATGGGTTACTCCTTGAATCCCAAGGTAAAAATCTACCCTATCATCTCTAGATTAACAAATTGTCCAAAAAGATTAAATTCCAACATCTCTAGTTACTGCTCTAAATGGAAATGCTGAATAATAAAATCAAAATTGCTGTTGCTGAAAATCAAGTAAGAGGAAAAGCAGAAGAAAAAAAACTAAGCAAAAAAAAATGAAGACCCCTAGACGGCGCCGTGTAAAAATATTTTTATATTGCGCGTAACGTTTCCTCCAGCCCTGCGTTTCACTTCCCTTTTCATGCATTTTGAGTCTCAGCCTAGCACCAGTTCAATTCCAGCTCTCCGCAGTGCGCGCCTTCAGCTGCGCGTTTCATCTCCTCAGCCCAGCACCAATTCCTCTCCAGCCCAGCGCCTTGCCGTTTCGCATCTCCAGACCTTGCATTTTGAGTCTCAGCCCAGCACTAGTTCAACTCCAGCCCAGCACAGATTCCGCGTGAGTGGGTCTGCATCTCCAGCTCCTGCAGTTCGCGTGAGTGGGTCTGCCCGTGCGAGCTGCTCGCAGTGAGGCCACGATCCAGCCTCTGTAGTGCATCTTCTTGAGCCGCTCGATCCAGCCCAGGTTCATCCCGCATGCTGCGTCTCCTGCATGGTTTGAAGCCACTATCCGCATGTCCTCATCTGCCCCTCAAGCCACTAGTGTTCTACGTGAGTTTCCAGAGCCTTCTTTGGAGTTGCCATGTCAGTTGGGTAATTCCAAGAATACTCACGTGTTTCAACATATTTCCCATAATGCCCTGCAACATAAATAAAATATGAGGAGTAAAATTTTGGGGTATTAATTTTGGTGTGAACTAACTGCGCGCAATACAACTCCTTTCAAGTGCAAAATATCAAAATTTAATATTGTGTCGAGAACTAAAACTTACTACATAATTAAGTGCTTCATTCATATTTTGGTTAAACAAATCATTCACTTTAGTAGCTTAATCATGTAGTTTTTGACACTTTATCAGTGACGAGTTTTGCCATTGTAATAAGCTTTGTTTTAAGTTGAAAGATGCCTTTTTGTGTGTGTGAACTTGTTACAACGATTATTTTTCCTGTAATAACTCTAAAATCTAGTCCTCCATTGAGGCGCGCCCACACTTACATATAACTCTCTCTCTTTCAAACTTTCAGAGTATATATATAGAGAGAGCTTAATCCCCGATTTTTAGAGAGAGAGAGCGTGAGAGAGAGAGAGAGAGAGAGGGAGGGAAAGTTAGGCGATTCGTGATGTATTGGGTTGCTTTGGATTTGCATTTAAGGTAAATATTCCTATTTCTCTAGGATTATAGTTGGGTATGAAATTAATTGTATTGTTTATGGGTGATATGTATTGGCTTGATTTGTGGTTAATTGGTATGTTTATAGTGAAAATTTTGAAATTAATTCTAGTATTTGTTTTTTAATGTGTACAAAATATTTGTCTGCTTTGTGCGTGATGAAAGAGTTGGTTATTGTGGAAATAAAAGCTTAAATTGGTGAATGCATTGTATGCTGGTAATCTGTTTTGAAGTCCGCAAACAAGGTGTAAGCCGTTTGAATGATATCTATAACTATTTGAACGTGAGACAGAGACAGTTAGAACCAAACGTATGTCCATTCGGACCAAAACTATGTCGGTTCAAAAGTTAACCCACATTATAGATAGAGATGTAAACACATTAAAGCTTGAATATAATACCCAAATATATGTTAAAATAAAAAATAACATATTTAGATTTATATTCAAAGGGAAAAAGGGAAGTTTATAACCAAAAATATAACATATTTAACAACATAATTAATTAGAAATACTTTATAAAAAAAATGCATTCATATTAAAAGGGGAAAAAAGAAGTTGAAAACTTAGTAACAGCCAATTAGATTTTAAAACAAAAGTATAACATACTTAACAACATAATTAATTAGAAAACATTAATACTTTATAACAAAAAAAATACATTTACATTAAAAGGGAAAAAATAAGTTTATAATTAATTATAACACCCTGCCTAATTAATCATTAGAATTAACCTTAAGACGCCCTTAGAGTAAGCTTACAAATTTTGGGCTTTAAATATATTTTTTTTATTATTACCATTAGTATTATATTTTTTTATTGGTTATTGTAATAATTTCCCTTAATGTCGCATATGGGTGCATTTAGATAAAGTTATGCACATTTTGTAATAGTCCGCCCCTTTTCTCTAGAGACTGTGAGTCTCGTCTTACGTGTTTTTAATGTTAGCAGTTCATTCTTAAAGTACACCTAGTGTTTTAAATCTCTCGAATATTTTAAATGTCTTGGGAATATTTGTATGGGGTATTTCCAATGTTATTGAACCAAAACTGATTTTAAGTAAGACAATTATAATATTTTTGAAGAGCTCCAAAAATATTATAATTGTGGAAAATCATTTTATCTAAATGATTTAGTTATTTAAAAATATTATAAGATTTAAATTATGTTGAAAACTCTAAATTAATTAAATGGGTTTATTCTCTTAAAAGTAATTAGTAAAACTTCATCATTTAATTAATCATGAAAGATTATCCTTTATAAGCTAAAGTTTAATTAAATAATATTCTATATTAATTTCTCTCAGTGTTTTATGTTAAATCAGTATTTTAATTCCCCACCGTTAGATCGCCTTGAAGACCCCAAGATGAAGGGTTGGGATTAAAACCCTAACTCCCTCTCTATCTCCCTCGCTTTTCCCTTCCCTCTCTCTCTCTCTCTCTCTCTCTCTCCTCCCATTCTCCCTCCCACGCGGTTTCCCCTCTCCCTCACCCGATCTCCTCTCTCAGCCCAGCCTAGCCACCGCACACTGCCACCTGCAACGTCATCACCGTCATCAACACCACCTCTTCGGCCATCTCTAGCCACCGCCAGTACCACCCACGACAGCCCTCTCCCTCTTCTTAGCACGAGTCAACGCACAAGTTTATCACCCTTGCGTTGCCATATTAGGCCTCCCAAGCCACCGGACTACCACCAAAGGCCTCCCCTCTCACATGTGAACCCCTCCATGGAACCCAAGCCACGACAACCTCCATTTCTCTCCCTCTTGCCCCTTCTCGAAATGGGTCTCCCATGGCTTCATCACCACCAATGGCCCTAGTGCCACCGTGCATCGGTTCTAGCCCCACCGAGCACCTCCCTTGACCACCACGACTCCTCCTTGAGCTCCTCCATGCCAGCCGAGCCCTCCATCTCTCTCAAGCCCTCTCTCTCTCTCTCTCTCTCTCTCTCTCTCTCTCTCTCATGGCTCCTCTCCACCCTTTGGCTTAGATCTGCCATTGTAGAGCCGCCGCACTACCTTACCGATGCCACCACCACCTCGCCAAGGTCCTCTCAAGCCCCTCCATGCTCAGCCCCTTCCAGACTCGCACCTCTAGCCACCTCAAGTGGCCAAAACAACCACTGTACGTGGCTAACCGCCACCGTACACAACCTTATCCGCCACCCACAAACTCCCCACCATGTCGGCCACCCTCGCATAGCCCAGATCTCCCACTAGAATCTTAGATCGAGTCCTTGAGATAGTCTTGTTGTAAGGTCATGATAGTGACCGCTACTGCCCAAGCTAGTGGCTTCCGACGCCACTGGCCATGCTGGAGAATGAGCAACGCATGGGTTATCTTGTTGATGGTATAACTCTCTTTTTCTTTATCCTCGTTATTATGTTAATTGGTTGGTTAGGTTGTGGACTGTGCTGTTAGTAATTGTGGAGTTCACTATGTAGTGTGATGTGATGTGTAGCGATGTACGTGAAGTATTGGGTGTAGTTGGGAAGTGTGATGTGTAGTGTTGTGGATTGTGCTGGGAAGAGTGATTGTGAAGTATGTGCCATAATGGTGACGTGGCGTTGTGTGGATTGGGAAGAGTCCACATGAAGTATACTCTCGTGGCATAGTGTGGAATGGGAAGAGTACACGTGGAGTGTACTCCATATGGTGGAGTGATGCACCATATGGCTTGTATGTCATAATGGTGATGTGGTGTAGTGTGTGTGAAGGGAGTACACATGGAGTGTACTCCATGTGGTAGAGTGATGCACCATATGGCGTGTATGTCGTAGTGGTGATGTGGCGTAGCGTGTGTGAAGGGAGTACACGTAGAGTGTATACCATGTGGTGGAGTGATGCACCAAATGGCTTGTATGTCATAGTGGTGATGTGGCCTGTAGTCTGAGGTGACAGATGTCACCGTGTAGTAGACTTATGACTAGGAGTATGTGTGAAGTGATAGAATAGTGTAAGAGTAGTGCAGTGAAAACATGACGTGGGAATCGAAGTGACATGGTTAAACAAGAAGTCGTGCTTATGATGACTAATGAGTTAGTCGTGCTTATGATGACTGATGAGTTAGTACATGAGTGACTGTACTCATGAAGAGTTAGGAGTTGGCATAGAATTGACGTAGCGGGATGTCAGGTGGTGTGACAAGGTCACGGTGTAGCTTGAGAGTAGTCTCGAGCTACGTGACATGGCTGGAGGTATAACTGTGAATAATGTCATGTCATGTCAAGTGTTGGGATGAACTGTCAAGAGGGACGGGTAGCATGAAGAGTCATGCTAGCCGGGTTAAGAGAAGGTTGGTATCAAAGTATAGGCTTGTTTACACAAGCAGGTGATCAATGTGGTATATGTTGATCTTAAGTGATTAGGAGGTAGGGTACATGAGTAATCTGGTGATACATGTGCCAGACGGATTTACTATGTGTAATAGGTAATATGTCCTAAGCATAGGTACACAATGTTTGAGCCTTAGAGTTGGCATAGAGTCATGTTATATGCATGGATGAGAATGATGATGACGACAAGGAAGCGTAAGCTTGAATGTAGAAAGTGACTTATGTATTGTCTAGGTTGGGATGCATGACTTAGTCGGTCTGAGTCATGCATGAGGATGAGGTTAATAAGAAGAATAAGATGAAGGTCTTAGTGTCTTAACCCTAAGGTGAATCATGGGTTTACTCTAGTGGATAAGCACATGAAGTAGAACGTTGTGTTTGGAGGAGGTAGTGACTGTAAGTGGATCCCCGAAGGTTTTAACATAGTAAAGGGCACGTAAGAGCCTAGGGATATAATGAGAGTGTTTCAAGTGAAGTGTAGTTCTATTCTAAGTTTAGTTGCTTATGCACTAGATAGAGAATGACTCTAAGGTTATGTGTTTGCATGTAGGTTGTCAACTGACATGCACATGAATGGACTGAATGATATGAAAGTAGTATAAACTTCAGATAAGTATTACGTTCATACTCTTCTAGAGTTTTCTTGATATGAAATGAAAATGAAATGTTTCTCTTTACAATGATTTACGAAATGAAATGAAAAGGTGTTTTATGAAAAAACATGCTAAGAGTTTAAAGATATATGTATGTATGACCCTTCTTGACAGCCCCTTCTTATGCAACCAAAGTATTAAGTGTATGCATGTGAATGGATGACTATACGCAGTATCTATTGTATTATTTTCATGAAATGAGATCTGAGGCCTATGCCTTATGCTTTAAGTGATGCTTTAAATGCTGTGAAGAAAGTGTTTTAAAATGTCCCTATGAACTGATGCTTTATGGATGCCTTGAAAGATGATGTTTAAACTCATGCTTTTAAATGATTTTTTTCATGAATGGACTATTAAATGAAAATGACTAAAAAGGAAAGGACTGAAAGGAAATGAATGTTTTAATGTATGAAAATATGTAACGACTATGACTAACTGAAAGGGTACCAAAGGACTGGGCATATTGCAATGCCGGGTAAGAAGTACTTATAGTGCACTCAGTGCTGCCCCCTGACTGAAAGGTATTCCCAACCTGTGGCCACGGGCGGAATCCAAGTCCAAAAGAAGACTGCTAACCCTAACACATGGGGCGTAATAGTGCGTACTAGCCAAAGGAAAGTGATAAGAAGAATGTATAAATGCATTGAACTCTTTAAGAAGTTAAGGCACTGATGGGAGAAATGCTTTTTAAAAAAAAAACCCTTTTTAAGAAAAACCCTGCCTAGTGAGATAGAGATTCTTTGCCACTATCGGTGCAAATGTGACGAATGGAAGTTTGAATTGATTTTGTACCAAGACATGAAAATGTTGAAGATATGTGAAAGTTTCAGATTTAAGACGCATAAGATATATTGATGTGGTACGTGAAAAATCATCCACTATAGTTAAAAAATAATGTGCTCTAAATGTGAAGGAGTGGGATAACTACCCCAAATGTCACAATAAATATGATTAAAGAAAAAAACACTTTTATTGCAATTTGTTTGAAATGAGAGTCGATTTATTTCCTCGAATACAAACATCACAACGAAACTAGACAAATTTATGGCCTTATTCAAACAGGAAACCGAGGGGTTGCCTAACCGTTGATGCCATAAAGAAGAAGGGATGGTGTGTCAAGTAGGAAATGCGACAAAACATTAGGGTGGTTGGGTTTGTAGTAGTAGAGTCCATTGCGAAGTACACCCATTCAATCAGCTTCCTCATGTGTAGGTCCTGGAAGACACTAAATGTAGGAAAAAATAAGGCAACACAATTCCAAGATTGGGTTAGTTTGCTAATGGATAGGAGATTAAAATTAAAATCAGGAACATAGAGGACATTATCCAAGGATAAATTTTTAGATATTTGAACACAACCAATGTGAGTGATGGGAATAATCTCACCTGTGGGAAGTTGAATAGGATTAGCATGACCAATAGGTTGCGAATTGACAAAAAGAGAATATATGAAGCCATATGTTCACTGGCACCACTATCAATTATCAATTCAGAGGTGGTGGACGAGAAAGAGGATCTACAAGAGAGTGAAGAAATAATACTAGCAAAATTGGCTGATGTAGGTGCGAATGGAGTGAGTAAGTCCAGCAACTGACGATATTGAGCTGTAGTTAGGCCAACAAATGGAACTCTCAGTAGAAGTACTTGAAATTTGAACGTTTGTGGCGTTGGTGGCAATGTGAGAGGACCTTGATTTTCCATTATGAGTTCGTTGAGTGCCACAAGAATGATCCCAATTGGGAGGATAACCGATCAATTTATAACATGTATCCTTCCAATGATCGAGATTGCCGCAATGCTCGCACATGGGTCGACCACGTCCACATCCCTTTAACTCTATAGAATGGGAAGAGTATCCAAGATGATGGGCAGCCATGGCGATGGAGTCGGTAGGAGGTGGAAGGTGAAGGAGCTGTTGGCATTCTTCTTGATTGAGAATGGAGTAAACTTTGCTAACAATGGGGAGTTTGTCCATGGCAAGTATTTGACTGCGTATGGAGGCGTAAGAATCGTTGAGCCCCATTAAGAGCTGAAAAACACGTTAAGTTTCTTGGTGTTGTTGAAGGAGTTTCATGGCACCACAAGTGCATTCAGGGAGTGATATGAGATTTGCTAACTCATCCCAATAAGATTTTATGGTGTTAGAATAAGTAGCAATCGACATAGTTCCTTGTGTTAGCAGATTGACATCACGTTTTAGTTTGAAGATATGAGGGTTGGGACTTTGAGAAAATCGAGCTTCAAGATCAAGCCATACCTTTCTGTGGTTGTTGCAGTAAATAATATTATAGATAAGAGACTTATCAATGGTGTGGAGGAGTTAGGATAAAATCATGTCATTGCAATGTTCCCAAAGGGAGAGCTCTTGAGGATCGGTAGGTGTGGAAAGAGTGCCATTGACGAAACCGAGTTTGTGCTTGCTTGGCGTAGAGACTAATATTTTTTTTTAGCAATTGAGTACTGTGAACAAAGCAAATAGATCAAATTTAAAAATAAACCATCATGTGGGTTCTCGATCTTTTCATCGTTTGTCTAACAAAATGGTAAGTTATTTTAGTTCCCGTTAAATATTAACATATAACACACTTTTCTAATTTAAGTTCTAATATAGATTTTTCTTTTGCAAAATGAATAAAGTCTCGCTGACTATGATCTGACCTAATTGTATGTTAAAGCATATAAAAATCGTGATGGTTTTTAGGTCAGTCCAAAAGCAGAGGCAAATTATGTAAGTTTAAATTTCTTTAATTCCATTATCACATAATATTTTTGTTACTTATACTAACTTTAATGCTTTTGCTTTTGTAAGATAAGATGATATCTTTTAAGGAAACTACTGGGAATTCATCTGATGCATCATCTATCAACGATTCTTAGATCATTTCTTAAGTTCTTGGATCACTTTCTGGATATTGGAAGGGCTTAGGACATTGCGTGAAGCCATCCTCAACATCATCATCCATTTCTCGAGCCAGATCGAAAGACGATAAGACTAAGATATTGGAGGAAGCAACACTTGCGATAGAACGTTTGAGGTCCAGGAAAAAGAAGTTGCTGATCCGATTAGATCAAGCAACAAATCTTGAGGTGAAATTAGAAGAGAGGATGCAATTGAAAAACCAAAAAATGTTTGAACAGTTCCAGTCAATGATGTCCCAAAACTCTATGCCACAACCAGTCTTAAAATTTATATTTTCTTTAATTACCTTTATATTATGATGTTCCAAAACATTTGAACATTTAATGTTTGAATTACAATTTGTATAATATTAGTATGGTATTTTTAATTAAATTCTGATCTGTATGATTAATATCGTTCGAACGGTAAACTACTATTTATAACTCCATTTGAACAAAAACAGTCCAATTTGAACAAAAAATAACTCATTCGAATGACAATTAAGAAATACGGTTGTTTGAACAATAAAATATTTGTTCAAACAACATTAATATGCAAAACCCCATACAAACGAATATAATTTCTGAAAATAAAATTTATGTTCGAATAGACATAATTTATGTTTGAACACAAGTCATTTGAAAATTTTATTAGTTCGATCGCATAAAATCTGTTCGAACAGGATCAAATATGGTCATTAGTTCGAATGAATATTTCATATTGTTCAAATGGATGTATTAGTTCGAACAGAGAAATATTCTATTTGAACAATGTATTGAGACGAAATCGGTTCGTCCAAAAAAAAAGTTTGGTTTGAACAGTTTCGACTAGTTTTGCTCAATTTCGTCTCTGAAAATGATTTTTTGAGACAAAGTTTGATTTTCTTCTTCAAAAGCTTTTTGAGACAGTTTTTCTGAAACAAAATAGAGACGAAATTTTTTCATATCCAAATACAATTTGGGACAAAATTTGGGTTTTTTTAGACAATTTTTTATTTCAAAAAACCCAATCTCTTGTAGTGACAACTCTCTACTTATCCATGCGTATGGCAAAAAATCAGGCTACAAATTAACGGCCGAAGCCCTCTTGCAGCTACCTTTCTTACCCAAGTGGGCAAGAAACTCCCATATTTTATTTTTGGGCAAGTAAATGCCATGATATCAAAACAAACGGGCTGACTTTTTCTTGCCCTGAAACCTTACAGTATAAGTAAAGGCTAGGCGTAGAATTGTTAAAAATCCATGGAGAAATACGCAAAGGTTTCCGAGGATATTTGAAGTACTCCCCAATAACGAAAGGCTTAAACATAAAGACTTGATCAATGGAGAGACAAACACACGTACTACTCCTACCCTGATTACGAGTGCCAGCTGAAAGAGATAACACGTACATTAATAGTCTTTAAAACAAACAAGCGAGAAGATGTAAAAGTAAAACAAGCACACTAGAAGACTTATACCATGACGATCAAACAGCTAAACAACTAACTAACTTATGATCTGCTAATCAAGCACACCGCGTACAACTTGAGCATGATCTAGCTTCCCATACGGACACCTTTCTAGCTGTTCATGGAAGACATGCACTGCATGCACGTAACAGACGGATCGAGTAGGAGATATTAAGCCCATTATTTAGGATGATAATAAGCGTAGATGGTGTAGTAGGTCTGCAAAATGGTTAACACTAACAACACAAGGGCTGCCAATAACGAAATGAATGACCATGGCGTATTAAAGTACCTATGCTTGAACTCCGCCAATTGCTTTTTCCACGTTTTATTATAACGAGCGTCCACCTTTCTGAAAAAGTCGTATAAATAAAACCGATTGGTTTTAACGTCCATCTCCTTCCCCAACTTGTTGATGAATTGTACGACCTCGCTGTTCTTCCCAACATAACTGTCAATGATGTTGTGTTCGTAAAGGTACTCGTCGTCCTTGGCTGTGTTTACTAAGCAGTCCAAGAAATAGGCGTAAACTGTGATGTGCTTGGAGCTTTTGTTGTCCAACTGCTCGAATGCCCGACAGTTCACCACGAAAGAGTGCATGAAGTAGTCGACGGTTATTTTGGGCATCTCAATCACTCCGTTGTCCTCGTTGAATTTCACAGCCAAGAAGTTGTCGGCCGCCTCACGCAGTTTGATCTTAATGCCTGCTTTGAGGAGCTTCGTGATGCAGTATATCGCCGGTACTGTTTCTGTTTTCTTCACAGTCGCCGGTGGCTTATCTAGATCGGGGGTGATAAAACTTGACCGAACCAAGTTCAGCAAATGCAAGCTGTCATTGATCACGACTTTCTCGCTCATCTCTTCGAGATCTTTTTCGGATCTGCGCATTACCTTGTTAAAGAATCTCAAAGCAAGCAAGGACAAAGGATAGTCCTCATCAGGCATTTTGGAAGTTTCAAATAACTTTTTCAAAAGAACAAAGGGGATCTGATTCTCATGCAGAAGAAGATCTCCGTAGAAATATGGTATTGCACATGCCACGGAGGCGAGAGGGTGATCAGACTCGATCTTTTTCGGTTCCGATTTTCCAAGTATTCGAAACAATTCTAATATAAAACAACCATCAAGAACCAGCATTTTGAGGAACGCGGTATCGTTCTTCTTCTCGGACATGAGCTCGATCTGTCCAACTTCTTGGCGTATGATTTCCATGCTTTTTCCAGCGTGGGACTGTAGAATGCTACGACAGACCTTCTGCTTGTGCTTTTGTATCACTTGGAGGTGTTTATGTTTCGCGTCGTTCTTGCAGTTGTAGTGCCCGATGGAGACGACGCGGGGCTCGAACCATTTCTTGCCGCTAATCTCGACGAGTGCCTTGGGAACACTGTAGATGCAGCAATTCTGTGTGGAAGTATCGGGGGTCCCTTTTTCCAAGTCATCAGAAGACGAGTCCCCATCCTCACTCGTCGAGGATTTTCTAGTTTTTTTCCCTTTTCCTCGTTTTATTTTTGAATCAACGTCCTTGACCATCTTGCCTGCCTCCTGGTCTAGTTTCTGGGTGTGAAGTTGGCGATAGAAGGTGAATGAACATATTTGATGGAAGTTTTACACAGGATTTTAGGAGAACAACATGTCATGCCACTAATTTATTATATTGTTGGAACATTTTCAGGATAATGAACAAGAACCTAACATGGATGATAAGAAAATGTTTTTTTTTTCTTTAATTTAATAGATAAATTTTAAAATTTATATCTTAAATTTGAATACATGAGGGCGTTATTATTCGTTCTATTTTTATATGTCAATGGTCTGCGGAGTTATTAATAGGACCATTAATTATTAGATGAGACACAATATTTTTTATAATATTTTACACAATTATATTTTAAATGAAGAATATTTTTATAAAATATCTTATAAAAATAATATCATTATATAAAAATACTCTCATTTTATAATATTATTATATAATATATTATATAATACGTTGCGTGTATATTATTATTCGATTATTTAATATGTAACAAACTGACAGTACTTTTTATGGCTTTGATTTTAGTAGAGTCACTCCATAATTGTTTTAGAAATGCTAGGCTACCACCTATGATCGATGGGCAAAATTCATCATTTTTATAGTTTTTTTTTTATATTTTTTTAACTTCTTTAAATATTTAAAAAAAATAATAAAAAAAATATTAATATATTAATAATCAATTTCTTGATCAATAAAAAAATTAAATACATAAACGATAAAAATAAAAGAGTAAAATAAGAGAATATACTATCATTATTCTAATTGTTTATCATATTTTCACATGGGAACATGTCAAAGAAGGGGACAATTTAGGAGCATCTATTTTTCAAATTTAGGGTCCCACAAATTTATTCGGTGATGATCAGAAAATTACTTCATTTTGAGGCGGATACCTAACAAAGACATAACAAGGACAATATCTTTTATGGCTTTGATTTCATCTCTGATCAACTGTCCATGGGATCCCTGCTATTTTCACGTGCATGGGTTTAAAGGGACGTTCTTGTACTTGTACCTATTATCCAACGTCTAGCCTTTTTTTATTTTTATGAATCTATTCATATATCCAACTACTCGTGCATCAAAAATTGATAATTGTTTTTAAATTCTTTTGCTATTTACTAGAATTTACTTGAATTCTTGGATTAGTAATTTTAATAAATTTTATATTGAGAAATGAATTTCAAACTTTTAAAATTCCTAATTGTCTGTTAATAGATGTTAGTTAAATTTAATTTTTCTAAATGTTGCGCTCTTTGCTATTTTTTATAATTATTTGTAAATCCGTACTGTCCTATAAGACAAAAATCAACCCTAATGGATCTTCTCACTTATATTCTCCATTGCTTTAGTGAAAATGTTGAATGTTTCCCGATAAAGAAATAGACTAGCATACATATATATATATATATATAACACCTCCAATCCAAACGAGAAGAATCCAAACGAGAAGCGAGTCAGGGGCCATGATTATGTTATGTCGAAGATGGCGTAACCAAGCAATATGTCAATAGGATTGATCTTACTTAGTGATCCCAAATAAGAATTTTCTTGCAATGCTTAAAATTTTCGAGCAGTGTGTCTTCCAAGCTATAGATTAGCTTGGTGATATGAGCAATGATTAAATTCTTGCTGTGCTCGGTATTATCTACCAGTGTCTGTCGGACAGGATTTTTTCAGTAATCTCGATAACTGACCATTTTCTTGCGAGCGATGTTTAGAATTATTGAGCAATGTGTTGGTCAGACTAGTCTTACTCTGTGAACCTAAACAATGACTATTTTCTTGCTATACTCGAAATTTCTGAGCAATGTGTCCATCAGACTGAATTTACTAGGTGATCTTCGGCAATGGTTATTTTCTTACTATGCTTGAAATTTTTGAACAATGTGTCTATTAATAGGTGTTAATTAAATTAATCTTTCTAATGTTTGCGGTCGTATCTGTTTTTTATAATTATTTGCACATCCGTGTTCTATAAGACAACCTTAATGGATCTTCTCATAATCTCAGTACTTATATTCTCCTTTGATTTTTATAATTATATTCTTCCCTATTATGATATTTGGAAAGATAAATAAATCAATATATGTGAGAATGTGAAATTTTACTAATGACCAAAAATTAGGTGCAAGTATGAAAAAATTATTGAAAAATTAAAAGAAACTTGGAGAATTAACTGCTAAATAAGATTTTTTAAAATTCTTGGAATGTCAAATTGTCTTTATATTGAGGACATCTTAACAAAAAGTATGTATTAAAGAGGGGTTTCAAAAATTTTGGTGCGTCATGCCCTAAACGTAGTTCCGCCGAGCCTGCTTTGGGGTGTTGAATGGTGCGTGATAAATAAATACTCTCCTAGGGTTCGAAATTGAAAAAAAGAAGGAATTGAGTTTTCTATGAGAAATTATATTTTCAATTTTAGGGTGTGCAACTGTCTTTTGAGAAAATTAAATAAATTTGAGACCCAAATGAAAAAAAAAACAATTGATGGTGGACCTTAATTTTTTTCAAATAGCGTGCGAGAGCTCACTCATCCTAAGATTATATCTACCATTACTCTTTTTTATATATATAAATTATTTTCTTTATATTTTATTTATTAAAAATATATTAATATAACTATTTTAAAAAATTAAGCTTATCCCCTGTCAAAACAATGTTTGCTCCTGAAAATAAACCGCAGTTCATTTTCTTCAATTAATAACTGCCCATTGCACATTTAAATAGTTGAAAGATGTAGCACGTAAGATGGAGATGATATTGAATTATTATTGCTTGGGTGTATTAGAATTCTTATTTTTCTTTCTCATTTAGGGTTATTTTTTTGGGAAATACTTTTAAAATAATTATATATTATATTTATTATTATTATTATTTTAGGAGTTATTTTGAAAGTTACAAATTAAATTGAAAAAGAGAAATTAGGAAGAGTTTATAAGTTATGGTTCACGGTTAGGGTTGTAAAGAAAACTGATCGAACCGATTTGTAAGCAGTCTAGTGCGGTACCGGTTCTTAAGAACCCAAACCAATCATAAACTGGTATTTTGAAAATCAGTTTAAACCGAACCAGACTGATATATATTTATAATTTTTAATATTATACAAAATCTTTTATAATATATTATATATATTATATACTAAATTGCTAATTAATATGATATGAAATTGTAATCTTATTCTTCAAGCCTATTAATCTTATAACGTAAAATTAATATAACATGTGATATAAAATAAATTAATCTTATAATTTTTAATATAACATTTGAGATAACATAGAAATTTTAATCCTATAATATAAAATTAATATAACGTAAAATTCTAATATTAAACATAAATATTAATATAAACTTACTTTTGAAATATATATATATATATATATATATTCTTTTTAAAAATACATTTTTACACATTTGATCATATACAAACATATAAAAATGACTATTGTAACGCTCCGTTTCCGGAGGTCCGGAGAGTTAGCTCTTAATACTTAAAATTAACTTAAATAACACAACTATAAAATCCAGAAAATCCCATAAAATATTAATCCACAAATATAAAGTCATCAGAATACTACAAAATCTCTCAATAAAATCCATCATTTCCCAGAAATCTTCTATGAGTAAACAACTATGCTTAAATAATCATCTCACCGATGCTTCATAATCCTGATCCTTAGCTGGACTATTCAAAATCATATAAAAAATATATGGAGATAACGGGTGAGTTATCAACAACTCAGTAAGCAGAAGACATACTAATGTGTAAATATGAGCATTTACAGAAATCAGAATGCAGAACAAAACATTTTCAGTTTCAGAGTGCGCAAGTAAAACATGTTATCAAAATATCAGAGCGAAGATTTAGAAATAATTTCATTCAAAAATATTTTTTGGCATAATATAAATGATCATCATTATCATCAAAATATCATATCAGAACAGAGGCCACGTATAACCCCCGTGGTAAGGTTGTGCACCTGCGGATAGCCAAGCAGAACATAAATCACTCTGTCTCCAAGGTGTGCACTCAAAACAGAGACCACTACTATAACGCGTGGTAGGGCCGTATCCACTATTATTACCCGTGGTTGGGCCGTATGAACTATTAATACCCGTGGTTTGGCCGTATCCACTATTATAACCCGTGGTTGGGCCGTATACCACTATTATCACCCGTGGTAGAACCAAAACTGAACAGAGCGGAAACAGAATCAAAATCAAAATCAGATAGTCATGCCAAAGGTTTTCAGAAATCACGTCTTATTCGAACAGAGTACTGAACAAAATCTCCAAAACAGAACAAAATCATATCACAACATAATTTATGCACAAATTTCATATTCGCTGTATTTTTCAAAGTTCAGAAACAGAATGTCAAAAATAAGCTCATGTCTACACCAGTCATAATAGAAAATATTTTCTTCTTAAACAGAAACTCATGAGTAAGGCAGAACAAATAACTGAGGTAGTTTAAATTTATTTTCATAACAAAACATACATATTATTTTAATGCAAAGTCTAGCATAGGAACTCCGCTTACCTGAACTTCTTAGCTTTTTCATAATTCCTCAAAAATGTCGAACAATAATTAATCGTCACCTATAAAATAATCACATAATTCTCATAAATTTCCAGTCAACTACTTATTTTGATATTTAATCCTAAACTTCTAAAATAACCTATTTAATTGCTCAAAACCTAAAATTCTCATAATTTCCAAAATACCCTCATTTTCCAAAAACCATCAATATCCACTTAAATGAATTCGTACCGAATAAGAATTTAATCAAGCAAGTATTAAAATAAATATTAAACTCAATAAAAATTAATATTCAAAATATTTAAAATACTAGCAACATTTTATAAATAAAAAGAATACATTGGTTACAAAAATTTCCATAAAATAAGTAATGAAAAACTCCTCCCTTAAATAAATAGGTTTACTTCCTTTAATTAAAAATATTATTAAAATACAAATATAATATTTATTGAAACTTAAAACAAAACTCATTTAAACATAAACCCCAAAAATAAAACTTTTCACCCGAAAACAATAGGTTAAACCTACCTTCTATATATATATATATATATAGGTCAAACTAGTAAGTACATTAAAACTTTCCATATATATAATCTATATATAAAGTATGTATATATAACTTATAAATATAAACTAACAAACAAACACACGGGATTAACACATGCGGCGGCAGGAAGTTACCCAAGGGAAACCGAGACACGCGTCGAGGGTGAGGCTCGAAGAGGCTGGCTAGAGGCACAGCGGTGGCGCGATAGAAGAGCAGGAGTGCGGTGCAGCTTCCGTCGAGCAGCGCTGGGCACGAGACAAAGAGAGGGAGAGGTGAGCGAGAGAGGGAGGAGAGAAAGGAGGGAGTAATCGAGGGAGGTACTCACCGTGAGGGGTGCTACGGCTGGGGTGGCCTGAGGGTGATCAGCGCCCTTATCTGCGTGGGTGGCGACGGCCTGGAGTGGCTAGAGTGGTGCAGTGCAGTGTAGTGGTCCAGTGGGTGGACCTCTGTTTCGGGAGGCTAAAAACAGGGGAATAAACGACTAGATTTTCCGTGAGAGGGGTGGCTCGCAGTAGAGTTAACCGTGGTGGTTTTCGTGAGGTGGGGTCACAACATGGTGGGGCTCTCGGTGGAGGGTATTGCAGCGGTTTATGGTGGCTGAAAGCTGCTCTGTTTTTGGATACAAAAACAGAGGAAACCAAAAACAGAGGAAACCAAAGCTTGCAGTAGAGGCTACGGGATGTTAGGCGACAGCTTCGTGAGGTTGGGCGGTGGGCACGTTCGTGAGGTCTGGACAGTTGGTTACGCACGGTGGACAACCCAGGTTGCGTCCGCTGATGGTGAAGTCGCACGAAAGTTGGTTTTAAGGAAGCAATGCACGGAAAATGACGCCAAGTTGTGCCTCGGCTGTCTCGTTTGCGGCAGTGGAGTGGTGGCTGAAGACAGTAGCAGCGGCTAGAACTTGGTGGAGTGTTCGACGGAGGCTGAGCCATAGTGTAAGCATGATGGAATGTACATGCATGGTGGAGACGTTGGGCTGATTTTCAAACAGTGGGAAGAAACTGAGGGTGTTGCGGCTTGGTGTTTTGCAGAAAGTATATATATACAAAGGTGATTGAATGTAAAAAGAAACCCTAGAGCCATAGAAGACGTGTGTGCGGATAGAAAAAGAGTTGTGCGTGTGCATGGAAGTGGATAAAAATATACTAGAGACGTGTGTGATCATGCATGCCGTGGGCGACGGGAAACTTAGGTGTAAAAAAAAATATGGACGGAAAGAGAAGAAAACAAAATAAAACATGCGGGAAAAAAAAAATAAACGGCCAAGATCTCCAAATAAAAAGAAAATTACTACTCAAGTCCGTAATATTAAAAACCTAAAATATCAAGCTCAAATAAATAAAAAAAAAAAAATCCATAGTCCAACTGTACCAATTTTGGGTCCGAGTGTTACATTCTCCCCCCTTTAAAAAAAATTTTGTCCTCGAAATTTGTTAATACCACAAGAAGGCCTAAAAATTTATCTGCTACAACAATTCCATGCCTAACCCATTCATTAATCATAATGTCGAACCTAATTAATATTCCAAAATTGTCGAACCCAATATTCCATCTTCTAACCCTCCAATATTGTCGATCATATTCTCCCATATATTCTCTAGCCATTCACGATCTCGCACACTACTTTTTTAAGTCTAAAATATGAATCTCAATAATACAATTAAAGACCAAAAATAAATTTCAAATTCTCCACCTAATATAAAACCTTAATGAGTAACGAAATAAACTCACTATCATATCACCAAAACCATGCTTCCGCTGCGCACTCTAATAACTTATAATCATAAACACATTGTATCTCAAATCAGTACATCTGAAAAGAACTAACCACCACATTTAACCAGTCCGTACACTTTTCAGATTTAATTTTGCAAAGTCTCCCAACGTGTATGTAGACTCTAATAAATCGATATCACAAGTCTAAATCTTCAGTTCGTAATCAAAACTCGTTCCACGAAGTCAACCTAAAATCTAAACCTTAAAACCTGTCAGAATTATTTTCTATAGTCCACAGAATATGCCTAATGAAATTAAAATCTCAAATTTCATAAGAATTGTTTCCTTAAATTATGCAAAATCTAAAACCTTAGATTTTGTGGAACTCAATCCATAGGTCCGCAAGTGCTAAAACCATACATATCATCAAAAATCATATCCTGAACCCCGCAGAATTCTACGACCTTAAATCTCCTCAAAATCATTTTTAAAGTATGTATCATCTCTAAACCTCAAACCTCCAAATATTTCGTCCATAAAATCTGAAGAATCTCAAATCTCCAAAGTTTCAAACTCGATGACGAGTAGTCATCCTGAGATCTTAAACTCAGTTAAACGTTCTAGGGAAAGAAAACAAAATATGTATAAACAAAATATAAATACCAGTTAAAATATTTAAAACAAGTAAAAATTAAATAAATGTATCACTAAAATCTTGAAGTTGTTTTACCCATCCTTAGCCATATATTTAACCAACTCATATAATCCTTCCTACCATCTATAATTGTAAACCCGACATCGCTCTAAACTCTCATACATCTTTAGAATGTAAACCACAAAAATCTAAACCTTGAATTAATCTTATAAAAATTATCTCCTATAGTCCACAAAGTAAGCTTGTCAGATCTAAAATTCCCAAAACATCAAAGTCTCAAAACTCAATTATAAAGTCTTACAAAATCTAAAACCTTAAATATCCACATAATCGTCCTTATAGTCCTCAAGTTCTTATACTGAAATTTTTACATCCTATGAACCCACAGAAATCTAAACCTCCAAGGTTTATAGTATTCAGAATTCAAACCTGGCTCTGATACCAACTGTAATGCCCCATTGCAGGAAGTCCGGAGAGTTAACTCTTAATACTTAAAATTAACTTAAATAACACAACTATAAAATCCAGAAAATTTCATAAAATATTAATCCACAAATATAAAGTCATCAGAATACTACAAAATCTCTCAATAAAATACGCCACTTCTCATAAATCTTCTATGAGTAAACCACTATGCTTAAATAATCATCTCACCGATGCTCCATAATCATGATCCTTAGTTGGACTATTCAAAATCATCTGAAAAATATATGGAGATAAGGGGTGAGTTATCAACAACTCAGTAAGCAGAGGACATATACTAGTGTGTAAACATGAGTATTTACAGAAATCAGAATGCAGAACAAAACATTTTCATTTTCAGACTGCGGAAGTAAAACATGTTATCAAAATATCAGAGCGAAGATTTAGAAATAATTTCATTCAAAAATATTCTTTGGCATAGCATAAATGATCATCATTATCATCAGAATATCATATCAGAACAGAGGCCATGTATAATCCCCGTGGAAGGGTTGTGCACCTGCAGATAGCCAAGCAGAACATAAATCACTCTGCCACAAAGGTGTGCACTCAAAACAGAGACCACTACTATAATCCGTGGCAGGGCCGTATCCACTATTATTACCCGTGGTTAGGCCGTATATCACTATTATCACCCGTGGCAGGGCCGTAACTGAACAGAGCGGAAACATAATCAAAATCAAAATCAGAGAGTCATGCCAAAAGTTTTCAGAAATCACGTCTTATCCGAATAGAGTACTGAACAAAATCTCCAGAACAGAACAAAATCATATCACAACATAATTTATGCACAAATTTCATATTCGCTCTATTTTTCAAAGTTTAGAAACAAAATGTCAAAAATAAGCTCATATCTACACTAGTCATGACAGAAAATACTTTCTTCTTAAACAGAATCTCATGAGTAATGCAGAACAAATAACTAAGGTAGTTCAAATTTCTTTTCATAACAAAACATGCATATTTTCCAAAAATAACCTCAGCTCATTTTATTTTAATGCAAAGTCTAGCATAAGAACCCCGCTTACCTGAACTTCTTAGCTTTTTCGGAATTCCTCAAAAATGTCGAACAATAATTAATCGTCACCTATAAAATAATCACATAATTCTCGTAAATTTCCAATCAACCACTTATTTCGATATTTAATCCTAAACTTCTAAAATAACCTATTTAATTCCTCAAAACCTTAAATTCTCATAATTTCCAAAATACCCTCATTTTCCAAAAACCATCAATATCCACTTAAATGAATTCATACCGAATAAGAATTTAATCAAGCAAGTATTAAAATAAATATAAAACTCAATAAAAATTAATATTCAAAATATTTAAAATACTAGCAACATTTTATAAATAAAAAGAATACATTGGTTACAAAAATTTCCATAAAATAAGTTATGAAAAACTCTTCCCTTAAAAAAATAGGTTTACTTCCTTTAATTAAAAATATTATTAAAATACAAATATAATATTTATTGAAACTTAAAACAAAACTCATTTAAACATAAACCCCAAAAATAAAACTTTTCACCCGAAAACAATATGTTAAACCTACCTTCTATATATATATATATATATATATATATATATATATGTAGGACAAACTAGTAAGTACGTTAAAACTTTCCATATATATAATCTAAATATAAAGTACGTATATATAACTTATAAACATAAACCAACAAACAAACACACGGGATTAACACATGAGGTGGCAGGAGGTTACCCAAGGGAAACCGAGGCACGCGTCGAGGGTGAGGCACAACAAAAGAGCAGGAGCGTGGCGGAGTGAAAGGAGGGTGTAACAAAGGGAGGTACTCACCGTGAGGGGTGCTACGGCTGGGGTGGCCTGAAGGTGATCAGCGCCCTTATCCGCGTGGGTGGCGACAACCTGGAGTGGTGCGGTGCAGTGCAGTGGTCCAGAGGGTGGACCTCTGTTTCGGGAGGCTAAAAACAGGGGCATAAACGGCTGGGTTTTCCGTGAGAGGGGTGGCTCGTGGTAGAGTTAACCGTGGTGGTTTTCGTGAGGTGGGGTCACAACGTGGTGGGGCTCTCAGTGGAGGGTATTGTAGCGGTTTATGGTGGCTGAAAGCTGCTCTGTTTTTGGATACAAAAACAAAGGAAACCGAAGCTTGCAGTAGAGGCTACGGGACGCTAGGCGACAACTTCGTGAGGCTGGGCAGTGGGCACGATGGTGAGGTCTGGACAGTTGGTTATGCGCGGTTGACAACCCAGGTTGCGTCCGCTGATGGTGAAGTCGCACGGAAGTTGGTTTTTAAGGAAGCAATGCACGGAAAATGACGCCAAGTTGTGTCTCGACTGCCTCGTTTGCGGCAGTGGAGTGGTGGCTGAAGACAGTAGCGGCGGCTGGAACTTGGTGGAGTGTTCGACGGAGGCTGAGCCATAGTGTAAGCATGCTGCGAACGTACGTGCGTGGTGTAGACGTTGGGCTGATTTTCGAACGGTGGGAAGAAACTGAGGGTGTTGTGGCTTGGTGTTTTGCAAAAAGTATATATATAAAGGTGATTGAACCTAAAAAGAAACGCTAGAGCCGTAGGAGACGTATGTGCGGACAGAAAAAGAGTCGTGCGTGTGCATGGAAGTGGATAAAAATATACTAGAGACGTGTGTGATCATGCATGCCGTGGGCGACGGGAAACTTATGTGTAAAAAAAAAATATAGACGGAAAGAGAAGAAAATAAAATAAATGGCCAAGATCTCCAAATAAAAAGAAAATTACTACTCAAGTCCGTAATATTAAAAACCTAAAATATCAAGCTTAAATTAATAAATAAATAAAATCCGTAGTCCAACTATACCAATTTTGGGTCCCGGTGTTACAACTATAGTTAAACTCAATACTATACTCGTATGTGTTAATTATTAAAAAATAATATACTTATACTATAATATAAATAGACTAATAATTTAGTATATATAACCATCATATTATTACTAATATAGATCATAATCTGTAAAACTGGAACAACCAACGTCTTGTACCTATAATCTAACGTCTAGCCTTTTTTATTTTTATGAATCTATTATATATCCACATACTCGTGCATCAAAAGCTGATAATTTTTTTAAATTCTTTTACAGTATTGTTGCAAAGTAAAATAAATTTGCTTGAGTTCTTCGATTTGTAATTTTAATAAATTTTATATTGAGAAATCAATTTCAAACTTTTAAAATTCCTAATTGTCTGTTTTTTATAATTATTTGTAAATCCGTGTCCTATAAGACAAAAATCAACCCTGATAGATACGAGTGTAACCGGTCTGGTCCGGTTCGATTTTGATCAAATTTAGGACCGAATCGGTATGCACCGGTTTTATATTTTCGAAAACCGATTACGCACCAGTTACCCTCCTAAACCGGTACCTGTTCGATTCGGTCCGGTTTTCCAGTTTTAATAATATTAGTATTAGGGCATAAAATATTATTAATATACTAATATATATTAGTATATATATACTATTTAATTAAAGCGAAATGTAATTAATATACTAATCTATATTAGTATTACTAATATATTATGTATTTATTAAAAGGAATATGTTGATAATTTATTAGGCCATAAAATGTTATTAATATATATATTTTATGTTTAAAGCATATGATCAAATAAATTTTCATGTTTAAAGTTAAAATTTTCTATTATAAATTTTAATAACATTATCATATATATAATTATTATTTATATTATTATATGTATTATATATAAAAATTTTATATAGTATAAAAAATATTATATATAATATTAAAAAAATTAATTTAAAATATATAATATAATGAACTGGCCCGGTCCTAAAAAATATAGAACTGGAACCAGATCAGTGCCAGCCGGTTTTTGAATTATGGAAACCGGTTCCGGACTGGTCGGTCCAAAACCAGTTGGTTCCACCAGCTCGGATCAGTCCGGTCTGGTTTTCTGGTTAAATTTTACACCCATAATAATGGTTCTTCTCACTTATATTTTCCATTGCTTTAGCGAAAATGTTGAATGTTCCAATAAAAAAAATAGACTAGCATATGTGATACCTCCAATCAAAACAAGGAGCGAGCCAGGGGCCATGGCTATGTTCTATTGAAGATGGTGTAACCAAGCAATATGTCAATTGGATTGATCTTACTTGGTGATCCAGAATAAGGATTATTTTCTTGCGATGCTTAAAATTTTTGAGCAGTGTGTCTTCCGAGCTGGATTTAATTGGTGATCCTGGGCAAGGATTAAATTGTTGCACTACTCAGTATTATCGACCAATGTGTCCGTCAGACTGGACTTGTTCAGTAATACAAATAAATGATCATTTTCTTGAGATGTTTGGAATTCTCGAGCAATGTATTGGTCAGACTGGTCTTGCTCTATGATCCTTAGCAATGACTATTTTCATGCGATACTTAAATTTTTTGAGTAATGTGTGGGTCGGTTTGCCCTTGCTTGGTGATCTAGGGCAAGTGCTAAATTTTTATGCAATGTATTAGTCAGACTATGAAAGGCACGTATGTTCAAGTGAAAGTGTTGCTGAGTTTTTTATTTGAGAAAATATAATCTTTAAAATCTATGTCAATTAGAACTAATCATTAAAGCTAAGAATCATCAAGGAAAAATAATAACTCTTAATATGATTGTTAACGTCGTGTTTCGCACGCCTTTGGGCCAGGTTCCAGCAGCTCAAGTCTTCTGAACTGGGCCTCGATCGATGCTATGTGGAGCCCCCGACAGTGATCCGATGCGGCTGTACGATGTCGGTGCGTACATCCATAGCGATAACTAGTATTTAAATGCAGAGAAAATAAGAAGATATGAACACACAGATTTACGTGGTTTAGCACTATAATAAGCTTTTTTACAGTCTCTCATTTCTCACTATACAATGGAAGCTGTAGATCTATTTGTTGGAGAATAAGTTCTCTCTAGAGCTCTTAGGTTGAAGAAGAAGTCGAAAAAGAATGCAAAAAGCCCCTAAAACCGTAGGCCCTCTACCCCTATTTGACCCTCGGCTTGCATGCCTCTCGATAGTGGTGAGGGATGTCTGCTTTGTGTGGTTGACCGTCTCTTCCTATCCTACTTTCTCTTGATATCCCCTCTCTCCTGACACCCTTACTTCTGACACCCTCATCCCTTAGTCCCTTCTTGTCCCCTCTCATTCTCTCATATTTTGTCTTCTAGTGATGACCCTCTTTATGGGCTGAGCCTTGGAAACTATTTTGGGTATGGTGTATTTTACCCCTTTACAGTTGTTCACGATTCTTAAGGGCAATTTTTGACTTTGAGAATCATTTAAAGGTAAAATACGTAATCAACCTGATCCGCCTCCATCCGAAGAGAAATAAACTCCGAGAGTGGGTCTTGGTCATCCGTTCCTCTTGTGTTTAAGCCTTAAAGACTTCTAAGCATGGGATTAGGCGGGAGATGGGCTCGATCGCATAAAATGTGTAAGGCGCAAGATAAGCAGAAGGTAGACTCGACCACTTTAAGTGCGTACGAAAGTTTGTCAGCTATGGCGAGGTAAGCAGGAAGTAGGCTTGACCACATAAGCTGCATACGAAAGGTAGTCGGGCAGTCAAGCGACTTGCTCACCTATTCGAATGCCTAGGAGGTCCGACGGTCCCTGACCTGTCAAGATAAGTGGGAGGTAAGCTCGACTGCATGAGATGTGTACAAAAGTTGGCCGGATAGTGAAGTAACCTACCCACCTATTTAGACACCTGGGTGGTCAGGCAATTCCTAACCTTTCCCGCAAGTTGATTTTAATAAAAATGGTAAAAGGGTGCGAGCAGCTTGTAAGACTGGACTCACCTTAAGTCTTATTGAAAGGTGTACGTTCTCTTGGCATTTTTGTTTTCGCTTACGTTGGTGAACTTTCCTTTTTCGATATGAATTACGGTTAATATTAGAGTATGCTCGTCGTAAGCCGTGCGAAGCAGTCAGGGAGCCCTTCAAGCCTCTGGGTCCGCTTCAGGCTGTTGTGGAACTCGAAGGCACGTTAACTCCAAAGTAATGTCGAGCAGTTGAAAGACTAAACCCACACTTCACTGTGAGACAGGCCGGGCAGCCTTAAGGCTGGACCCGCCTGTTGG
Organism: Juglans regia; assembly: GCF_001411555.2. NCBI lineage: Eukaryota > Viridiplantae > Streptophyta > Magnoliopsida > Fagales > Juglandaceae > Juglans > Juglans regia. The sequence goes on from NC_049904.1 coordinate 5,800,831, forward strand.
CCCTCACGGGAAGGAAAGTAGAAGATGTCCGACCATGCTATGCTATCTCGAAAGTAATGTTGGGCAGTTGAAAGACTGAACCCACACTTTGCCGTGAGGTAGGCCGGGCCACCTTAAGGCTAGACCCGCTTGTTAACCCTCACGGGAAGGTAAGTAGAAGATGTTGCAAACGTTAAACTTATTAGCGCAAATATTTTCCAAACACCAGTGCAAAATTCATGAACCTAAGCTGCCTTGCTAGGGTGCGATGAAGATTTGAGGTGCTATCCATTAGGATTTTTGTCGTTGGAGACGACGTTCCGTTGTAGGAGATTCTATTGGTGGGGATTTCATTGATGTAGATTCCGTTGATAAAGACTTCGTTGGTGGAGATTCTGTCTTCGAGTAGCTGAAAGCTGACCCGCATTCCTCTGCGAGAGGGATAGAGTAGCCTTAGGCATTACAATCATCCCTTTCGCCTTGCGGGAAGGTAAGTTGCTGATGGAGATTCCAATGACGGAGATTCTGTTGGTGAAGATTTTGTCTTCTGGTAGCCGAAGGCTGACTTGCACTCCTTTGCGAGAGGGATAGAGCAGTCTTAGGCATTCCACTCATCCCTTTCACCTCGCGAGGAGGTAAGTTGCTGATGGAGATTTCGTTCTTCGGGTAGCCAAAGGCTGATTTGCACTCTGCCTCAAGAGGGATAAGGCAATCTTTAAGCCTACCTTTCCCTCTGTTATCTTGCGGGGGAGGTAATTTGCTGATGGAGATTTTTTATGACTCATATTTTAGTAGGAGTCACTCCATAATTGTTTATCATATTTTCACATGGGCTTGAGGGGAACATGTCAAAATAGGGGAGGGAGGATTTAGGAGCATCTTTAGGGTCCCGCACATTTATTTGATGATCAGAAATTGACTTCATTTTTAGGCGGATGCCTAACAAAGAGATAACATGACAATATCTTTAATGGCTTTGATTTCATCTCTTCTGTTTTTTTTTTTTTGACAAAACGGATATTACCCTTCATTAAGAGATGGCTTACAAAGTTGACTTGAAAAACAAGCCAATTACAATAGTTAGTAGCTTCCCAGTACACTTTCGTGATTGACATGGTCTAGTTCAGACGATAAATCTCTAAAGACCTAGATCTTAGAGAAAATACCACTTTTGTCCACGACAGAGGTTACAAAGCCCCATACTCCGACTAAGTAGGGTAGGGTATTCCAAACCCCGTCAACGCGGAGGGGGGACTACTACTCCATTCGGACCAAAGTCCGAAGGCACTACTTTTTTTAGATTTTTATTTACTTAGAAACAACATTACACAAAAGAAACTACAAAGAAAAACATTGCACAAAAAAGGAAAAAGCAGTGCACAGAGGCTGTTGTGGCGCGTGCAGTACATGCGCCACTCTGGGAAGAGAACCGACGGTCAACCTTGGAGATTCCGGACTCACAGACTCCAGAAATGCCATGTGTGGCATTGGCAGAGGGCTCCCCAGTGGTGCGTGAAATCCACGCATCGAACGATGCTGAAACTTCGACCCACGCTTGCGGGCTACTCGCCACTCCGTTTGGTGCCGCATTCGATGGTCTTGAAGATCGGCGGCTGGGCAACACCATGGCGGGGCGCGTACTGGCCTGTGGGCAGTGGGAAGACCCAGATCTGCTATTCTCTCTTATTTCGCCTAAAAAATATACAAAAACAAAACATTACACAGAAGAGAAGGGAGGGAGGAAAGAGGAGGGAGGGAAGGGAAGGGAGCCGAAGCTCCCACCCTTCTAGCCAAATCTGTGAAGAAAGTTTTTAGAGAGAAGGGAGAGAGTTTGCTCCCGATTTCATCTCTTATCAAGTGTCCATGATCGATCCTTGCTATTTTCACGTGGGTTTAAAGGGACGTTCTTGTACCTATTATCCATTAACGTCTAGCCTTTTTTAATTTTTATGAATCTATTATATATCCAACTACTTGTGCATCAAAAATTGATAATTTTTTTAAATTCTTTTACAGTATTATTGCAAAGTGTAATAAATTTATTTGAATTTTTCGATTAGTAATTTTAATAAATTTGATATTGAGAAATGAATTTCAAACTTTTAAAATTCCTATTTGTCTGTTAATAGATGTTAGTTAAATTAATTTTTCTAAATGTTGCTCTCTTTGATGTTTTTTATAATTATTTGCAAATCTGTGTCTACTATTGAAGATGGCGTAACCAAGCCATATGTCGATTGGATTGATCTTACTTGGTGATCCTGAATAACGATTATTTTCTTGCGATGCTTAAAATATTTGAGCAGTATGTCATCCGAGTTGGATTTACTTGGTGATCTCGAGTAAGGATTAAATTCTTGCGATGCTCACTATCGAGCAGTGTGTTCGACAGACCGGACTTGTTCAGTAATCCCGATAAATGATCATTTTCTTACGATTCTTGGAATTACTGAGCAATGTGTTGGTCAAACTTTGTCTTGCACGGTGATCCTGAGTAATGGTTATTTTCTTGCGATACTAAAAATTTCTGACCAATGTGTCCGTTAGACTTGATTTGCTTGTTGATCTTGAGCAAGGTTTATTTTCTTGCGATGCTCGAAATTTTTGAGCAATGTGGCGGTCAGGTTGCCCTTGCTTGGTGATCCCAACAAGGGCTAAATTTTTGCGCAATGTGTTGTTCGGACTATGTAAGGCACGTATGTTCAAGTGAAAGTGCTGCTGCATTTTTTATATGGAAAAATATAATCTTCAAAATGCATGTCAATTAGAACTAATCATTAAAACTGAGAAAGGAAGTAGTGGCTTGAACCCACGCACACACTAGCGCATGGTCCATGCATCGAACTCCACGGCTATGGGCACCACAACTGGTGTCCTCCTCTCCACGGCCTTGGGCTAGTCGCCAGGAGCCTCCTTGCCCATGGCCATGTACCACAGGTAGGACTTTACTGCCAAGAGCCCGCAGCTGAGAACCACCACACGTCAGCCATGCTTTGCGGCCAAGGATCTCACGACCACTACATGTTCGCCATGCACTACGGCCAAGGCCTTGGACGTAGCCAAGATTATAGCTAGAATGGTATAAATTAAGCATTAGTTTATAGTTTGTATCATACGGGATTACTTTAACTTTTTATTTATTTAGTAAAAAATATATACTTTTAGATAGTGAAAAAATTGCAACTCTTTGGGTATCAAGAAAAACAGGGCATTTCCTTTTGCACCTTCCACATGAGTACGTAATCCAACCAACCCTATGAATATATTCCTGAAAGTAGTGACCCTAAACAACATATATGAGTGAAAGCAATGACAAAAATATGTTAGATCACAGGGTAAAGTAAGAATCTTAGATTTGTCCGGAGGATGATACTGAAGATACAATATTGAAGCAACAGAGGGAAAGGTCCCAAAAATATTCATTAAGCTCAAATATTGAAACTACATGAGTTTAGGAAAATAGAATAGTGACTTCATGCATCAACATAGCGAAGTTTGAACGATGTTTCCCAACTTCTTAATTCTTGTATTAGTTATAATATTTGTTATCTTTGTAATTAAATTAACTTCAAGGATTTTCCTTCCAAAACATTTTCAACTTCGAGAAATAAATCTATGCAAGTTTGTCGTATATTCCAGTCATAACGATAACTAATCAGTGACACTGTTAAGAAACCAGAGACATGGTATTGGACATAAAAACTCTGTTATTTCTTCATTGTTTACATGTAAATTTATAATACAAAGCAAGGAACAAAATTCCATGAATGGTCAGTTTAAGAAGGAAAGTGTAAACAGTAATATCAATCAAGAAACTATACAATAATACATGAGATGTTGCCTATACGGGAAGCGGGTATATGTGCAAGATTTGCGTAACTCTAATACTCCCCCTCAAGTTAGAGCATGGAGGTTTGAAATGCCTAACTTGCCATGTAGGTAATCTAATTGATTACGTCCCCAAGCTTTGGTAAAAATGTCAGCAAGCTGATATGTTGAAGGAACATGAGCAGTGGTGAGGACATGATCTGGGAGTTTTTCATGATCAAGGTGGTAGTTGATCTCGATGTGTTTGGTGCATTCATGAAAAACTGGATTTTTGGCGATATGGAGAGCTCCTTGATTATCACAATAGAGGCACATGAGATGAGGATGAGGGACATGAAGATCATGAAGTAATGTTTTTAACCAAACTAGTTAACAAGTGGTTGCGGCCATGGCACGGTACTCAGCTTTAGCCGAGGACCGGGAGATAGTAACTTGTTTCTTGGTTTTCCAAGAAATGGGACTAGCACCAAGTTGAATGAAGTAACTAGTGGTTGAGTGACGTGTAGTGGGGAAATTGGCCCAATCAGAGTTGGTGTAGGCATGGATTTGGAAAACAGAGACTTATAGGAGGAAGATACCAACGCTTGGAGAAGACTTGATATAGTGAAGGACACGAACAACAGCATCATAGTGAGGCTTGCGAGGTTGATGCATGAACTAGCTGAGGATATTGGTGTCATAAAAAATGTCAGGCTGATTGATGGTGAGATAAATCAATCAATCGACAAGGCGATGGTAGCCACTAGGATTGGGCAAGAGGACACCATCTTGATCAGTGAGTTTGATATGTTCATGGGAAAGGATGTCAAACGAACACCAAGATGTCCACTGTCAGTCAAGATATCGAGAGCATACTTCTGTTGGTTAAGAAAAATGCCATCAAGGGAGCAAGCCACTTCCAAGCCGAGGAAATATTTGAGGATGCCAAGATCCATGATGTGAAAGTTCTGAGATAAAAACTGCTTGAATGTGAAGATTTTCTGTGAATCGTTACCTACAAGAAGAATATCATTGACGTAGACAGGTATTATGGTAAAAGTGGAACTATGAGAATGAGTAAATAGAGAGTGATCGACATGGGATTGAGTAAAACCAGCCAAGCAAAAAATTGAGGAGAGTTTGGAAAACCAATTTCGAGAGGCTTGCTTAATTCCATAAAGGGACTTGTTTAGCCTGCAAACCTGGTTCTCCCCCTTTCGGGAATATCTCGGAGAAAGAGTCATGTAGACTTCTTCGTCCAGATCATCATGAAGGAAGGCATTGTGAACATCAAGTTGGTGTAATGACCATCGGCATGCAGCAGCAATAGTGAGGACACATCAAACTGTAACAAGTTTGGCCATGGAAGCAAAGGTATCGTGATAATCAAGGCCTTCAACCTGAGTATTTCCTTTGGCAACTAAGCAGGCCTTGTATCTCTCAATAAAGTTGTCAATCTTGAGTTTAGTCTTGACGACCCATTTGCAAACAATGGGTTTTTTACCGTATTTGCAACCAATGGGTTTTTTTTTTTTTTTTTTTTTTTTCCGTGAGGTAATGACTAAAGAGTCCAAGTGTTATTGGCTTCCAATGCTTGAATTTCATAAGCTAAGGCATCACGCTAGTGAGAATGTCACATGGCCTGGGAGTAACTCATGGGTTCATCTTGCTGCGACAAGGCTGAGAGAAAAGCTAAATGTTTAGAGTTAAAACGAGTCTAGGAAAGAAAAAATGCAAGAGTTTGAGGATTACCTGGTGAGAAGCAATCGGGAGGGGGATTTCGGTTGGACTCATGGGGCAAGAAAGGACATATATAGTCATTGGGGTATTGAGGATGTGTAAGTGTGCGCTTAGGATTAGAAAAGTGTGGTTGTGTGATGGGGGGAAAGATTGGGAGATGGGGAAGGAATAGCGGGAGTATGAGATGCCGGAGAAATGGGGTGGGAAGTGGGAAAAGTGGTAGGAGAAGGAGGGATTGGGAGGTCCGAAAGAGAAATGGGAATATGAGGGGATGGAGGGGCAGCAGGAGAGTGATGTTGGAAGGGAAATTCAGATTTGACAAAGGTAACATCACAGGAAACAAAGTAAACACGATAGGCTTTGTGATCATGAGGATTGCCTAAGAAAATACATTTGACAGCTCTTGGGGAAAATTTATCATGGTTGGAGTGAGAGGTTTGAGCATAGCAGAGACACCCAAAGACACGGCGATGAGCATAAGAGGGAGGTTTGTGGTATAAGATTTTGTATGGAGATTTGTTGTCCAAGGTGGGGATCGGGATTCGGTTGATGAGATAAGTAGCAGTGAGGATACATTCGCCCCAAAAAGAGATCGGAAGGTTAGCTCGAAAACGTAAGCATTGGGCAACATTGAGAAGATGGCGATGCTTATGTTCAACAACACAATTTTGTTGTGGGGTGTCAACACAAGTGTATTCATGAATGATCCTGTGTTGGGAGAAAAATTGTTGCATGTCGTGAGATAGGAATTCTTTGCCATTGTTAATGCGAATGTGATGAATGGAAGTTTGAAATTGATCTTGTACTAAGGCATAAAAATGTTGAAGATATGTGAAAGTTTCAGATTAAAACGCATAAGATATATCCATGTGGTATGTAAAAAATCAGCCCCTATAGTTAAAAAATAATGTGCTCCAGATGTGCAAGGAGTGGGATAACCACCCCAAATGTCACAATAAATATGATTAAAGGAAAAATAACTTTTATTGTAATTTGTTTGAAATGAGAGTCTGGTTTATTTTCCTCGAGTACAAACATCACAATGAATAGGAATACTAGACAAATTTATGGCCTTATTCAAACAAAAAACTAAGGGGTGGCCTAATCGTTGATGCCATAAAGAAGAAGGGATGGTGTGGTGAGTATGAAACACAAGGAAACATTAGGGTGGATGGGTTTGTATTAGTAGAGTCCATTGCAAAATACACTCATTCAATTAGCTTCATCGTGTGTAGATCCTAGAAGACACAAAATGTAGGAAAGAACAAGGCAACACAATTCCAAGATTGGGTTAGTTTGCTAATGGAGAGGAGATTAAAATTAAAATCAGGAACATAGAGGACATTATCCAAGAATAAATTTTCAGATATTTGAACACGACCAATGTGAGTGATGGAAACAATCTCACCTGTGGGAAGTTGAATAGGATGAGCATGACCAATAGGTTGAGAATTGAGGAAAAGAGAAGATAATGGAGCCAAATGTTCATGGGCACCACTATCAATTATCCATTCAGAGGTAGTGGATGAGAAAGAGGATTTACAAAAGAGTGAAGAAACAATACCGGCAAAATTGGTTAATGTAGGTGCGAATGGAGTGAGTAAGTCTAGCAACTGACGATTTTGAGCAGTAGTGAGGCCAAGAATGGAACTCTCAGTAGGAGTACTTGAAATTGAGAAAGGACCTTGATTTTCCATTATGAGTGCGTTGAATGCCATGAGAATGATCCCAATTGGGAGGATAACCGATCAATTTATAACATGTATCCTTCCAATGGCAAAGATTGCTGCAATGCACACACTTGGGTCAACCACGTCCATATCCCTTTGACTCTGTAGAACAGGAAGAGTATCCAGGATGATGGGCAGCCATGGTGGAGTCGGTAGGAGGTGGAAGTTGGAGGAGCCGTTGGTGTTCTTCTTGATTGAGAATGGAGTAAACTTTTCTGACTCTAGGGATTTTATCCATGGCAAATATCGGACTGCATATGGATGTGTAAGAATCGTTGAGCCATTAAGAACTAAAAAACATGTTAAGTTTCTTGATGTTGTTGAAGGAGTTTTGTGGCACCACAAGTGCATTCAGGGAGTGATATGAGATTTACTAATTCATCCCAATAAGATTTTATGGTGTTATAATAAGTAGCAATTGACATACTTCCTTGCGTTAGCAGATCTACATCACATTTTAGTTTGAAGATACGAGGGTTGGGACTTTGAGAAAACCGAGCTTCAAGATCATGCCATACCTCTCGATGGTTGTTGCAGTAGATAATATTGGAGAAAAGGGACTTATCAATGGCGTTGAGGAGCCAGAACAAAACCATGTCATTGCAGTGTTCCCAAAGGGAGAGCTCATGAGGATTGATAGTTGCGGAAAGAGTGTTGTCGACGAAATTGAGTTTATGCTTGGCGTTGAGAGTCATTTTTATGGCTCACTTCCATATGAGATAGTTGTCTCCAATGAGTGGTGTGGAGACGAGAATGGCACTTGGATGGTCTGATGAGTGAAGAAGGTATGGAGAATACTTGGGATGATTGGAAGAGGTTACAGATAGGACTGTTCACCTGACCCGACCAGGCCCGAAATATATTGTTCTGGCCCGACTCGACCCGATTACAGAGTACTTCTGTTTACCTGATACCCGACTTTTTAAAAAAAAAAATTCTTTATGATCTAGAAAAATAGAAAGTTATTTTTATTTTGAATCACTAGAAGAAAGATCTTTAAATGCTTTTCAGTTTTATGGCCATTTTGATTTTGAACAGTAGCATGAACTTGGAATTGGTCAGGAGGTATATCCCGATCAGTTTGTTTTTTTGAGTGTTTCGAGATCGTCTAAGAATTCTGGGAAGGGCTTGTTAGTGATGGAGGTGAAAAACCCTTATAGGTCAGCTTGCATATACAGTAATGTTGCTTGTTCTTCATGGCAGCTATATATTGATGGTGCTTCGTTAATTGCCATATATACATAGATATGCTAGTCTCTTATAAGACTCTGAGCCCAAGAACTTTCCGGTTTGCATCTATGATATATCCACTACATTTCAATTACAAAAAATCTATTTGTCAAAGCATTCAACACACAATTAACAACTGTTTACATCAAAAAGAAAAATCAAACTAAAGGCAACTTCCTGATTATACCAAAAGGCAAAAAGAGCAATATCCTAATTACATCAATCCCGAAAGGTCCACAAGGAAAATCCACCATCAATTATGATGTAAGCTGGAAAAATTTTAACATCTGTGAAGTGAGGCAGGATATATATCCAAGGGCTGAGGAGGTCAAGTTGGACATGCTTGCTGGCCTGCATGCCTTGGTTGCATTTTATCACAACCTTTATCACAAGAGAGCTGTTGTTGCATCTTGTTTTAAATGAAGGGCCTCCCTCTGTTTCCACTGACATCAAGATTCCTTGCTCTAGAGAATCAGAGATCACTAACCTTGGAGACCACATTCAGAATTCTTAAGTAGACAACTACATTTATGAAACAATAAATGTGGGGTAGAAAGAGAGACATTTAATGGATTAAAGTAGTCAGTTCAGAGCATTAAAATAGAAAGAGAGATATTTAGATTGGATTGATTTTGTCAATTCCCACACAGGCGTCTCTCACAGTTTTGATTCCAGAATTATTTCACCAAGTAAACATTAAAAAAAAAAAAAAGTACAGCCATCCAGAGACCACACCTTGGAAAGCTGTATGTGCAAATGAAAGAACAAAAGATATGGCTTACCAAATTGCACCATGCAATTTGATAAGAGTTACTCAAACTGTTTGAGTCAAACATGTGACCATGGCTATCAAGAAATAACATAACCATCAAAATTTATTCCAATTCTAATAAATAATTTTGCCTGATCATAGAGAGATATCTCAAAATCCACGTACTGATTGGTATGTAACAACAACTTGCAAGCAAAAATGACACGCAAAGATAAAAATGTAATGGTCTTACTCTTGGATTAGCTAGTTTTGTAATGGTCTTACTCTTGGATTAGCTAGTTTTTGTCCAAAAGTACTTCAAGTAATCTTCAATCGACTTCATTTAAAATATTCTTCAAAGTTATCTCTACATGAAAAAAAAAAATTATGTTAAACATATAATTAATTGAAAAGACTACATGAAAATAATTTTCAAATGTGAATCTTACTGGTTTCTAACTTATAGCTTTCAGTATCTTCCATTACATTTTGTGAGTCATAATTAATGGAGTGAGCCATTAACCAGCTTTGTGTGCAAATAAGAAATTCAACTGTTGTTGGGGCCAATGAGCTACGAAATGAATCTAAGACACGAACTCCAAAGCTAAATGCCGACTCAGAAGCAACAGTAGATATGAAAATAGCTAATACATCTCAAGCCATATTGGGAAGAATCGAATATCTGACTGAGTTCACCTTCCACCATAGTAGAATATCAAAATTGGGTGACGATCCTTCAACACTTTCTATGAAATACTTATCCAATTCTGATTTAGACTCTACCACACCCTTTGATGCTTAATATTGTTCAAACATGCTTAATATATTATCCATATTATAATAAGAAGTGTTTCTTTGGGTCTCACCAACACTTGATTGGCCCCTACTTGAACCTATACTAGATTTTAAATATTGCTTATACATTCGCTCAATCATCCTTCTTAACCAATCAACAACTTCAAATGCTCGCTCATTCCCAAGAATATTTCTAAAACAAAACTCCAAAACTTCCAACTTGAAGCACGGATCAAGCATAGATGCAATAAACAACATTTTGTTCAATTTCTCAAAATCCCCCCAATACTTGTCATATTTCAACAACATCCTCTCCGACAAGGTTGTCAGCATATATATTGCTCTCACTCAGAGAAAAATTGTTCAAATGATTATAGATTGTAAATATTTCTCTAATGAACAAATTTGAAGTTGCATAAACTGATCCTAAAACCCGCAAAGTCGTATTATAAAAAAGCTTCAAAAATTGTACAAAAACCTTGATGGTTTCCCAATCATGTAAAGTTGGTATTCCTTGTCCAACCTCACGTAAGTCTAGGCCAAACTCATTGTCTTCATCTTGCATCACCTCAAACGCCGCATAATATTTGAGAGTCGCACTCAACATTAGATATGTTGAGTTCCACCTAGTTGGAACATCAAGACAAAGATGCCCACCACACAAAATATTTTATTTTTCTGTGCATGACTTGAACTTATTAAATTTTGCAGGGGAATACTTCACATATTTAACTGCATTTCAAATCTTGACAATTGATTTATCAACTTCTTTCAATCCATCCTGGAGAATGAGATTCAAAATATGTGCATAACATCTTATGTGCATAAGTTCATTCTCTAATACCATACAATCCCTAAATTTGGCAATTTTCCTCAAATAATCGATGACCATAGTATTAGATGATGCATTGACGACTGTGATTGTAAATATCTTCTTTATGCCCCATCCAAGTACAGATGACTCAATCTCTTTTCCTATTGTTATTCCTTTGTGATCAGGAACTTTCTTAAAATCTATAATTATCTTATGCAAGATCCAATCATCATCAATAAAATTGGTTGTTATGCACATATAGTTAAGATTTTGAATTGATGTCCACATGTCAGTAGTGATGCAAATCTTATAATCAGATGCCATGAACATGCTCTTCAACTTATCTTTTTCTATCATGTACATCTTCATATAATCTCGCATAGTAGTAATGCAAGAGGGGATTGAAAATCTAGGCTCAACTACTACCGTAAAGTGTTTAAACCCTTGTTTTTCTACAAATCTAAACGGTAGCTCATCCATGATTATCATTTTAGCTACCGCCAATTGTATTTTCTGTTCATTGTACTTTGCAAGTCTAACACTAGGATTGCTAGTTGTACCATCCACCCCCGTCTTCCTAGTCCTGGTCGTTTTTTATTAGGGGTTATCCATTCCAACTCCATTAGCATTAAAGACTTTACATGTCTGATGATGGTACTTCAAAGATGAAGTATCTTGTTTTTTAGGATGACATAACAAAACCTTACCACAATAATCGCATGTGGCTTTGGGCTCATTGGGATCCTTGTAAAGTGTTGCCATACATCTGATCATTCCCGTTTTCTTGTGATAGGAGGGCGAACTTGAGGACTAGTCGTTGTGAGAGAGCTATCCAAAGTTGGAGGCAGAGTACTATCCAAATGAATCACATTGGGCATTGATTCAGACCAATGAAGGCATAGTAGCACTATGTTCCATAGAGTTCAACTGCAATTTGAGATAAATTATGTTACAGGTCTACCAATATATTTAGATTAAAAAACTAATGAAAGCGTAAATCAATCATGATTTGATGTATGATATATATATTCCCTACAATGAAAGCGTAAGTCAATCAGTGTCAAGAAACACAATTTTCTTTTAAGAAATACCTTGAATCTTAGAAGAAGATTTATCTAGAAAGTGGGCAATACTTGATCTTTGAATTGTCTCCATAGAGAAAAGCACAGCTGAAAAATTTTGGCAACTGTTTCAGCTGAAAATATCTTTGGGTCTCACCAACACTTGATTGGCCCCTACTTGAACCTATACTAGATTTTAAATATTGCTTATACATTCTCTCAATCATCCTTCTTAACCAATCAACAACTTCAAATGTTCGCTCATTCCCAAGAATATTTCTAAAACAAAACTCCAAAACTTCCAACTTGAAGCACGGATCAAGCATAGATGCAATAAACAACATTTTGTTCAATTTCTCAAAATCCCCCCAATACTTGTCATATTTCAACAACATCCTCTCTGACAAGGTTGTCAGCATATATATTGCTCTCACTCAGAGAAAAATTGTTCAAATGATTATAGATTGTAAATATTTCTCTAATGAACAAATTTGAAGTTGCATAAACTGATCCTAAAACCCGCAAAGTCGGATTATAAAAAAGCTTCAAAAATTGTACAAAAACCTTGATGGTTTCCCAATCATGTAAAGTTGGTATTCCTTGTCCAACCTCACGTAAATCTAGGCCAAACTCATTGTCTTCATCTTGCATCACCTCAAACGCCGCATAATATTTGAGAGTCACACTCAACATTAGATATGTTGAGTTCCACCTAGTTGGAACATCAAGACAAAGATGCCCACCACACAAAATATTTTATTTTTCTGTGCATGACTTGAACTTATTAAATTTTGCAGGGGAATACTTCACATATTTAACTGCATTTCAAATCTTGACAATTGATTTATCAACTTCTTTCAATCCATCCTGGAGAATGAGATTCAAAATATGTGCATAACATCTTATGTGCATAAGTTCATTCTCTAATACCATACAATCCCTAAATTTGGCAATTTTCCTCAAATAATCGATGACCATAGTATTAGATGATGCATTGACGACTGTGATTGTAAATATCTTCTTTATGCCCCATCCAAGTACAGATGACTCAATCTCTTTTCCTATTGTTATTCCTTTGTGATCAGGAACTTTCTTAAAATCTATAATTGTCTTATGCAAGATCCAATCATCATCAATAAAATTGGTTGTTATGCACATATAGTTAAGATTTTGAATTGATGTCCACATGTCAGTAGTGATGCAAATCTTATAATCAGATGCCATGAACATGCTCTTCAAC